>NC_083615.1:28018622-28341122 GCF_963584025.1 Labrus mixtus
TTTGGAATTGCAAAGAGCAGTGAAAAAATGCCTGTTGAACTCGAAGTTTGAATGTTTCTATTGGAAATGCTTTGGTTTTTGTGGTGTATTTTATACGTTTTCCACGTGTATTAAGTCGTGATTGGCTTTGTGTTATATCAAGGAACAGAATCTGCCCATTAGTTAGCACTAGTAAACTATTTCTTATTAATACTGTTTCTGAACTATTGCTGATTAACTGGGTTAACTAAAAGACTGGAATTAAAAATAGCTGCTACTCCACCACCTCGTCCGGTGTCTCGAGGTATATGAGTACAAAAATGACTGGGAGGAGTGGATTAATTTAAACTAACATATTCATCTCGACACAGCCAGGTTTCAGCCAAAAAAAGTAAATCAATGTGCTGATCTGATATCAGATCATTCACTAAAAGAGACTTGGATGCTAAGGACCTAATGTTCAAAAGTCCGCAGTGAATCCTCCGATCTTGTAGCAAAATCGTATTCGTAGTTTTGATTCTAATGAGATTTTGACGATCCACGCCGTTTGGATGACTTATAAAAACGGTTCTGGGCCGGGGGACAAACACAGCACCTATAGTATAACTACAGTTCGATTCAGAATTACAGCTATAGTGACTGGGAGACAGATCTAAGGGAGGCGCAGAGAGAAGACTGCAGCTCTGCCTCCTGGTCTGAACTCTGTGTTGTCTTTGTCTTTGGAAAAAGGAAGTGTTGTACAGTGAGAGGTCCTCACTTTTTTCTCTTGTGCTAGTCGACATCAGTCTGAACACATAGCAGAATTAATGTGGTGAGCGAACAGGAACGAGAAAACTTAATGAGGTTTGTAATTAGCCTGTGGGTTAGAGGGCTGGCCGTGGGATATCAGGCCTGAATGCTTCCCTGCTCTCAGGTTAATGCATGTATGTGTATGTGTGGGAGGGGGTTCATTCATACCTGACCAACAATTAGCTTTTTACCCTCTTTATAAAAAAAAACTGCAATTACCATCAAGTTCAATAAATACTGAACACCCTGAATTTATAAGTAGAGGGGTCAAATGTTCTAAGCAGAAGCAGGGTTGTATATTTTCTTACACAATATGCAGCAAGTGCTACATTTGATCCACATAACTAGGAAACGTTCTCTAAATGCGTCTTATGAGGACTGTCGACAGCCATTGACTACAGTTGGCAGGTTGCGACCATGCATGTACACCAATTTGGCACCACAGTGCAGATCAAAAACCATAGCCTCCACCTTCTGCTGCCCCATTGTACCACTGGTTCCAACAGATTGCTCACAAAACGCAGTCTTGCTCCAGGACAGACTTTTCATGGATTTATTTAAACGCTTCCTGCCCTTGCTCCACAATGTTATCATTAAACATGACCTGAATTCAGTGGATTGTAAACCTTTACAGTGGGTGGGGGGTTATGATATCACAGAGGTTGTTTCTTTTGGATGTGAAGTCACAGCTGTTAAGGGGGTGGGTGGGGGGTGGAGGGGTCGTCTATCCAGAAATGATGGCTCTGGGGTGTTCACGTTATGAGAGCTGTAAAAATAATAGGCCGCGCAGACAGGGTTATGTTACTCAGTGACTTTTGTCTGTGTGTGTGTGTGTGTGTGTGTGTGTGTGTGTGTGTGTGTGTGTGTGTGTGTGTGTGTGTGTGTGTGTGTTTCTGTCATGTAGAGATACAGAGATCATTCAGGGACACTGTAGTTAGCAGGCTGGATTCTCCACTTGTATCCAACTTGAATCCGAACAGATACTCTGCAGACTTGAGTTCCTACAACTGTTTTGTAATGGCTATTTACTCCAGAACTGGGCGTACAAAGCAGGATTTGCAGTGGTTCACTTTTTACCAGATGTATATTGCCATGATAAATAATGTGCAACACATAACCTTTCCTGCTGCAGGTTATGCTTCGAGATAAGAGACCATCCTGTGAAAATCTCCGGCTACTGACCAATCAGATCCCTTTATCTTGGAGCTATGCGAGCTGATCTAGAGACGACAGAGAGAAAACTTTGTCTTTCCCCTATGATTAACATATGAAACAGGCTATATTAATTAAAGTTGATAAATAAAAGACACTCAACCGCAAGTTGGTCTTGCTGCTTACTGGGCGATGTGTGGAAGTGTGACCACATTACATAGCAGCCTCTGCCATCAGTGTGTGAATGTGTAGGTGTGACCTGCAGTGTCAAAGCGCTTAGATACAATACAAGCTCAAATCCATTTACCATTCCATCCCTTTTAAGAGGACAGGTCCATCAAACTCTGGGTTGTCTCATCGTGTTGAGAATCTACTTCGTGTTGTATCTCATATGTGAGGGTAGCTGAAGCCAGATAACCTAAAGATAACCAGCGTATGTTGAAGTTACTTCGTAGTACAGGCCCGTGATCTAAGAGACCTTTTCCAATATTCTATTTTAAATCCAAATATTTGACCATGGTTCTTACAAGGTTGCATTATTCATGCATGTACTGGGGCTAACAGCAAAAGGTGCTAAATCTGAGTATTTAAAAGTCCTGTTAAGAGTTTTTAACTTGTCATAAACACACTGAAACTAACAACAATGCCTCTATACGAGCTATAAAAGCAAACAGCACCATCAGAGACAACATTCACAGTCTGTATAGTTATTTTAATACCTGTTTCCCCTGCCAACTGATTGGTGTCCAGCCAAGCAAGTTATTGCAAGCTGTGAAACAGCCTTTGATGACGGAAACAATTCACAGTGAGAGGTATGTCTGACGGTTAACAGGCAGGCTTTTTCTATTAGAGAGTACTATTTACGCATTACACAGGACAAGAAAGGAAAAGACTGAATCAGATGAATCAGATGCACAAAATCTAATCAACTCATGGTACCTTTTATTTATAATATTTAACAATGTGTTCTGGGCTTTACCTTTAAGAGCTCATGTATCAAACAAAACTCTACTGATAATTTAGTTTTTGAGTGAAAGGATGTTTCTCTTTCTCTCAATGTTTTCATGTTTTTTAAGAAAAAAAAATAGTTAGGTCCCCCTAACTATTTCTCCTTGGGTTTTTTGTTTTAAAGTTTAGGTTTTTGCCATGAATTTTAGCACAGATATCCACAGAACTCAATAGAGAACTCCTAATCACTCAATGCCAGGACAGAAGGCTGAGGCGTTGACGTGGAGCGAGACAAGGTTTGGTGGTCAGAGGCTGGCAGGGTTGGTACCAGTAAGCATCTGCACTTTTTTTGCAGATGAGAGGCAGCTGTGGAAAAAGTTGGGGGAAAAATCTGAGATCCAGAGAGTGGACAGGGGTGACAGTGTGTCAATAATAATAATAGTGTAATAATACTTATTATGATCATGATCATGATTATACAGTGGAAGCACTGGCCTGCAATGTGGAACACAGAAAAAAGCGCTTGGAGATACAGCCAGGGTCCAGACTTTTCTGTGCCTTAGAATAGTTCATTTTAAAATCCCGTAAAACTTACAGGTCGCCAGTGCAGGTAAGTTTGAATATGAGTGTAAGGCCTCTGCAAAGTGTCAGAGACAATAAAATTACATGCATGTGCCATAGAATTTCAAGTATAGCCATCTTGAAGCTGCAGGGATTGTTGACACTTAAAAATCACAGACGCACCGGCCAAATGTAGTGACATCGGCTTAGAAGTGTGTGCAGGGTTGACACATAAACATAATTTTGTTATTTTCTCCAATCTTCTCTCTTTGATTGCATGTCTGAACATGAAAAACAAACTACTGTATTACATTGTTAATACCAATCAGACAGATATTTATCTTAGAGCACATTCTTTTCCCCGTTGGTTGTTGTGCAAATTGACAATTCAACAGTTTATCCCGTTCTACCATTGGGCCGTTTTCCCAAACAGCTGCAGGCTCTCTGTTTCTGCTGTACTCTATGATTTAAGAGCTTCTACTGGAGGCAGAAGCAAGGACGACTTTTAAATGAACAGCACAGTGAAAGGAGTTGTACAGCACTTTACTCATTACACTTACAACACTGTATTGCCTCGTCTGTCATTTGTTCTTCCTGTGCTGCATTTCACGTCAGTGCTCAATGATGTTGTTTTTATTTTAGTGCTACACTGATTGAAAGCTTTATGAGCTTACTTTGTGGATAAATTGTCAATTTAAGAATCTTTGTTGCACTTAATAACAGAAATCAGCTTAGTTGCACATGAAAGATTGATTTCCACTTCATGGTGTAAAAATATCTCCAAAACCTGAGCAGGTTTGTTAGCCATGCTGTTGGTCTCTTTGCTCATTACACGACTTTGATTCAGACTGAAACATCTCAAGTTCTCGATGGATTGCCATAAAATATTTTACAGAGATCCATGGTCTACAGGGAAGTCATTCTTATTATATGGTCATTCAAAAAACCTAGGATTATATTTTTTACATCATATATCTTGAAAAATATTGGATGGATTACCATGTTGATATCATAGAGAATTATTTCCTATCCCATTTGTGATCCTGTGGATTTCATCTAGCATCTCTGTGTGTTTTACAAATGCTCTTCCAAGTAAAGAGTCCAGATGTAATCCTCAACAGAACGCTATCCTTTGTAGTTTATATCAATATGACTTGGGCTTCATATTTCCATTTATGCAATATCAACTGTTACTGCCAATCTCTCAAACCAAGCAGCGCTGCTATCCTGGTCAATGTTCTGGTTACCTCATGTATTTATTAGAGAAACTCTCTCCTCTCTGGTCCTCCTCTGAAGCTTCTCCGTAAACTTAAACTGGTCTAGAACTCAGCTGCCCGGGTCATCACCAGAACCCCTTCCACAGAATGCATCACCCCTGTCTCATAACAACTACACCGGCTCCTTTTCAAATATCCCATTGACTTCCAAGATTCTCCTTCCTACCTTCAAGGCTCTGTAAACTATATTGCCTGTTTACCTCTCTGATCTCCTTCATACCCGTACTCACAGTTCTTCCTCCTCCATACTTCTCTCACTATACCTCCTGCCCGCTTAACCTCTATGGGGTCTTGAGCTCAAAACCTTGCTGCCCCCGTCTCTGGATTTATCCCACAAGCCATCATTGACATTGAGTCCCTTCATACTTTGACATCCCGCCTCAAAATCCACCTTTTTGAAATAGCTTATTCATTGTGACCATACCTTTTTTTTTTTTTTTTTTCACACAAGCAATAAACAATTAGGCATCATCAAATATAATTAAAACTCCACTGTGTCTACTGAACAGTGGTATAGCGTCCAGCATGACTGTAAGCTCTTTTATGTGTTCTAAAATTCTTCCACACAGTGGCCTTTACATTCACATTTAATTGAACTAAATAGATTCATTTGAGTGTCAAACTGTTGTTGAAATTGTTTAATTTGTAGCATTTAGACCAATGTAATCTGTTTGTAGAAAAGGCTAGAAGTTAATAAAATAAAGGTCTTTTTGGTTATGTGCTTCTTTTCCATACATAATTCAGTTGATAGTAAGGGTGAATATCTAAGCTCTGTCTCTTTTAGGTGACTGCTGCTCATCCCTTTGTGATCAAAACTCAGCAGGGATGAGGCAGGAGCCTGCAGAGGGCTGTCGGGTGTCTGTGATTCTCTGCTCCTGTCATCTTGCACCCACAGAGAGGGAGGAGAAAAGAGGTTATGAATAAGAGAGAATTAGAAAAAAGGAGGCAGACACGGCACTAAAGTCATACGTGATGTTGATAAAAGGCAGAGCAGTAATGAGTGTGAGCTAAAGAGAATGCCAGAGAGGGAGGCAAATGAGAGACAGAAATACAAAATGTGCTCTTTTCATGTCAGGTCTGCTCTCCGAGAAACACAGAAAGGGTTGTTAGGACACGCTCCCTCTTTTGCAGCCTCTCTCTCTTTGCCTCCTCTACGTGTCTCTTACTGCTGCCCTTCCTGCACTGTTCAGAGAGGAAATCTGAAAGCATCAGGCCAGGAGTCAGTAGGAATGGACTGAAAGCAGAGGATAAGGAGTACAAATACTGAGAGGGTGGTGATTTGCCGTCTTGTGTGTCTCCTGAGACTCAGTACCTGCAGGATAATGAAGCCGGACGGTCTGACGAAGAAATAACTATGAACCATGGTTAGCAAGTCCTCTGAGTGATGGTGCAGATGTCTCACTCAAGGAATCAATGCTCAAGGGTTTCCACATGCCAGGTTGACTGGCCTGGGTCGACCTGAAGAGGAAGTTTAGGAGAGTTATTCTAGAAGAAGGCAAAGAAAAGTTACTCAGGGAGAGAGAAAAGTTGCTGTTTCTTTCCTGAGTGAGCAGGAGTATTGGGAGTGCTCTAAAAGCTGCATGAGGCATGGTTATTGGGTGAACATATAAATGCTGTTATTAGTCCAGTGGAGAACCGCTGGTCTAAACCACTTAATTGGGCTGCTACAGCAACAGTTATTCAGTCACAGTGTTGTGACTGCAAGGATTTGTCTGACACAGAGAACAAAAAGTCCACAGACAAACTGTTTGTCAAGTCACGAGCCCCTTGCGCATGAACTCTAGACAATTTCCAGACAATTATCAGATTTATAGTTCCTGATATTTTCTCTCTTTTCACACAGAGCATGAGACTGTCAGTGCTGTATGTGCTCTCACAACTGGAAATACTGATTTTGGTTGGAATGCAAGGGGGCGTTCGGGTAAAGCATGCTCATGAAAGAGAAGTCTTCATTATAATCATAAAGACTCAGATGCAGATGCACACACAGACACGGATCTAGACGGAGGTATAAGATGCAGATTGATACAGATGCAGACACGGACACCACCCTGAATTTCGTCAAATAACTATTTATATTGAACTCAGTTGGCACTAAATGTGACTTATGATGCATTATTATAGAATGTTACTTTCATACATATTGCCTAAAGGGGAATTTTGACAGTGAGGAAATTGTAATATACAGTTTCCCTTAAAATGAAAAAAAGCTGGATGTTCCAAATCACAACTCAGAAGCCCTGGGCTCCTCCTGCTGGAGTCCCCTCTCTCTCTCTCTCTCTCTCTATATATATATATATATGTATATATATATATATATATATATATGGATAAATGGATGGAGGGATGGACGTTTGGGGGAGGGATGCTAGATGGATGGATGGATAGATGGATGGTTGGACATAAGGATGAGTGGAAGGTTTAGGGGAGGGATGCTGGATACATGAATGGATGGATAAATAGATTGATAGATGGATTGATGGATGGATAGATACATGAATGGATGGATAAATAGATTATAGATGGATTGATGGATGGATGGATGGGTAGATGGATGGATAGATGGATGGATGGATGGATGGATGGACGGATAGATGGATGTATTGATCGATGGCTGAAGAAGAGCAAAACTTAGAACCGTAACAGCCCCATCCAGACAATATAGAGCCAGCTGGTTACAGAGAAGAAAAATACACACACAGCTCTGTGTTAAGCTCTGACATCTCTCCAGGATTTTAGAACTTAAATAGTTTTTTTGGGTTGCAATGAATGTGTGAGCTTTCACTTGTGTCTTAACATTAAATTGTTGTTTCAAGCAGCAGCCAGCAGAACCATTCTCCAGGCAGCATTGCCAGCTCTAAATAGCTCATTAGCTTTTGGCCATAATACTGTCGTAAACTATTTCGTTGCCAGATAACCAGAATGACATGTGAATAAAATGAGAAAAAATCTCTTTGAAACTGTAGCCGATTAATCACCTTTCCCAAGCTTTCTCTCCTCTGTTCTTTTCTGTTCTCTTCGGCCTGCCACGTCGCTGACAGACTGCCTGGTCTAACATAATGTTAACTTTATTCACAAAGGAAGAGATCAAGAGTTTGACATCATTAAAGTTTCCACATTGCTACCATAAGTTCAATTAGACTCTGCCTCTGTGAGGGTGATACATCATGGCTGCAATCATCAGTAGTCCGGGTGAAAGATGGCAAATGAGCCTTTAAGAATTCTCTCTCTCCATCTCTTCTTCTCCATGTGTCATTTCATTTGTTTGCATGAACAGAACTGCAACCGTCCACTGAGAGCATCAGCAGCTTTTTTTAATGACATACCCTTTCTTCTTTTAGCTTTTTCTTCTCCCCATATCCCTTTTCTTTTTAATATTTCATGATTTACTTTCTTTTTGAAGCTGGATGACTATAATCCAGATTTTCTGTTATTGAATTTGGAATGGTTATGCTCCAGGTAGGTATCTAAGGAACATCTCCTAAACTTTCAGTGAAAGCTGTGTAGAAAGTGTCAACGAGAACCAGGTATAGTAAGGTGAAGCCGAGTACATGTGGTAAGTAATAATAAAACAGTTTGGTCTTGGACATTTAACTTTATGTCACATATGATGCCTGATATTACTGTCATGTTCACTTAGCACAAAGACTGCAAAAATGACTTATACCATTACTACTCAAAGCACTGGAAAGGTTCAGATTTTGATACAATAACTTGTGATGCGATGCATGTTAGATCCCGTGCAGACAGAAATGTAGTTTATCTTTTTCAAATACAACGTTCCTACCTGTTGATTGCAGTTAAACCGATAGCTCACCTCAATAGCCTCCTCCCACTTCATCACATAGACAGAAGTTCCACTCGCTCCAAAACAAAATATTGTGATAGGTCAATCAGCTGTAAAAGAAAAAAAAAGAGAGCCTCTGTCAAGTTTGTCGACACCTGAACTTAACCAACCACAGCAATTTAACAGCAACTTCCTCCAATCTATTACGTATGCCAGTTGAGCTAAAGTGAGGCGTTTGCTGCTACTGGCCTGTTCAGCCAGATTTATAATGGCCAACATAGGTGGCCATGATAGGAAAAAATGTAATGAAAAAAAGCATTGGACTTCCCTGTGGGCAGCACTCAACAGACTGAACGTTCTAATTCAGCTGGTTCATTTGTTTAGGTACGTTATGTTAAAAAACACAAAAGTAATGTGATACAAGTTATTCTAGGCCACTTACATTTTTCATGTAGTGGCTCTCAGATGATAAAAGGCCCACACTACAGGAGAAGATTGTCATTGTTTGAAAACCTTAGATTGTTTAATAATATGAATAATAACTTTATTTGTATAGCACTTTTAAACAAAACAAGGTTTTTACAAAGTGCTTTGACACAAGAAGGAGTGTAAAGCACAAGTATCTAACACAACATAAGAAACCAGATGATACGATTGTATGCAGATGATATGATTCTGTTTGCTGCAGTGGACTGTGCCCTTCAGTATTCAATTGAGTATGTATGTAGCATGTGTGTTTAAATGAATCCCCTACACATCCTGGGACATGTTACTGCTTGCTGAAATGTGGGGAGAATGGGGGAGCCTCTGACAACAGGAAGAAGTTAAGAATAGAGCTGTGGATACTTTTCCTTGATAAATGTCAGGTGTGGGTAGTTGAGCTTCTGGTCTGAATATTTGGGAAAGCCTTGGGATCCCCTAAGAAGAGCTGGAAAACTATTTGAGAGAGACACCTAGTCGAGAAAAGCAATGAAACAAATGGACCAACCCATTTGAGTTAAACCCATTTGTAATACATCAACAATAATTTTAAAGTCTTACCATTGTTATTGACATTTACAATATGTTGGAGCTCAGAACAAAAAGAAGCTAAACTGATGAGTCAAACAGCAGGCTGGGTAAGAGCACTTTAGTCACCTACATAACAAAACAGTAGGATTTGTTCCCTCAATAAATAGCTTCAGGGGTCACAACACCAAACATTTTCTTCCACACAATTGTGGAGCACATTGATGGTCTTGGTGAGAAATTGCTCTGACTGAAACCCCTTATCCACCAGTTAATAACCAGCGTAACCAGTGTGAAGATCTACAGAAGGTTTTCAATAACTCCAAAATAATATAAACATTTCTTACATATTTATAATTATATGCAGTAATTCTAATGCGACAGTACAATACCTACATCATAAGCAAATCTGTGAGAAGAATTGATCAGAAAGTCTTTTGATTATTTTTCACTTCATGCTTGTTAGAAATCTCACATGCAGATTGTAGCAGGAGGTTTTAAATATAATTCTTTGTTCAAAACAAAAGTACGTCTTTCTAAGTCAACAGTTCTCAATGGAGCTTCGGCAATTTAATTCAGAAAGCATGAGCAGAGTGTGTCTGTGTTTAATTGGATGAACTTCTGAGGTTTGTTTTATTTAACCAAAGGATCTTTTCACACAGTGAGGGGGGTGTTAAGTGTTACCACTGCACAGTTAAACTGGTGAATCACTTTGCATACTTCATACGTACTTCAATAAAACATTACTTTTGCTTTGTGTTGTAAAGTTTAACATTTCACGACATTGCAGAAAAGAAGGCAGCTGCCGCAGGGTCCAGGAAAGGGAAGACAATTTGGTCTCAAGGAAGAGATTTCTTATTCTTCAAAACAGATCCCTGCAGATGCAAGATATAATAGTTTTAGAAGTAATCAGTAGAATGCACTTTTCCTTTTTCTAATGCATACTGCATGTGGTATTCAACAAGGTGATTGCCGGCACCAAAAATGCAGGGGGAAAAAGTCAGAGAGCATGGCTTAGAAAAAAATCAATTGTCATTTAAATATGATTAGTTATTAAATCTGAAATTAAAGTTGGAGGAAGTAATTGTGGTTTATTGGGTTAATAATAACCCAGAATAACTAACTCATAACCAAATTAGGAAAGAACAAGTGGACATTTTCAAATGGAAACCCAAATGGAATCAGACACAGTCTGATGGTGGTGGCTGGGAGTCAGGGTAGTAGTGCCAGTTCAATCAATGAATTAAGAAAATTATTTATTACAATGAATAAGATGGAAATACAGAAATACTTTGGCGCTTGGACTCTATGGGGTGGGTGATGTGTTTGGAGATGATTCTGGCGGTGTTGGGGAGGTGGATGGCTGCACGAAAAATCAGCATGAAGGAACTAAAGCAGAGAAAGAAACATATTTAAAACGGGAGCAGAACAATGATAGGTTGAAAATGAAGGAGGAACGCCGTGCCATTGGTTAGATGAGTACCGCTGACGAGACAACTGATTTTCCAATGACAGCCCCAGAAAATAACAGCAAAAAGGGATGAATGACAAAGACCTGATCGTGAAGGCAATGTTATAGTCTTCCTGACTGAACATACTCTGGAGCTTCATATTACCTCTCTGAAGGTTGGGGAAGCTCCGTCTACTTGAGAGCCTCGCTTCTGCTGCCTGGACAAGGCCTCCTGTCCTCCTCCTTTATAAACACTACCATTGAAACTTCACTGCTTCCACTTACACCGTGACTCACTCTGCAAGTGGAGTAGAGATAAATGATATACAAAGCTATAATACATTGCTCTGAAATGGTGCATGCATGTGTTTTTTTTAAGTTTTGCGGGGGCGTGTGAACACTTTCTGGTGCATTATCAGACTCTACCATACAGGCTGGTGGGAGGCAGAACACAGTGGAATATATTCGGCAAGAAAAAAAAAATCACTTAACGCTACGCACATTAAGTCATCTCACCATCAGGTGCCAGCCACACACTGGGAGGGCCTGTGATTATTAAAATAGTTAGGCAATGAGTGGCATGAAGGAACATCAGTGAGTGAGTGACAAAAAAGACAGAGAGAGAGAGACTGAGATAAATGTATTTCTCGGAAAGCCTTGGGCTCAATTCTTTTTGCCACACATTGAGATTAAGCTCAATGCTAATAAATGGCCTGCGGAGCCTTCCCACCTATCAGCCACCACCGAATCATTCCTCCACCATTTCCATAATACTGACAGTCAGGGGCTGTGTCTGTCTTAGGAGGCACACTATTACCGTTGGTTAGCAGGAAGTGCCTCAAGGCATATCTCCTGCCTGATTTGCTTTGTCCTCTTTAAAAATGGCATTGCTGAAGAATGCATGTATTTCCCGCATTAAACCAACGCAGTGGTAAAAAAAAATATCCTTGTAGCTGTCATTACTGCTGCTATACACTAAAGGTCAGCTTGCAGGGATTAGCTGCCGCTTCTTTGTAAACCCTGCTTGCTGAAAATGGATCATGACAGAAAATGTTTTCCACAAGGGAGCGTGCAGCCAACAAAGCCATGACTACATAATTGATTGTTTCCCACTGTTATGGAAATAGCATAATCTGAAAAGCAAGCCGTTATATAGTATATACTGTGGGAGGCTTGAATAGACCACTGGGATTTCTGATGAGTTATGTAGTGGCTGTGTTGTTTTATTCCCACCTACACTCCCTCTGTGAGCCAACACAGTAGGAATCATTTCAAATAGTTAAGTTAATGCAGATTGTGCACTTACAGAAGGTTGTTTTTTTAAAGTATTTTCACTGATTACCCAGCTTCAGGTTCTCTACTTGATGGGACTGAACTGTATAAAAGGACACTTCTAATCAGCTGCAATTTGCATGTATCACTTTTACAACTGCCTCGTCAGATATCACATTCTGAATCATCTAAGGTATACTGATAATTTTGAAGAAAAAATAATGATGCCCACAACAGTAGAAGTCTGCTATTTATCCCCTGATGAGCATTAGAAGCTGATTCCTCAGTGGCTGTCCAGCTCTGCCGGACATCAGCGGCTGTTCGTGGTCTTCGGGGGACAAGGACAAGAACAAGAGTCTTTGAATGTCGTTTTCTGACGACATGATCTTTGTGTGATCCATCTCATTCTGAGAGAAAGAATCATGATGTTGATAAGCAGCTTATCTTCGCTCTTGTTCATTAAGTCCAAGGCAGCAAGTCGAGGCCAATTCCGACTGGGCCTCAGTCACAGTGGAGGCTGCCAAACATTAAGTCATCTTCTCAATTTTATGTTCAGCGGCCAATTAGTCTGACAGCTGTGTCTTTCGTGCACATAACGGTATACACACATGCATTTAGAATATGTTTGTATTTTTCTCATACAGTTCTGGTTTCTTCTTTAAGATAATCGTACATTTCCTCCAGCCTCTCCTTTATTTCTGAAGTGGATGTTTCATCCATATCAGAATCTCAGGAGAGTTGAGGAGACCTCAGGAGGGGGAAGTCTGGCTTGACTTACTGTGCTTGCTACCACCACGACCCTAACTCATATAAGTGGAAGACAATGGATGGATGTTAGATCGATCACATAACCCCCCAGAGCTTTGCCCCTCAAGGGAATCTTCTTCATCTTTAGATTCTTATAAGTTGTTTGATTAATGATTATGTCACATTTGATGCCTTTATTTCATCGGGGCCTCAGACTCAAACATGCCAACATGTGTCAGCAATACAAACCTTCATCAGGGCAGGTACAGCAGAACGGGCCTAGATACGTCTTTAAAGATTTACAACCAGTCACATGATCACTTTCAGTCACATGATGAAGTAAATAGGTTATACATTTAAACTAAGTAAGCCAAACACACACATACATGCATACATATATAATTTATAACTCCTAGCTGGACTGATGAAGAAGAAGGCTGTTGTGTTCAGTCAAACTTCGGTTGCAGAGAAAGTCACTGGCATTGTTTGATTTATTTTTGCGGGGAGATTTTAGTTAACTCCTGCCTTTTGGGCATTTGTAAATTTTGGATAGTATTTTTTACTGCACCTTGGGAGGATGACTAAAGAAATCAAAACACCATCAAACTTTCCTTTTTCATATGTGTTTTTTCCAGTTCTTTGGGTGAAGAACCCTTATTATGTTAGCACTCTTCCAAGACTCCAGATGACATTGAGAAACTCAAGAGACAAGACCATCAGTGCTGCTGTGCCGCCCCTGGTAACTGGCAGGAAGTGGACACCATCTGATGCATTACAGCAAGCTTCATCAGCGCTGAGGCACAAAGACATCGTGGGGCAAGTCCAGCAAGGAAGAGGAGGCTTTGGCCTTACGACAAGTAAACCAACTTGGCGAAAGGCCACAACATCAGAGCGGAGGACATTGGTGGTCGAGGAGATACGGCGACAGGAGGAGGCCGCAAGAAGTGCAAAGGCGGTCTCTCTTGCCAAACAGGGGCAATGGATGCATTGGGAAGGTGTGGTGCAGAGGAAGATCAGCTGGAAAGATTTATGGGAAATGGAAGCAAGCAAGATCAGCTTCATCATCAGAGCGACATATGATGTGCTTCCATCACCAAAGAACCTCCATCAGTGGTACGGCGAGGATCCAACCTGTGCCCTCTGCCCAACTCCAGCGACCCTCAAACACATCATGGTAGGCTGCAAGACCAGCTTCACGCAAGGGAGATACACCTGGCGGCATAATCAGGTACTAAAAAGCCTGGCATTAGCCCTTGAGAACAGGCGGTGTGCTACCAACTCCTTGCCTCTGAGAGCAAGCAACCCCCCCTAAGGGCAACAACCTTTGTCTGAGAAGGACAGAAAACACCCAAACATACCTTCACCAGATCAGAAGAAGGATACCTTTGCAGGGCCCGTGACTGGAGGATGCTGGCGGACATCGGCCGTCAACTAATTTTTCCACCTGAAATAGCTTCCACCAACCTCAGGCCAGACTTGGTGTTCTGGTCTCTTTCACAGAAGACTGCTTACATTATAGAACTCACAGTTCCATGGGACAACTCTGTTGAGGAGACCTATGAGCGTAAGAAGCTGCGTTATGCAGAGCTTGCAGCAGAAGCAATGCAGTGTGGCTGGAAGACCAAAGTCTATCCGGTTGAAGTGGGATGCAGAGGATTTGTTGCGTCGTCTACCATCAGACTGCTGAAGGAGCTTGGAATCCACGGTCAGGCTCTGCGGAAGACCATCAGATCACTTTCAGAGGTGGCTGAAAGAAGCAGCCGGTGGATTTGGATCAAGCGGAAAGATCCATGCTGGGCCCCAAGTATGTCAGGGTGAATCTTTGGGACGGTTTGACACGGGACACACGCTGAGGGTTGATCATCCTGCAGCGGGCCGCCCTTGTGGAGGGTGTATAGTGAAAGGCCGAAACACCCAGTGATGCAAGGGTACACTAATGATGTGGCCTTTGCTCAACTGTCCTGAAGATTACCCTGGCCAAGATACCCGTACCCCCCCCGCCATGTTGAGCGTCTACCACTCTCAACAACTCAACAAATGTTGAGAAATGTCGTGTGCCCCACCTATTGGCACAAAGGATTTCTTAAACATCACGTCCTGTGTATTTGATTCAGAGTCTCTCAGCATACTATGCTCAAAGTTTGTTATCGGTGATTAAAGCACAAACGAGAGGTGATGTGATTTTCACAATGTCAAACATCAACACAGATGTGGGACCTTCAGGCATCCAAATCTGTAACACCTAGTCAGAGAAAACAGGTACCATGAAAACACATCCCTGAAATATCTGCTCTTTGTTAAAGCTGTGAAACTTCATGTCTGAGTCACAAACACAAGAAGCCTCACAGGAGTCAGAGATGGTTACCTTGACATTTGGAGACAAAAAAAACTGAGGTGCACTTAAGTATTACAGATCTGCAACTATACACCAGAGAGGTTGATCTCTTCCACTTGAAAAAAATGAAATTTTCCCAAAAAGTAGATCTTATGATCTGTCCACTGATTGAATCTTTTTTAAAAAGATGTTCCAACCTGGTCTCATGTAAGAAGTTTTCCCCCAATCCATTTCTCTCTAATGCTGACTTGCACTGAACCTACTTGAATTTGATTTATGACATCAGCTCCCTGCTCAGTCATGGGCTGTGGTCCTCTATTATGATGTCGTATCTTGTCACAGAGAGAGGCCAGAGCGGAGGCAGGGCACAGGACCAATGTTCAACATCATCCCTCTTCTGAAATATTTTCATCTCAGGAACAAGGTTGCAGTTAAAAACAGTTTGTGCATGAGTGATTCTCCACCGCCTGTTGACTCACTTAATACACCTTGTATAACAGTGCCTCGACAGGCTGAACAGCAGAACACAGACATACATTTTTCATCGAGATCCCTTCCAGAAGTTTGCCAGTCAATACGCTGGACAGAGAGTGATGGAAATCATTGTGGCTCCTTCAAGGCCACAATCCTTTCCTGTGTGTGTGTGTGTGTGTGTGTGTGTGTGTGTGTGTGTGTGTGTGTGTGTGTGTGTGTGTGTGTGTGTGTGTGTGTGTGTGCGTGTGTTAGTGTGTGTGTTAGTGTGTGTTAGTGTGTGTGTGTGTGTGTGTGTGTGTGTGTGCGAGAGTGATTGAGAGTGGGTGGAACTAAGCATGTCCTGCTCCCCCCACTGATGCGGACTTGGGAGGGTTTAAAATTGAAATTAGCAGTTGAGGTTGTACCCTGACGTCACTTGATAACATCCTTCACTGCGTGCCCCCCTGGCAACAGCTGCTCTGAGTACAAAAAAAAAAATCAGACAATAGATATTAAAATAATTTAGAAGGAAAATGGCACTAAAATCAAAAGTAATCCATATGATTTATTAATTCATTACTGGCAGAGGTCTACATGGGTCTCAAAAATAACTAGGATGTCAGAATATGAAAGTTTGGTCTGGGTCTAGTCCAAATCTCTTCGGTTCATTCTGAAATCTGTTAAACCTTGAGCAGGTAACAGAGCGAGCAGGTAAACAGCAACACACTCACACGGCGAATTCATAAGAGGGCAACACTACCTGAAGGAGCAGGCAGGTAAGCACTCAGTAGAAAAAGGTAAACCAGTATGGGGGCAGATGAGAGATGAATCAGGGTGAGATGGAGGTTCAAGGAGATGTCGAGTAAGAATTTACAAGACACACAAACAGTGACGAGTGTGTTGTCTTGGTGAGAGTCTCAGTCTGACCACAGGTAAGTAGACAGGAGAGGCAGACAGAAACCTGGTACAATGGGGCAGAACTCCTGGTCGGTGAAGGCTGAGGATATTTCTAAGATTGCAGAAGTCCGGCAGGTGCCAAGAAAACAGGGTCGGCAACAGAAAATCAATCTGAGAATGAGTGGAGAGTTCTGCATGAAATGGCAAAGAATCTGAGTTATGTCTGGCAATGAGTGACTGAGCAGGTGAAGCTTAAATACTGGCTTTATTGAAGATGGGAAGCAGCATTAGATCCATCAAGTAAATCAACAGAGTGCCAGGTATTATACATTTGTTTTGCTGGCAATAATTTCATGATTAGATTTAGTGAAAGGATGACTGGCAGGGGGTGGCTGTGGCTCAGTGGTACAGTTGTTCATCTCTATCAGAAGGTCTGGGGTTCAATCCCAAACTTCTGCAGTCAAATATTGGTCCTATAATGGTCCTTGGACAAGACCCTGAATCCTAAATTTCACCCTCTGCTTTGCTGGCGGTGTGTGAATGCATGTGAATGGAAAAGTACTTTTGGACATTTAACATAACAGCCTCTGCCATCAGTGTGTGAATGGATGCTACTGACAGCGCTTTTTGAATTTAGTGTAAAAAGCGCTGAGTAGTCTGAAGACTAGAAAAATGCAATACAAGTCAATTTACCATTTACATTCAGATGGAAAAACTATTCCAAAATTTAAAAAATCTTCATCAGACCAATATTTAAAATATTGATCCTTTGTTTCCTTCAGGCTGAGTGGCAGGTTAAAATGTCTCCATCAATCCACTCTTCTAACATTTTAAACTTTTATGAATCCATCAAGATTTCAATTTTTTTTTATTTCTGTGCCAATGTTTGACCTCATGACCCTTCTGTTGGACTCTTTAATTCTTCCAACTTTCTTTTCATGGTCTAACTAATTTTACAATTTACTGTCCTATTTCAACACCCAGAGGATTTTCCCTTTGTTATTCCTTTCCTCATATTCTTTTTTCTTTAGGGAGTTTTCCAAGGAGAAAATTATTACCAGTGGGGAAACTTAATGTATAATTAGTGATGTTTGGCTATAAAAATATGCTCGATCTGATCAATCAGTATGTCCAATCCTTCTTAGGCTATACCATTTAAATGATGGCTAATTAATCATTATTTGAACCCTTTGTGTGATCTTAAGCCTTGAATTCAAAATGTTATCCAAACCCTAATTGTGGTTCATGTCTGCTCATTGGCCATTAGGAGGTTCAATATAAGCTGACCTTGAGCCAAACATTTGAAGCAATTACCGCTAACTGCTTTAATAACGGTGAAACGACTTGGCTCCATTTTCTGATTTTGTATTTGACCCTTCAAATTGAGATTTTTGGATTAAGAATTAAATATCATTGACACAGATATAGTATGTGCTCAATTCTCATTTACTGCATTTTATTATTTTGTGGTCAATTGTTTTATGATTCTTCTGTAAGGTTTATTAGGAGTAACAAGCTTTAAAGCCTTTCACTGGCTTCAAATCTGACTGAGCCAGATTTAGACTCGCTGCTCAAGAAATGGAAGATCGGGCATGACAGGGTCAGCCTGAATGTGATTATGCATCGGACACATTATCCTTTTTTTATCCCGACTCTGATAGACATCAGAGGGTTGTTAGGAGACAGAGTTAGAGGAGAGAAGAAGGGAAGGGAAGAGAAGTGAGAACAGGATGTGAGCCAGAATGTGAAATTCTTTAAAAGGTTATGGCTAACTGGTTTATGAGTCAAAGACAGAATTAATCATATTATCAGTAAATGTCTTAACTATGAACTAAGATTAATAATTAACTGTGATGTGAAAGATATCTACAGAGCCTCAAAGTAAAAAAATACACATCTATATTACATACACACAAGTTAGCTGATATGTTGTTTTTACTGGAAACAAAGTTCTTCACAACTGCAGTTAAGCACTTATCAGATTTATCATCAACTGTTATATTAACATTAGATCATTGCATGCACAATGTGTCTTTTGTCTGTTTGTGCAAATTGTGTGTGTACATTTTTTTTTCTCACAGTTTGACTACAGTAGGAGACAATAACACATTTTCAGCTGACATCCAATTAGTAAATGTCTGATGATATAGTGAGGTCAGTTTGTGATTTAATTCAGTAAATATCTTACATATTGGTCCCTTTAAGAGTCACAAAACACTGTAGGCTTATGAGTCAGCGAGGCTTGTGACTTATAGTCTATTCCCACAGACAGCCCAGATATTCATTTCTTGTGACTATGACAGTTTTTGAGCTTAATTGAAGCCAAACTGTCAAGTCAAGTTTTTACTTTTTTGTATATCTCACAATCACAAGTCAAATATTGGCCCTAAAGAGCTTCACAACTGATGCAACATACGGCAGCATCGATAGGCAAATATTCTCATTAAAGTGCGTTTAGCAGACTCTGTTGCTTCATCTGCTACTTCAATGTTGGTCCCCTGACAGGGATAGTCTCCAACTGTGAGGAGCATATGTGAACAGCCAGGTCAGGAGAATATCTGGAGCAGTCCTCCTGAAATTATCTAGATATTTTCAGGAGTGCATATGTGAAAACAACTAATATGTCAAATAAATTAGACAATAGTGCGGTGGTGGGTAGTGCAAACGTGCTGAGATAAACATGATAATAAAACATGTAATTATAACACATGGGTTCATTTACATGGGGTAGAGAGTTTTTGAGAGTGTGCATTGATTGATATCAGAGGCGGATAATAATAATTGAAAATCAAGCATTGCACACGTGTGTTCATGCAGAGCCAGCAGTCTGTTGTGAGTAGACTTTGAAGAGAGGCTGATGACCTGTGCTTAAAGCGGAGAACTCACCTCATTGGTCCATTTCTTGAATGCCCAATTAACACAATGTACCACACACGGTTTTATAAATATAAGTCTGAAAGCTGAGCAGCCTATAGGTTTCTAAGTGTTGTTTACATCCACAAAATGACAAAAGATATTTGTGCTTTGGTGGAATAATAATAAGAGTAACACCACCCACAGACGTAAACATTCATTTGATGAGTCTTTATTTAAAGAAACAACTCAAACTGAACCACACACAAAGCTTCAAAGCTATACAGCAAAACACGACCTGACCTTTAAAACTCATGTTTTCATAAGATCAAATGTTGAAGACTTGAAGTGCAGCAGAGTCACTGACATTCTATTATTGGATGTCTTTTTGTGTTGTTTAAAATGAGATCCATTCAGTCTGCCTGAGAAAGACTAAAATAGACTTGATGAATACATCTTTTAAGCGATAAACCTAATAAATAAATGACCTCTCTTTGATTCTTTCAGTAATACATGAAATTATAAATGTTTTCTGAAGAAATGGGAATAGTGAAAGATGAACTCTTTAGAGCTTCAGTTCTTCCTTCTTGTGGTTAGTTACGACAAACACAACCCTTGGATTATCCTCATCTAGGGATTTCAGGCGTCTGCTGCCCGTGGTATAGTAGCTTGCGGCTGCCAACTAAGGTAAGGAAGATGGACCTTACCTGTTGCCGCCTTGTTTCAGCACGCCGATGCGCCGCTCTCTGTACCAGCTCACTCTGCTCGGTTCCAACGCTTTCTCCTGCGAGTCGCCTGACAGTTCAATATTATAACACAAACACGCGACAATAACTCAACAGACTTTGCTACAAAGAAAAACAGGAAGCAATAAACAGTCTGTCGTCCAAACTCCCATGAAGCATCTCACAGTCCCAGACATTTGTCCTCCCTTGCACACCTTCCCGCCTCAGATAATCAAGACGGTGGCTCCCCAGCCATTGGCCTACGACCAGGCAGGAAGACCCACCCCCTTGACATGAGAGGACTACAGTATGTATCACACTTTATTACTCTGCTCTGTATTAATGCCTTCGATTAGAGTTAGTCTAGCTCCTGAGCTGAGCAGGTCTCCCTGTCCACTGAATGACATTTTGTTTGCACAAGATCAGTTTCTAAAACACACCTGGTCATAATCACTTATTACAAAGCTGTTCTATTTTAAAAGGATGCATTAATCATCCCCTGTCACAGCTGTAATTTTGGACCTGTATACAGAGCGTGTCTGTGATGAGCACAAGTTTAAACCTGCACATGGCCTGATCTGCTCTTCCACTGTTTTAGGGAGGCATCTGGGTTTCTGGGTTTATTTGAGTTTGCAGTAGTTAGATAATTTTACCCAAGGGTAGACATTGTTTCAAGGATGCATGAGAAAATGTTGTATGCTCCAGCCAATGTATTATGAATATTTCAGAGGTTGAAATAAGGCTTGTAGATATCTTAATGAAGCTGGGGAGGTTGTCCCCAATGTTGCCTTGTCAACAGACTTTCACTTCTGCATCCAAGACTTTTGAGCATAACTGGGACCTGCTGTTGCATGAGGCAGATTACAGTAATTGACACTAATGAACATATAAATGGACTCTTGGATCCCCTCCATTGTGAAGTTTTTATTTTATTTTTATTTTGTCTCTATAACGATTGGGATCCCGCACGAAAGCAACTGTTATATTTGAATTTGTTGATTTGCAATTACATTGTGTCTCATTAAATTGAGTAACATTAAAGTACAGTGTGATCTAAAGTGCACAATTGTGCCTGACCTGAATTCACAGCACCCCTAGTGCCCCCAGTGGAGAGGGACGTCATTACAATGAAAATAATCGATCTAAGGATTTACCTGGATCGATATTTAATTGGGAAAATAATAATTGCAATGCATTGAGGCATTGACATTGCCATACACTTAAAGCAATGTGGCACACATAAACTTAAAGATCCATAAGAGAGAGCAGTGATACATCATAATTATTGTTATTAAAATACTGGGTGCATTATGTATAATGTGTGGAGTTAATTAAGAATCACATATTATTGTCAAATGTCCTGTATGGGAGCTTAAGATAAATGATAAAATAAATAAACAGGATTTAAAAAAAAAACACAAATTACATTAGTGCTTATTATAAATACAAACCCACACACTCTCCACCTTTGTAGAAAGCTCAGACAGGATTCAGTCCAATCTTAATTAAGTCTCGCTTGACACACAAGTCTGATAATTGAGTGCTGACACAAAAATGTATGATTCCCACCATTGTGTTTAGTACAATGGCTAATCAATGAACACAAGCAAATAAGAGAAAAACACTAATTAGAGAATGTTTTACAGCCACAGGGGCCGGCCTGTAGACGAGGTAAGCTCTGCAGAGACAGACCGCTGTGAATAAAAATGCACTGTGTGTCCATTGTCTCTGCTTTGCAGTGCCCCAACACCCAAGAGGACTGATAAGATTGCTAATTGAAAAATGTTTTGGCTTTGTACCATTCTTGTGAATTCCTAATGGTGCTTATTGTGTCATTCTGATTACTTCAGAAGGTTGACATGAAAGGAAACTGTTCAAAAAACACTTGGAGCACTTAGAGTGTGCTGTGTATTATCTCTCTGTGTAGATGTTTGGACATGTTTTTTTGTGTGTGTGTGCAAATGGCATTGTGTTGGTATAATGTAGGTACCTCCGTGTGCAGCCTATCTATTAAGCTTTTCTCCTTTTTCTCTTCCAAACACTTACAAAGTACAACCTGGTGCCGCACACATTTGATGACTGTAATGTGATAGAAAGTACTCTTACGTACATGTCTTTGTGTTTTGTACATCAGGACCTTCATTAGTTCTCCAGACTGTAATCCTCTTGTATCCTTCATTTAATTTTATACCGCAAATCCTAATCCCTAACTACCCTGGAAGGACAAATATTAATAGGGTTTCAGGAAATGTATGGTCTAACACAAAAAAATGATTTCAAAATTGTTATGAAAATGAAAACAAATAAGAGCAGAAAGAGCCGAGCTGGAGCTGGCCCTGCTTCTCATTTATGCTATAATGAATGACCTTGCATAATAGGAATTCAAATTGCCTAGTTTCACACAGTAGCACTTGTTTTAAGCGGGGATATTAATCTATTCCAGGAAGAAACAACGTATGCAGATAAAACTTCTTTAGGGGAGTTATTAAAAAACTTTAGTTTGGAGCGTTTATGCAAATCAGCAGCATTAAATACTTTGTGGCTTTCTTTATTGCATCTGTCCTGTCATTTAAACGTGTAGCAGCCCCATAAAGTTGCAAGGGCACCAAGCGCGCTGCACTGTTTGCCTTCCATTTTGTTAGTTTTATAGTCACTTGGGACTGAGGAGCAGCCATAGCTGAAATAAATATATTTCAAAATATGACCATGATTTCTAACTATGATAATAACAACAAACTCTGAAAATAACCCCCGTCAGAAGGAGAGAAATTTGCAGAGTTTTTTAAAAAAAAACTGTGCGCCCTTAAGGTCAACTGCAAAAACGTTTCACTGAATACTTTTTTCTTTACTAAATGCAAAAGGAAACATTTCAGGATACGCAAAATAAACTAAAAAATAAACAGATATTGCACAAAATTTAGACATATCTAACTAGACACCAATATTTAAGGGAAAAATCTGCGACATTTAACACATAAATACAGCAGAAATAAAGTCTATCATCTGTAAATGTCTCTCTGAGTCATGACTGTCTACAATGAGTGAGAAGCTCGAGTCCTGGTGGCTGTACTGTTGTCAGAGCCGTGTTTACATCATGTTTACATGGACGGGACGGCCGGATCCTCCCCTTTACCAAATTTCTTTCTGGATGATTCTTTGTCAACTTAAACGCAATGTCAAGCTACGAGCTAACTAAAGAGCGCTAACATTAGCATGCTAACACGTCAATGCAGGCCACAGGCAATTGCAGCTCGAGCCAAGGATAATTTTTTTCCGTCCAGGAGCAAGGTTGGAGGTGTGTCGCTGGAGGAGAGTGGAGGCTCTTAGTATGGTGGAGGTGTCGCAAAACAGCAATTTGTTTTGGTTTCATGCTGGTGCTGAAGGGCGACATCTACTGGATCAAAAAGTGACACATTCTTCATTTAATGAATCGTATGGAACGTCAAACATTTATTGAAATGCAGAAACATTTCACTAAACTTAAAAATCGATCAATCAATACATTTTTATTTGTATAGCACAAATTCATAACAAATGTTTTCTGAAGACACATGAGAAAAAGCAGGTAAAATATCGTACTCATGGTTATGTCATGAAAAATAGGATAGGGGGAGATGGGATAAGATGCAGGAAGACGGATAGGGAAAAACAAGGGGGGGCAGCATGCCGTCCCCACCAACAATCCCGAGGAACTTACAAGACATGAGAGCTCAGGAGCTCCCAGGATGTATGTGGTTAGTAACCAAGACAATTTCCAAAGTGCAAAAACTTTTAATGAAGCTTATGAAGATGCAAACACTTTTTACTGAACGAAAAACACAAAACAAAACATTTTGTGAATTGTATACACATTTCAAAAAAGCTAAAGTATTTATTAAAACACAAAAAAAATCTCAGAAGTGTTTCTGTAGTGGCAGTTGAGTTGCTCTAAGTATGGAAATACACAAACACAGAGGCTCAGCTTACAGCCACAGTCCATTTGGCTGCTGGAGAGTCCTGTAGAATTATTGTGAAAGTACAGGGCTGTTGGCTCTTGCCCGTCTTTGCCGCTGAGCCATAACAGATTGATGCACTACTACACAACTTCACAGGCACCTCCTGCTGGCATGCATGGAAGTCACACTCCATATGGCCACCCTGCAACTACTCCTCTAATAGTCCCACTCCCACACAATAACGCTCATACACACACTTTTTGCTTTGTGTACTTTTCTCCTATACCTCCCATAACTCTCCTGCATTTTGTTTGTAAGCTGCATGAAGCCTTCCACCATTGTTCCTCGATAGCCGCTCACACACTGATTATATGGTAGATTTAATTGGATCCTGTGAATTTATTATGGTGATTACAGTCCACAGTGGGCCACAGAATGTAATTCCCAGTTGCACTGTGCAGCAGTTAAATTGGTGCCAATTTGGACCATGTCTAAGGTGGTGCAATAGGTGTGAGGGATGTTGGGAGAACGCAGGCGATTGAGGGAAAGCGGGGCAGGAATTTGTCCCAAGACTTCTTGTGCTGACATGTCGCAGCGTCACCATGGGATGCAACATATGGCAGTGTTAAACATTTCACTTTGATTCAAGTTCAATGCATGTACACTACAGTACTCTCAGCCTCCTGAACAACCTGCCTCTCTGTCTTCCTCTCTCTCTTCTCTCTGACTGCATCCATTAGAGAGCCAGTGTATGTGCATGGATCCCAGCGAGTGAGCGCAGAGTGCTGAGAGCGAAGGTAGACGAGGCCATTCAGGGACGCCGATGTGCACTGAATACTTATCCAATCATCCTGCCTTCTGGATTTGAAAGCAGGCAGAGTGCTGAGCTGCTTTCAATATTCCCCCTGCCTCCTGAAGGAAGAAACCACAGAGAAGCTCTGGCTTTTTGTCTTAATGGGCCCTGATAGAGATGAAAACAAACACAGCCAGAAAGTCGCAAACGCAGCTGAAGGATCAATCAATATTTTGGCGGATGCGGTGTGAGCAGAATGTGTAAAACGCTATCTGCTGTTTTGATCATATGCTCTTACTATATGAATGCTTGTCGCCCACAGTATTCTTTCTTTTTTTGTAATCTCTGCTTGGGCATGTGTGTGTTTGTGAATCCAAATTGTTTTGCAGGGTGTATGATTGTACACTATGTTTCCAAGCATTTTGAAAAACTGGCCCTGAAAACAGATGCCTCCCGAGGCGAGCATGATAGGCAGGAAGAGGGATGAAATGCCAGGAGCGGCACCTTGGCCCTGGGGAAACCATTGTTTGTTTAAAATGCTGTTGTGTTGTGCTTCTTGTACAAAATAGTTGCATTAAAGTCATGTACCTCAATAATAAAATGATACGCAGACTACTTCCTGCCTTCATCGAGACCAACTTGATGCTGGCACAAATCTAGGTATTGCCAAGATAGCAGTTTAAATTCTTACATCAGGATTGGTTAGGGTGCTGAAACCGTCTCTGTTGCATGAACAGTTGATGAACAGACTCAAAACTCTGAAGAACAGATAGTAGAAAAAGTCCATCCTAAAACTTGCAATTTTATATGTTTCCTGCATTTATTTCCCCTATTATTTGAAGCCTTTAATATCATGAACAAAATGAAGATGTCAATATGATAATGATAATTTTAACCCATCTATGTAGCTTGATTGCACAATCCTATGAATGACTGCACAGAGAACTCTAAACAATAATGCTGGTTTTTAGTGGAATCAAAGAGCGGGATCTTCTTTCAAGCCTTTTTTACACCTTCAGAGAAATTAAGCACCAAAGTGGCCACACCAAAACCCTGATTGACTATAATGTCTCGAGAGAGGCGGGACTTGTGTTAACATTGACTAGGAGCTATGTAACAACAGGCTGCTTGAAGCTTTCATTCCATGAAGCACATGTTGTCAGTATTTCAAATGTGACCTTGAACACAGATCTTTTTGAGTCCTTGAAAAATGGGACTCAAGCGCAAAAGTTCAGTCAGTGAAACAACATTTATCGCATTCACAGTTTTTGATTACTAATCTTTCATCCCTTTCTGGCATGCCCACTTTCTCTTCCTGCCCCCTCCCTCTGGAACTCACCCACACTTTTTCAACACTGCACTGACCCATCCATATTCAAATCAAAATTTTCAACCAATTTGTCAATTTGTTTGAAGGACTGTTTGAGGTTTCTTGTTCATTTGACATTTTCACACAGGGACTTCTCAAACTTCCACCCTGAGTGTGATGTCATCGGGGAAAAAAATCCCCAATGTGAATATGGTCTACGCTGAGCTTTTCCTTCTTCATTCTGACGTCTTTTGCTCTGTCAGTTGCAGAAATACTATCGAACCAGCCAGTCCTCTCTCATGTCTTTTTAAAAATGTAACAACCCAGTTGGGTTTAAATCCACAATTTTTGGCAAGTCGGGTAGGAGTGATGCTTTGCAACAGGAAAAGATTCGGTACAGAACCTCTACCACGTAACCTATTGGTGGGGAATTCACTTGAAAACCTGCGCATAATGTCCAGCTGGGAGAAGAAATTCGATATTCGCTTTCCTCTTACTTCTGTTCTCTCTGATCTGTTGTGAAATATCTGTCTGTTCAGCTGCCAAATGCTCCTCTGTGATCACCTGGCTGTTGCTTAACATGTCTGTGAGATGTGCAGGTAGTTTTGAGCTTTTTTTATTGTTTTTATTAAATCCACTCCAAGCGCAGAGAGAAAACGAGTCTATGGAGGCAGTGAGAGTGAACCAAAAAAGTCAGAGTAACCGTATGGCTCCACTGGTTCATACGAAGGATTGTTTCTCAATGTTTTCTATTCACTTCTTATGGAGAGCCATAGGAATGGTCCCGCAGTGCATATTCGGACCGTTGCAGCGAGTTTCGAGAGGGGCTGCTGCGGGTTTATCCAATCAGGTGCATTCATTGAGGCTACGTCACCTATTGCATAATCCACAACGAAAATCTTGGCCGTCAAGAGTGGGTGGAGAGGTCCAGGAGAAAATAAGAACAACCCCACTTTTCAGGGGGTACACTGCCATCAAGAGGCGGGTTTAGTGCTCCAGCACGATCCCTAGCGTCCTTGTCTGAAGCAGTGGAGCCGTAGGGTAACAGCCTGTGCTAACAGCACGTGACGCGAGCACCAGCAACAAAATTAACTTTATTCTGTTGTTTACTATTGGAGTGTCCTTACTGCCCGCGAGCAACGCAGCACCCTTTTTTTTACCCAGACGCCCCGTTTCTATTTCCCTTTCTGTCACTCGTGTAGACAGGTGAAGAACAAGAGAAGAAGGGGCTCTTCACAGCACTGACACTCACTTTTATCACTCAACACTTAACGTGTTAGCTTGTTTTAACAAAGGGGAGATAAATGCATAAATAATATCCACATCCATGATTTAAATTCTGATCATCGACTTGTGTCAACACTGGAGAAAAACTTTTTTTGTTTATTGATGACTCGAGTGTTGTGATTTGAGTCAACAGCTCGTCAATACAAAGCACTACACATCCGTTTGTTCACCTTCAACACAAAAGCACTTGATGTGAAACTGTTTGCAATGGGAAACTATTATCACAGCGCAAAGAGGTAAATGATGCAGTGTGAACAGCGAGCATGGGATCATGCGCCATGCAACGTGATATCTAACACTTGTGTGCTGTTAGCACATGGTGTCAGCTGAGGCCAAAGAGATGCTGTGGCATTGTGAGTATCTCTTTTTTTGATATAGCATAAACTTTCCTTTTCTTAATGCCCAAGATTAAAGCTCATTTGTTTTCCCCTTTTCTCTGAAGTTTCACTTTTAAACCAATGAAACTTTTCTTGTAGTACTCGGGCTCTAGGAAACTAATGAGGAGTTCCAGAGCTGGTTACAGAAGATTAAGCAGCCCAGTATTAAAGCATGTGCGGCTGCTCTGCTCGGCTCACTTGGATTCTCAACTCTGTAATCCTTGCACTCAGATAAGCAACCAGTGTTTGAGAATTTAAAAAAAAAATCCAGGCTTCGAGTTTTCTCATGTTTGGTGCTGAGAGCTATCATGTAATATGTGATACCAATATGTAAAAGGACATTATGAAGCAATTCCTCTACCCAGTATTTCCACTATAATCAATTCTGTCTCTATTCATTGACTATGCTTTCAAGAGGGATTTATTTCACTGCTAATTTCGCTAATGTGCTTGTGAGTGGTCTGCTTGTTTTTAAAGGGTATGAAAGCAACATTCATTGTCTGCAGTCTATTTTAAGGACATTTCCATTAAAATGAGAGCGATTGTAGTTCATTATATAAAAGGTCTAAAGGAGAATACATTGCATTGATTTGTTTCTTCAGTGACAATGAAAGAGCTTTAAATGATGGCTGACAGGATGACATTGGAACAATGTACCGATTTAGACTCCTATGTTCTTGTAATTAGTTTTGAGATGAAACTGCTGTGAATATGGATCAGCCCAGCATCCCAACAAGTGTTTGTGCATGCCTCGTCCAGTGCAGATGTACTGGACACTGGTGTGTTTTTCTCATGTAATGCAGTCTGTATGAACATTTATATATATATATATATTTTTATCTCTATTGCTCTTCTGTCACTGAGCTCTAACTACTCTGTAGTTCATTTGTTCCAAACCTGAGATCCAGACGAGGCTTTGTTTGCAATGAGGTTGTCAAAAATAGATTTGCTCATATGAACTCATACTCACACCTGCTGGACAGTTTATGTAAAGGTCTTTAAGAACATGGGTGTAGGCCTACTCTGTAGGACCTATATGTAAGGTATCTACGGTAACACTTTATATTAAGGTGCTTGTAATAAGCTGTAATTAATAGGTAATAAGTCACTTGTAAGACGTTATAAGACTTTATTAGATTCTTATTAACACAAATAAGACTATATAAGTGTTAATAGAGGCATAATTAAAACTTTTATTATGTCTTATAAGACACTTATAGGCTCTTATTAGAAACTTATTAACAGTTTATATACCACCATAAACATTAATACGATGTTTATTAACACAAATAAGTCTATACAAGTGTCAATAGAGGCATAATTAAAACCTTTATTATGTCCTATAAGAAACTTATAGGCTCTTGTTAGAAACGTATTAACAGTTTATATACCGGCATAAACATTAATAAGATGTTTATTAACATTTATAAGACTTTATAAGGAAATATAAATCCTTATAAAGATTAATAAATACTTTATTATGCACTTATTAAGAGCTAATAAAGCTCCTCTGCAGGTACTGGACCTAAAGTGGGAACACTACTTATAAAGATTAATAAATACTTTATTATGCACTTATTAAGAATATGTAAATGTAAATATTTACATAAAGCCTGAATATCGAAATCTTGAAAATCGTGTAGCCTATCTTTACGTGTGCAATAATTTATGTTTTGCAGTCCCGAGCACATGTGAGCAGGGAAAAGATGGGACAATCTGGGAAACCATCCAGCCTGGAGGACACTCGGGGAGGCAACAGTCCCAAAATGTCCTCACCGAATCCGTGGGCCCCACAGCTCATGCGAGGCGCAATATTGAGGACGCTCTAAGCGCTTTCTTGTGCTTGCTGGACATGCAAATGCTGCAGCACATACAGGACTGCACTGTGGCTGAGGCGCACCGTATTGAGGCAGACAGCTCATGGGATCTCTCCGTTGCCGAGCTGAAGGCCTTCATTGCCCTGCTGTACGTAAGAGGAGCTTACAACAAGAACATCGAGTTGGAGAGCTTTTGGTCCGAGGAATGGGGACTGGCTTTCTTCAGGGCCATGATGCCGAGGAACCGCTTTAGGCAGATAATGCGCTACCTGCGCTTTGACAATAAGGATGACAGGCATGTCCGTCTGTGCAGTGACAAATTTGCCCTGATGTCTGAGGTGTCGGGTGAATTTGTCAGCAACAGCATTGCCTGCTACAAACCTGGGGCGTGCATTACTGTCGATGAGCAGCTGTTCCCCACTAAAGCACGGTGCCGTTTTACGCAGTACATGGCCAATAAGCCAGACAAATTCGGGATAAAGTTAGCTGCAGATGCTGAAACCAGATACTTTTTGAACGGCTTCCAAACCTCGGCAAAGATGAAACGAGACTGGCTCATCAACGTCTGGGAGAGAGTGTGGTGATGAAGCTGGTGGAGCCATACGTGGGAAAGGGAAGGAATATAACTACAGACAATTTTTTTTCACGTCCCTCACCCTGGCCAAAAAACTGCTGCAGAAAAATACCAGCCTGGTCGGCACGGTCAACAAGGCCAGACGGGAGCTGCTGCCTTCAGTACAGGAGCAGAGAGTGGAGCTGTTTGCGACGAAGGTGCTCAGGCATGAGCGGGCAACTCTAACGGTTTACCAGTGGAAACAAACAAAAAATGTTGCACTTCTTAGCACCATGCACCCTACTGTCTCCATTGGGAGTGATAAAAAGAAAAAGCCAGAGACTGTCACTTTCTATAACGTCACGAAGGTAAGCTATTTTATCATTTTAATTTATAATTTCTTCAGGCTACTTTATTATTATAATAATTATTATTATCATTACAAACGTACTCAATTTCCGCTCATTACCATCAGGTCGGGGTTGATGTGCTGGACCAGATGGCTCGGCAGTACACCGTAAAAGGGGGAACTCGGAGGTAGCCTGTCGCTGTGTTCTATAACATTCTGGACATGGCTGCGATAAACACCCATGTCCTATTCAAGGCATGCACCTCGACCACCATCCCCAGAAGAGCGTTCATTCTTGAGCTGGCAAAGCAACTGAGAGAGGAACACCTATGTGTCAAGGCCAGTTTGACGTCGGTGCCCATGGAGCCACAGCATCCACAAGAGCTGAAAAGGAGGCAGTGTCAAACCAACACCCACTGCAATAAGAATAAGACTGTTGTCTCCTGCAAGGGGTGCAAGCACCCTGTGTGTGGGAAGTGCACGTAAAGGTTGAGCACTTTTGCCCCAGGTGTGTGCCTTAGGTGTCGCGCCGCTGTCCAAGGTGCTGATCGTTAATTTGTTGATCTGTTTGTTTGTTCGCCACAGCATCTGTTATTGAGTTCTGTTGTATATAGTTTGTTATGCCCATAGATAGCCTTGTTTTTGTTGTTGCTGTTGTTGTTGTTTTTGTTCATTCATTAATGTTCATTCAATAATTCGCTTACATATGCGTGCATGTATGTGTGTGTGTGTGTGTGTGTGTGGGGTGGGGGGGGCATGTGCGTGCGTGTGCGTGCGTGTGCGTGTGCTAAAAGTTATGTATGATTCATTTTTGTAGAATGTGTTTTGTCAACGGGAGACGTGGAGCAGCAGTAATAAACGGTGCACTAAAAAAGCCGACAAATATTGTAAATTGACATGCGACATTTAAAAGGTTACCAATCCTGCCTTATGCTGTGATATTTGGTTTGCACATAAAAGTAAGTTGTATTCATCATTATTTCTCGTAAATTCATCAAAAAAATGCATTATTTGGGTGTTTCTGTGGGCACAAACACTTATATTACATATCCCGTCAAAATGATGGCTGCGGCGCTTGGAGGGGGTTTTAGAATGTTGGTGGTCCTAGTGTTAACAGCTCAGTGGGAACTGAACTTTCAAGTAAACGCAGAAACAAAAAGGAGGTCTATTGTATTGTATTGAATTGCCTCGATGCTAACAGGTGTATTGAAAAATGCCTAGTCCTGTGCAATTAGCATTAGCCGTGATGCTAACAAGATACATGTAAAATGTCATTTGCCAATGCTGATCAGTTAGCTTTTGTGTTGTGAAAAATGTAGTATTTATTCAGGCTTTTTGTGATCTGTAAGAGCAAAAGTTTGACATCATGAAGGGTGAAAGTAGCTTAGCTTAGCCACAGTATGTATGTAAATGAGTAAGGAATAGTTTAATGCAAGTTATGATTAAAGTTTTTCCTCTTTTGTTAATTTCACTCTCTTTTGCGGAGTCTCTCACACAGAACTTCAGTGTTTCATAGTATAGTTATTACAGCAAAGAGTCCTATGTTGTCTAATCAATAAAAAGCTCAACAGTAAATTGATAAAGAAAATCTTTTTTGTAGTACAACAGAGCTAATGGAAAATTGTGAATAAAAACAGATGTTATTTTAATACTTGGTGTTAAATGTTAAGTGCTTAAATTGAGATGAAGCCTGTGTTGATGCTGACGTGCATGTTTATCTTTATAGGGGTGGTGTGACCTGTCTGTAGGTCAGGTTTTGGTAAAAGGCGTATTTTGGGCTCATCCAGAAGACCATCCACCGACAAGAGCATCCACCATAGAACTGTGAGCAGCTAACTGGATAGTGAGCCCAACCTTCGAGACCTCAAGTGGGATTAAGAAGACTGTTTCTTCTAAGGAAGAACTTCCTTCGCTACTTCATAGAGCAGAAGCACAGATTAAACAGAAACACACACCTGGATTGAGCCCCAACGAAAAAAGACTGGGCTTAGACACTTCAAATGTTTGTTTTATTTCATGGGCACACTTTATTAATTAAGTTGTTAATTGCATTAGTAAATTGTATATTGTAATCTTGACCTGCAATATTTGTGTTCTTTACATACAAAGTTTGAAAATGTATTCCTGTGTGCGCCTCTTGACTGGTATTCAGACCTTGGGCTCCAGGTGTCCTAGTCTTCTGATGTTTGTCCACCTTCAACACTTTATTTACAGTAACATGGGTTAAAAACAACTATGCTTTTCCCTGAATTTGATCAGATATGTTGGTAGCTATGACACACCAAATGTTTTCATAATGTTGTTTACAGTTAACGTTAAAGATAATACTTGTATTTGTAGTAGCATTTTTTTTCTTCAAAAACTGTTTGAGTGGAAGTTCAATACAATTCAATTCAATACAATAGACCTCCTTTTTGTTTCTGCGTTTACTTGAAAGTTGGACCCTGTTCCCACTGAGCTGTTAATAAGTGCATAATAAAGTATTTATTAAACTTTATAAGTAGTGTTCCCACTTTAGATCCAGTACCTGCAGAGGACCTTTATTAGCTCTTAATACACTGACACCAGTGTCCACCACATGACACAGTGTCCACCACATGGCAACCTGTGTGAGCATCGAGGTCTTTGACTAACTGGCGGCGCGACCAGTCGCAGCGGCCCCTCTCTCTCCCGATAGAGCGGCGTTTTCTTCTTTTTCTAACTTACTATGGAAAAACACAATTACAGCCGTCGATCTTTACTAGACTTAAACAGTAACAGCCTTTCTGTGGAGTTATTACCCGAATCACTGACACAACAGCTTCAAACTTTGGGACTGCTTCGCGAGCCGGTTTACCCCCCGAAGAGGAGACGTAAACGGTGCGAGCGGAAACAAAAGCAAGGTAAACGTGGAGGCATAAGAGCGAGACTGGCTAAAATACCACACAGGTCCGCTCTTCCAACTCTTCTACTGGCAAATGTAAGATCTCTGGACAATAAAATGGACCATATAGAGCTACTGAGAGCTGCGCACCGCGACGTGAGGGATGGCCGCGCGTACATTTTCACAGAGACATGGCTGAACGAACGCATCCCAGACTCCGCCGTTCAGCTTGAATAATTCACATGCTACCGTTCGGACAGAATCATTATTAAAGGAGGAAAGAAGAAAGGTGGTGGAGTCTGTGTTTACATCAGTGATGCTTGGTGTCGAGATGCTGCTGTGGTATGTAAACACTGTTCACCGCTGGCAGAGTTTATGATCATAAAGTGCCGTCCTTTCTATCAACCGAGAGAGACCTTGCTGGTCGCTGTGTATATTCCCCCCACCACCAACAACGCTGATAGAATCGACGCACTTTGGGAACTTTACAACGCCATCAGTGAGCAATAGACAGCCCACCCAGATGGATTTTTCATCATCGCTGGGGATTTTAACCATGCAAATCTCAAGACGGTTTTACCCCACTTCCACCAACACGTGACCTTTCCCACAAGAGAAGGTAACATTCTGGACATGATTTACACATCAGTTAAAGGTGCTTACAAAGCTTCACCCCTCCCCCACATCGGCCACTCTGACCATATCAGTGTCATGCTAATGCCAGCTTACAGACCCAGGGTTAAAGTCACCAAACCAGTTCTGAAGCAGGTACGTGTGTGGCCAGAGGGGGCCTCTGCTGCACTACAAGACTGCTTTGATACCACAGACTGGGAGATGTTCAAGCAGGCAGCCACCTACAACAACCACACAGACATTGAGGAGTATTCTGACACTGTTACCTCCTACATTAGCAAATGCATTGCTGATGTCACCACCACCAGAACCATCACCACCCGGGCTAACCAGAAGCCATGGCTGACAGGAGAGGTACGCGGGCTACTGAGGGCCAGGAACACCACCTTCAGAGCTGGGGACGCAGCCTGCTTGAGAACAGCGAGGGCCAACCTGTCCCGTGGCATCAGGGAAGCCAAACGCAGCTACACACAAAAAATAACCGGACACTTCAAGGACAGCAGAGACGCGCAGAGCCTGTGGCATGGTATCCAGACCATCACGGACTACAAACCCAAGCCACAGACCTGTGACAGCAACACCTCTCTGCTGAACGACCTCAACAGCTTCTTTGCCAGGTTTGAAGCACACAACAGCACGCCCCCACAGAAGACCACCCCCCCTCCCCATGACCAGACCCTGTGCCTGACTGCAGCCAGCGTGAAGAGAACCTTCTCCAAGATCAACACCCGCAAGGCTGCAGGTCCAGACAACATTCCTGGCCGTGTGCTGAAGGACTGTGCAGAGGAGCTCAAAGATGTCTTCACGGACATTTTCAACGCTTCTCTGAGTCAGGCTGTTGTTCCGTCGTGCTTCAAAGCCACCACCATCATACCCGTTCCAAAGAAGCCCTCACCATCCACTTTCAATGACTATCGACCCGTTGCACTGACCCCCATCGCCATGAAGTGCTTTGAAAGGTTAGTCATGGCCCACATCAAATCCACCCTCACCGCCACCCTGGACCCCTACCAGTTTGCATACCGAGGTAACAGATCCACCGAGGATGCCATCTGTTCTGCTCTTCACCCAGCCCTCACCCACCTGGACACCAAAAACTTATACGTCAGAATGCTGTTCATAGACTTCAGTTCAGCATTCAACACCACCATCCCTCAGCAGCTGATCGGCAAACTGGACCAGCTGGGGCTCAGCACCTCCCTGTGCAACTGGCTGCTGGACTTCCTCAGCGAGAGGCCTCAGACAGTGCGGGTCGGTGGCAGCACATCAAAAACCACCGTCATGAGCACTGGGGACTTGTGTGCTCAGCCCCCTGCTCTTCACGCTGCTGACCCACGACTGCGCTCCATCCTTCAGCAGCAACCACATTGTGAAGTTCGCGGACGACACAACGGTGGTTGGTCTCATCTCCAACAACGATGAGACGCACTACAGGATGGAGGTCAGCCAACTGGCCACATGGTGCAGAGACAACAACCTCTTCCTGAACGTCGACAAGACCAAGGAGGTTGTTGTCGACTTCCGGAGAGTCCCCACTCCTAAACCCCCACTGACCATCGACGGTGCTGCTGTGGAGAGAGTGAGCAGCACCAAGTTCCTGGGGGTTCACATCAGTGAGGATCTCTCCTGGACAACCAACACCACATCACTAGCCAAGAAGTCCCAGCAGCGCCTCTACTTCCTCCGCAAGCTAAAGAGAGCATGAGCCCCCCCATCCATCATGTGCTCCTTCTACAGAGGCACCATCGAGAGCATCCTGACCAGCTGCATCACTGTGTGGCTTGGGAGCTGCACTGCTGCCAACCGCAAGACCCTGCAGCGCTCAGTGAAGGCTGCTGAACGGATTATCGGTGTCCCACTCCCCTCTCTTCTGGACCTCTACGGTACCCGCCTCACCCGCAAAGCAACTAGCATTGTGTGTGACCCCACCCACCCCTCACACAGCCTCTTCAGCCTGGGGAGACGGTACCGCAGCCTGCGGGCCGGCTCCACCAGACTGGGAAACAGCTTCTTCCACCAAGCTGTCAGGAAGCTTAACTCTCTCCCCTCTCTTCCTTCCCCCCCCTCTGCCCCCACGAACACTCGATGTTGAAACCCCCTCCCGTTTGCCACCAAGAACTCTGGAATAATAACTAATTATCAATCCGTTTAATGCACACTGCACATATTGCACAAGTTTACTTTTTCTTAAAATTGTATTTTATTTATTTTATTTACCATTTTGCACAATTTAGAATTTATTACTGTAAATATTATTTATCTTATTTTTACCTCATTTTATTTTTATCTTTTTACCTCATTTTGGTTGTATTGCACCGCGGGTCGGAGACAAACGCAATTTCGATTCCACTGTATGTCTGGCATATTTTGAAATTGACAATAAAGTTGACTTTGACTTTGACTTTGACTTTAGAGAGGGAGGGGGCGGGGGGAGCGCTCTGTTCAGTGTTTTGAATTTGGACTGCAGTACCCATTTTAAACACTAGGTGTCAGAGTTACATATTGCTGCTTTAACTTTTGACAGCAATGTTCATCTGGCTCCTGGTGGGCTCAGCTTTAGTAAGGTACAAGTGAGGGAGCTCCAAGGAAAAAAGATCAGGAACCACCTCTCTAGTTTTTTTTCTTCTAAACCCTTATTAACCCCATGCTGAAACTAATGATGCAATCTGCATATTGCCACTTTCTATTTTACATATCCTTGTGCATACATGAATACATATAATTTAACAAAACTGGACCTCAGCGTGGATTATTTTCACTGACAGAATATGCTGAACCAAAGGGGGAAAAATAGTGAATTTATGCATGCATGAATTCTGCACACTGCAATGGCTGCCAGTGCTTGTTTTCCACCTCTGCATCACAAAATTAAAGTAAAATTAAGTTAACATGCAGGGCCCTCTCAGTGTGTCTCACTTGTTTGAATAAAGATCATTGATTTGTGAAAAGAAAAAAATGGATGTGGCTTTCTCACCTCTTCTGAGTTTCCACATGTGACTCTGAGCAGCTCGTTGATGATAGAACTATATATATATATATATAGAACTTTGGTTAAGGCCACAACTGGAAAACTGACATGCACAGACACACTACTTTGATTTCATTTTGAGGGTTTTGTCTTTGTGTATGTAATTAAAATTCAGCTCTGTATGAGCTGTGCAGCCGTTAAGAGTTTTAAAAACAACAAGGGGACACACACACAAAGGAAAAAGCACAAAAAAAGAGAGATTACTCTAAAAAACGTCTCCAGTATTACTCTAAAATGTGTTTAGCCGGTGCCATCTCTCGGTGTCTGTGCAGTGTTATTGCATGGAGAGCAGTGTCTCACACTGCCGGTGCATATTTCTGGCTGCTGTGGCCTGAGGGCAGCTGCTCAGATGGAAATAGTTCAGCACCATGGAGAGATCCTGCTCAGCTTATTCTTTCCATCTTGAGAGATCAAAAGGCAACAGAATGCCTGTAAGTGGAAGATGCCAAGGAATAACATCCAGCTGTAGCAAACAGAGCACATTATATAAGGCCCACGTTGTGGTGTTGCGCCTCACAAATAAAAATAAAAAGATTTTAGCGAGAGACGAAAATGGAGATGAAAAGAGGTCGGTAAAGTTAGTTGAGCTAAAGTGATGTTTCCTTCAGCCATCCGCTGAGGAAACAGATTACCGTCTTCCTCATGGTGCTTGAAGAGAGCCAGTTTTAAGATTTTAAACAGTTTTTCGATGCCTGTGAGTATTCATGTCACGAATGGATGTTACCCCTGCTAAAAGGAAAAACAGATCACCTGTCCATAAAGTGGATTTAAAAAGACAAAGGAGACAGAGAAATGCAGTCAGAGAGGTTATTGTGGAGAGAGCTACAGACAGGGGAAGAGACTGGGGGCTTTTATTTGATAAAGGGTTGGCTTTGCTGCATTAACAGAGCAGGATGTTACTGTAAATCAAGGACCCAATGTTGAGAAGTCAGATTAAAGCTTTAAGTTGTTTTCTTAACATCGTTTCTTTAAACACAAAGAAAACTAAAGAAATGATTGTTGATTTAAGAAGTACAGGAGTAGAAGTATCTTGGCAAAGGCTCAGCATTTTTTGAGCTCTAATTTTGGAGGAAACTTAGACATTGTATTTTTGACAGCACTATGTTGAAATTATTTCACAAGTTTAAGTTTCATTGACAGTGTGTTGACCTTTTGTTTTCAGTGTTGGGGAGGAGCATTGTCCTTATAAAACAAGAACAAATTTGTTGACCTAGGCCGCAAGATAACAGGGAAGCAAATGTGCAGCATTTCTTACCTGACAGACCAGTACATCCTGAATTTAGCCAATAGGATTAGAGCTGACCGTCTGCACCCCCTTTGGTCGGAGTATGAACTCTTGACTTCAGGGCACAGGTACAGAATGCCCAGGACGACGACCAAAAGAGGCATTACATCTTTTGTACCGCGCAGTATTCAGCTGCTTAATAAGATCTGATCATACAGTGTGACCTCGGCACTCTGCACTTTATTGAACTTGCTACTGAAATCCCTCATTTAATCATGTGATACTTTCACATGTTTTTTTATGTGCTGTCCTGTATATGTTTGTTTGTATTGTGTTTTTATGCTTTCAGTGCAAGGCAAATTCCCCCTAAGGGGCAACAAAGGTTTCATTTATAACAAACAAGATTTGACCTGTGTTGTTTTCAGAGTGTGAACACGTTTTCTGATTTATTTTCATGTATTATGTATATTTTAGGTGCATTTATATATATGGTGTATGTTCCTTTGACCTCAGAGCAGCTAGTGAAAAGGTTACATCTGAAACTGGGTTTTTATTTTAGAATCAAATCATGTCTCTTATTTAAAATTAAAAAGAGACTGGTTGCTGCCAATTTTACATCTGTGCTGGACTATGGTGATGTTTGATCCATGCTTGCCTCTTCTCAAATCGTACATGATCTAGACTCTGTGTATCATGGAGCTCTGAGGTTCATCACTCATTTTAAAGCCCTCACTCATCATTGTTTGATGAATTCACCTGTTGGATGGTCTTCTTTGTTCATACATAGACTTAAAACTGGCACATTCTTATCCACATATATGTTTTGGGTCTGCTTCCTTCTTACCTTCTGCTCTACATCAGTCAGAACAGTACAGGAACTTGTAATCTTCAGTCCCAGGACCTCTTCTTGTTGCCTGTTCTGAAAGTAAGAGCTGAACAAAAGGGGAAAACAGAAGTTTGCTGCTCTCTTTATTTGGAACGGATTACAAAGAGAGCTGAGAGTTAGCGAGCTGGTCTCATTGGATGCTTTTAAACGGATGTTAAACGACTTGGAGGCGGCACATCTGCCTGTACTGTATATGTTCTCCCTGATGTTTTAAAAAAAGTCAGTCTCAAAACTTATTTGGTCTGCAGATCAAAAGCTTTTTAAAAAAACAAGCTTTTTAAAAAAACATGCTTTTTAAAAGTGCAGTACAGTAACAAAAGTTTTCCAGTTAAACAAGTAAAAGGGCACAAATCCTGGTTTAGAATGATGCTAACGCAATTCAACTGAAAGACAGCATTACACTTTTTATCTTAAAGGCAAAGTTGGTAATTTTCAAAAACTAGCATGATTTTGCAGTTGATTTACAATCTTGTTCAGCATTTATATATTTTCCATAAGTTTTTGATAACTGCATTTGAGGGATCCCTTATATCGATATCAACCCCACAAATTCCACATCGGTCAGGCCCTAATACATGTAATACATACAATAAAAAAACAGAAGAACACTCACTACCTATTGCTTGTCTCGTGTTCTCCCTGTTGTTTACAGGAAAGTTTAAATGTGGAAGAAGTGCTCCCATCTGGGGCCTACTATATCAGTACGAGCTTCAGACACAGTGTGTGCATGTGTGTGTTACCTACAAATGAGTCCATATTAAGCTGCCCTTCAATCAGCACAATGAGAGCTGCAGGTCCACTGGGGCCCTTCATTTCACAACCTGAAAGGAAGCTTTTGTGAGATGGCCCTTTCTGCATCTGATTACCCACAGGCTTAATTGATCTAATTATTGAACTCTGCTTGTGGGTGCTTTGTGTTTATCCAGTCAGGCAGTCTTTAAGATAAGGATATGCTTCTTATCGTTCCTTTTGCACGGGCTGTTTTGCCCCTCGACTGTTCAGTCGCAGCATGCCATTTTCAAGTTAATTGTGCAATTAATGGGAGGAATGTATTGTATTATCAGTTTTAAGTAAGAAAATTGATTACAATTTACACGCTGTGGTATTTAGTGCAGGCGCGACAATAAAGGAGAATGTGTGAAAGTAAAGGGAGCAGGTCACACAGTAAAAGAGGTTGTAACAAGGTGTATTCCTGGGTACACATTTTTTCTGAAGTCAGTTTTCAGTATCTCATTATACAAAACACTGTCTTCATGCTGGTCCATGGATGCTACAAATGGCCGACCCCTATTATCTGTACTTTCTACTTCTTACATTTTCACAAAATTATCTGTACTTTCTACTTCTTACGTTTTCACAAAATTATCTGTACTTTCTACTTCTTACATTTTAAAAATAGCCTCGTTACTCCTATTTCATTTCGGCTTGTTTTCATTCCGGCTTGTCATCGTTCAAAAAAAGACAAAAAAAGACAAAAACCTATCCAGATAAATCGCGCCATCTGGATAGAGTGAATTTGATTGTGGTTGGATGAGAGGTATAAACATATACCATTGCGACACCCTACTGGTTTGTACGTGATCCATCGCACCTGCACATGACACAAATCACGTCACACTCCAGCAAGGAAATAGCAGACGTATGTAGCCTAGTACGAAGATGTCCGTGGCAGAGACTCGAGAACTCGAGCGAAATGTCCCAAGTATGTACATTTACATTCCAATAAAGGCTATTGATAACATGCCTCTGAAGTTTGACTGTTTGCACCATTACAATACTTATAGACAACTAGTCATCATATCTTCCTCTCCATGAAACACATGTTAATACTCAGTAGTACACATATATGGTTCTTTAATGTATTTGCATTGTACTAAAATGCGTTCATTTTCAATGGGCATAAATGCGGCTGAAGGTGCATCCCAAATTGTTCAACATTAACATTTTAATATAACATTATATTCATTATGGCCTTTAGAAAAATGTTTTTTGGGGAGGTGGGGTAGTGCACTATAGGCCCCTGTGGCGCGGCCTAAGCTTAGATTACTTTTACTTTTATACTTGAAGTAGTTTTGAAACCAGTACTTTTACACTTGAGTAAAAAGCTTGAGTTGATACTTGAACTTCTACAGAAGTCTTTTTAAAGCCTAGTATCTATACTTCTACCTGAGTAATGAATGTCAATACTTTTGACACCTCTGCCCCCATCCCCCTTTACGATCTGCATACTTGACGCCAACTGGATTCACTGTGTGTATTGCAGCTAATGCCATCATAATCGTCTCTCTGCTCTGCAGCGTGTTTCATCTCAACTGTGCTGTAAGGGAACAGAGACTCAGCAGGCAGTGCTGTGCTGCTCATCTGACTAATATCCTGTATCCAGAGCGAAGAAAGAACAACAAAGGAACAAACAAACAAAAAGTTATTCAAATGGAACGGAAAAAAACTGGTGCCATTTTCTTATTTCATAAGCTTGTGTGTGTGTATGTGTGTGTGTATGTGTGTGTGTAAACAAGCGGATAATCCTGAGTGCATCGAAGATTACCATCCATCCATCCATCCTGTCATTATATCCGTGTGTTTCGCAGTCCTCTGCTTATTCAGCCCTTATATGTTTTCAGATAATGTCTGTTCTCGCAGACATGATCATACACTCAGCCAACGTGCTACTTTCTGTTTCCTCTTGATTCTGTCATTACTGCCCTATGTTTATAATGACACACAGGTAGTGGTGTAACAGATCACCATTTACGACACATTTATATCCTCCCTGGGAGCTACGCTGTACTATGAAAACAATGCAGTTGTTCAGAGACAACATTTTTGCAAGCTTCTCTTGGTCTCACACTTCAAACAGTCCGTGTAGCGAGTTGATATGTGAGTGCATGGATATTAATGTATAAAATGGTGATTCGACTTTTCTCCGCTCAGTCTCACCATGCAGGTATCAGCTGGTTTTTACCTGGTGTAGCAACCTGTTAGCTTTACGGTAGAATCATAAACCTACAGCTCGCTGTCTGTAACTGCAAACTTAGCTGAACAGACTCTGCTATCGAGCGCTGTGTTCGGTCCCAAAACTGAAGATATAGAGTAGTCCCTGAACGCCCCCGATCTTGGTTTATTTTCATCTGACTCACATCAACACTCACTGCAGGTGCAGCTAGTGCTCAGATACACACACGCACACGCACACACACACGCCTAAACTCATACAAGCAAACTTGTAATTTACAGAAAGACAGAAAGATTTACAGAATTTCATTCATAAACCCGTTCACAGTTTCTGCTGCATTCGTTTCTTTTTCAGTAATCTTCATTTCTCAGCCGCTCTCTCTCTCTCTGAGCTCTGCCGGTGTGAAATCAATCAATATGCATTGATTGTCCAAGCTTTTATTCCTCGCTGTCAATCATTCCTATATCCCTCGCAGAAGTCTCTTCTATTAGCGCGGCTGACCCATTCATCATCATTACCGTCATCTTATGTATAACTTCATTTAGTGGCGATTATCTCAAAGACTGGGAGAATACGGTGCGCCATTGTTTTCAGGGTTGTTGCACAAGAACAGAGAGACTGACCCACTTCAAGGCTTCCCTGGTTAACAGTCCTCTGTTCTGCAGACAGCAACTCACTTTGAATAACACTATTAATAGAACTCATCACGTGTGCCTATTGAAAGGAAAGAAAAAATCCACATACATGACTCTTGGGTATCACATGCTGCTGTGTCTACTGGTTTACACTCACAGAGATTTCACTTCCTCCTCTGTTTACTAAAGAACATATTAACCATGTAATCCTGTATCGTCAGTGTTGTCTCATCTGTGTAATAAAATCCCCGTGCAATAGAGCTGAAGACTCCCTTTTTTATCTGTAGAGGAGCTAAAAAAAACACTGTTTTATTAATTGTGTCATTATTGTATTGTTAATGGCAAGCGAAACCATTTCAGAGAATAATAAATTAACTTTGAGTCGAGGCTTCGCAGCACAAACTGCCACTGAACTGAATTCAAGGGAGACCTTAATGGGCCATTATGCTACACTGCGAATCATTTTTTCTTGTAGGCTTTATCTCCACTATTTTTCCTCCACAATGAGAAAAAGAGAGTGGGAGAGAGGCTGTCACTATAGGCTTCACTTCCCATGCACAGAGCTGAGAAAAAAAAAAGAAGCAAGACGACGCACCAAGGACAAAGATGAAATGGAAAAGGAAGGGTAATGTTGGTTTTTTGAAGCCATAATCCCAGGCTTATATGTAGCTTGAACAACAGAGACTGTTAGAGTTTTTATACAAGGATTTCTGTGTCCTCCCTGTTCCCTCTGTCCTGTGTTCTGGTCACTGTGTTCCTCAGTTTGATAGAAGAAGAAAGAAAGAAAGAGCATGAGTATTTACACTCAGACGGACGGAGCAGTAGGAAGAAAAAGAAGGCTGACTCACTTCTCATCGTGTGATATGGTCTTTCTGTTTCATGATCTATTAATGTCATTACAATGTCGGAAGCGGAGCGACAGCCGGGAGCAGCAGTTCTCCACCTGTGCTCTTCCTCACTCTCTCTCTCTCTCTGCCTAGTGTGATCAGAAATGTCAAAGAACACAGCGTACCATTAGGGCTACAAGGAGGGTATAGCATGAACACAATTTTCATGGAAATGCATGCAATCTCTTTCCTGCAGCAACAAATGCTAATCGAAGGCGAGGTATATCAAAAATAACATCACATTTATTTACAACAAAATTAAATAATGAGTGAAACAAAAAAAGAAAACAGCCGCGATGCTCACACAGAGTATGAGAACAGAAGGAGAGAGAGCGTCTCTCTGGAGAGGAGGAGTTATATAGATGAGGACTACACAACCAGGCCCAGGTGTAGTCCTCATCCCCCGCCTTGATCGGAACCTACAACAGAAAGAAGATCCAGCGAAACGGGAACACCTGGTGGTGTGGAGGGGTCGTCACTGTTGCAAATGATAAACATATTTCTATCTCACATCGACTCTGTCTCTATTTGAATCTCAAAGACATGAAAGAAAAGGAATCCTTCACAGCGCACCAACATCAGGAAGCTCATTTTTCACCCGACAGTCTGTGTTCTGTTTATGTCATTTTTGATTAATAACCATTTAAATCATGCTTTAGCAAGCTCTGCCAACATGATGCAACTATTCCCACTAACATCATTTATTTATTTTTTTATTTTGTTAATTCATCTCACATTTCTGTTTCTTCCGACGTAAATACCTCTCAGACCTACTCAGGTCTGGGGCAGGCCTCCTCAGTGTGCCCAGAATAAGAATCAAGCGGGCTGAGGCAGCTTTTAGTTTGTGTGCCACTTACACATCTGGAACAAACTGCTGGAGCATCTTAGGTGTGCTAAAATGCGTGAAACATTCAAATCAGGGCTTCTGTTCGCTGTGGGGTTTGAGGAAATGACTGACTCTTTAGTAGAAACACTCTCTCTTTTTATTTCTGTTTTTACCTCACCTTTTTAACGCTTCCTTAGAACTTTTTATTATTGTGTTCATACCTATTTTCTTTTCTGCATTAACACACATGAATTTCAGTGCCGGTGTGTACATGTACTTGCACATTTGATCATGCACATGTCTGGCTACTTTAAATGATTTATGTATGTGTAAAGTAGTTTGACACAAGTGTCTAGGAAGGTGATAGGAAGGCAAACTCAGCAGATTATGTTTTTCCAGAGGTGAGCATTTATTTACAGTGATAATCCCAACATGTGTTAACTTCATAAAACAACAAAAGTTCAATGAAAAATCAGGTAAATTAACACATATCTAAATCAGATTGAGGACCATGTTAAAGGCAGCACGTCCTCACCTTTCCCCCCTCAGGAACAAATGTCTGTCAATGATTTTATAGACTACCCCATTAACAAAATTGCTGCACCTGGGTTAAGCACAACTCACATAGGGAGTTTCACTTTTCTCTTACTGCAAAGAAATACAAATAAACCCTTTAAACCTTTAACATCAGATCATTTACTCAACTAAATGAAATTAAACTACTTCAATTATATTTGACCTGTAACTTACATAAGAAAGAAATGATAAGACAGAAAACATTTCTCAGAAAACAAAACCCTTTCAGATGGTCTGCCCCAGTGATGTCAGCGATGACCTCATCAACCTGATAAATACCCAGGAGGTGATGGGTCAGCCCCTTTAACTGCATGGGATCACATGGAGAACTGGACAACAGAACAAACACAAGTAAGTACGGATAACAGACAAGCAATGATATACTCCATAAACTAAATAGAAATGACTGAACTAAAGCAAGACTGTGTGTTTGCTTTAAGTTGATTTATACTTTGATGTGACCTGTAACTTAATGCTAACACAAACACACCCGGGATAGTAAGTGCTGAAATGTTACTAAAGCAAAAAATACATTAAAGAAAAATACCCAACTGTAAAGAATAAACTGATTTGATATTAAATGAAGATTTAAGTGACAATTGGTGAATAACAAAAGAGCATCTCACCCACTTTGTCACACTATGCTGTAGAAATTGTGTATTGGAGAAATGGCTTGTGGCTCTGCTCTCACTTTGTGCAGGATGCAGTCGTATGACCAACATTTCAAACATGACGATATTCATCTAACCAGGTGGGAGCAGCTTATCGAGTCAGCCATTGGTGCTGTAGGCCGCAGGACAAACAACGCGCTGAAATTCAACAAGTGCAGAATGAAGATTTGGGTCTAAATCAACCAGAAATCATATCGAGTACACTGTGCTTATTTAGGTTTCAGGAAAGTTTGAGAGTTTTCACTGAAACACTTGGAACTGGGGATGGGGTAGTTTTGACTTTAGGTAAAAACACAGTTTGATTATGAGCTGTCGGGGGGAAAGGGAAACAACATTTAAGGTCGAGTTTTGTTGTTGATCAATGTGATATATGATCACCAAAGTGTGGCCTGTGGGAGCCGTTCAATATAACAAATATGTCCAAAACTTTACCAAAGAAGCACTCGCATATCTCTTACCCAGTGGTGTAGTGGTGGCTGAAGAAGTGGGTATACTCTTCATTTTCCCCCCAAAATGTGTTGGAGTGACCCATCAAGCAGAAGATAAACGACCTCTGCTGTAAACAGTGACATGTAAGAATACTCATGCACATTCATACCATAGACTGTACTTAATAATACATATATTTATACAGTTTATGGTACGCACCAGTCATTTAGAGACAGAGTTGGAAGGTCATCCCTTCACATTCTAGGAAAAAAGTTTGCTGCATATTGTCAATCAGTCAATGATGTGAATCAGAGGAGATTTATTAGTAGGTATACTGTATGGAGACTGAAAGCGGGTATACTTGGTAAACCTGCGTATAACCTACACTACACCACTGCCCTTACCCAAGATTCACAAGATGTGTTACTCTGACAGGAAGCAGATTAAAAAAGTTAAACAATATCTGATAGTCTCCTGTTTGTTGTCACTGCCTGCTTCAAAACAATTTATTTTTATGATGTGTGTTTACTCCCAGTCTTTATGTTGAGATTCTTCAAACAAGCACCGTTCAAAACAACTGTGTTACACTTCTGCAAAGATGGTTAAAAAGAACAACAACATACTGCACCTTGTAATTTTAGGAGCACCTGACACAAAACATGTCGGCACCTCTGCAATTATCGGTTACCTCTTTCAGGCACAGACAGAAAGTGTATAGCTGCTCTGATTGCAGAGGCCGAGATAATATGTTTCAAACAAAAGACCAGGGGAGAAGGTAAACATTTCATTTCTCAGCATTAGGATTTTCTGTAAAACCTGACGTCCTTAAAACACATGAAGACAAATGAGCCTTTTGCAAATCACAAACAGAACCAAAGATGAAGTTGTTTTGACAGGGGAACAATAAAGGGAATAAATAAAACTTGGAAGTTCACCGTGTCTGAAGATGCGTTCAGGATCTTTTCAAACCAGACTGAGCTCTTTGTTAGCACTCACCTTGAAGAAAATGTAGAGATTGTTCAGTTAAGATGTGCCTTGACCTTTCCCCCGAGCATGATGATTGATCAACAAACCTGAAAGTTATAAAAGAACATTGAAACATGTTTCATAAAGTAACGCTCGTCCTTCGAGATGTAACACAGTGACTGCATCGGTCTCCTAGCGAATAACTACAATGTTCACTGTCATTGGACAAATCTCTTAAAAAAAACAGACTATATTCCTCAAGTATTGACTGGTTTTCATTCATACCCATAAAGGGTTAGAATGAACTGTTCATCTAGAAAGCCAAAGCAACTTGTGAGGACAGGACACTCACTCTTTCTGATCAGTGGGAGAATAACTCACTGCAGGTGTCTGATTGGCTTTGAGTAGGTGCGGGGAGCTTTTACATACTCTGCGGGCCTTTTTCAAACCACACCCTCCCCCTCCGTGACAGAGTGCACTCCGTTAGAAGTCACACTCACACCTGAGTGAAGTCCCCTTCATCAAGGTGTAGGGTAGAATTACAGCGGCAGGCTTTGAGAAAAACTTCTCTCTCTCAGGCGGGAAAAGAAACTGTGCGTTACCATGGTTTCTCAGCGACTTCTTGCGGGAGCGTCTTTTTTTTGTAGCAAAAGCAATCTGTAAAAATCTTTAGATTATCCTTATTCTTCTTTAGCAGCCTAAGTTATATAAGTGTATACTTGTGACAAAACTATTAGATGGAGCCTACATTCTTTATTGTAATTTATAATTTAATGTTCAGTTAGGCCTAATTAATTGTGATTTATTGTAATTTCATAGAACAGGTTGTCCTAAATTAATGCAAAGACAAGGAGACTATTGTTGAACTTCATTTTTTTGTTGTTGCTTCAGTTTTTAATGAGATTTCACAAAGACATCAAAAGTAGAAAACTAATAAATAAATATTAACAGTGAGAAGTTGTTTGCAACATGATTTAATATTCTTTTGTTTTTGAAAAACTCACTGTGAATATCAAACACTTAACAATTAAATAAACACCTCAACTGAAGGAAGAAAGAAGAGTCGGCATATATTTGATCCTCAATACAATACACATTTTAAATTGTTAACGTCTCTATGAGGATATTAAATGTCTATCTTAATTGGAGAAGTGTTTGGACTTGAGCTTCTCACTCATTGTAGACAGTCATGACTCAGAGAGACATTTACACAGGATAGACTTGATTTCTGTTGTATGTAAAATGTTGCACATTCTTCCTTTATATTACCGTTGGTCCCAATAGCTCACAGTGGATATGCAATGATGTAGAAAAGCCTCAAATTACCACAACTTGCAATACAAACCTGCAAAGACCCGGAGGGACGGATTACTATTTTATCATTTACTTAATTTAATAGACAGACAACGAGCCAATGGTCCTCCTAAAACATGCAAAGACAATGATGTCTAACAAAAAGTTTTTAAAAAGCTGCACAATGAAACATTAACGTTGAGCAGAAAGAGCTGTTATTTTTGAGACGCCAGCTCAACTAGAACTCACTCACTCATGGCCTTGCACGTTGTAGTTTTATTCCTGTTGGTCTCATTTTAAAATACACTGTACATCCCAAGCTGAACTGGAGAAGCTAAACAGGTAATCCTTCATAACAAATAAATAAATAAAAACACAAGGTCAAGTTCACTTCTGCAGTAAACACAGCACACGTTATCTTGAGCCGCAATGCTGCAGAGAAAGGATTAATTCATTTTAATTAGACTTCTGTTCGCTTTAATTTAAAAGACAAGCACACAAATCTACACACAGAGACGTGATGTAACACTTGTTACTCTCATACATCCACTGCTCCAGTATACCCACCTGATTTAAATGTTTAATAAGTCAAATGTTTCCTCGTCAAATGCTCTAAATGGATTTGGTCGGTCAAGCGTGGCAGGAAAAGTCCACACGTCAACAAATTCAATGAGAGTGCATAAAGAATCAGATCACGCACTGACCTCATCATTGTCCGATAAGTGGCCACAGCAACAGAAAGCAATTATGTCAACATTTGTCAATACATCACATGAGGTTTATAGAGCATATTAATGAGGATCTCCATGTTTGTTTTATGCAGGAAAATTAAGTGAAATCTCTCGGAGATAATCACATTTCATGAGGCGATTATTTACAGAAGTTTTAAACCAACATATATGTAGCTCGAGCGAAAGTTCAGTCAGGAAGAATATATTCTGCAATGCTGGTTTTATTGGTCATTCTCATACTTTGTCACATTGCTCCTCCATGCATGCTCACTTATTTTCTTGTAATCATCAGCTGGTCACTGAGGTGCTGCTCCACTCCCTCACTGTTAGCATATATTTTTTGCAGCTTTGTTGTTTGTCTTCCCCCAGTTCATGCCATCTTTACGTGCGACCCTCGACCTCCCCATCACCACCAAGTAAGTCTTCACAGTTTTAATCACCTTCTTCATCCTATCAGTCTCAGATCACAGCATCAGACATCGGTCAACCCCAGTCTTCATAGTTTGTTCAGCCTCTTCATCCCTTCATCATCCGCTGATCTTGAGTGAAATATTTTTTTAAAGATTGCATGCATATACTGAGTCATGTAAAGATAATTATCAACTTGATTTAACCCATAAAGGATGTATGTTGTTTGTAGGAAGAAATATGTGACACCAAAGCTTCACATTGGACTGTTTTCTTATTCCTGCTTTTCTGATGGCAACTGAAGTGGGCCTGTAACAGTGATGCATATTCAGAATTTAATCCTATAAGTTATCCTATAAATTAAAAAAAAAGGCAATGTTCAACAGAAAATACTCAAACCAACTCACCCTGTTTTTCTGTCTCCCGCCGAACAACTGCACAAGTAAAGTCCTGTAAAACCACGCCCAAATGCACATTACCGGAAATGAGATCAAATCCATTTAATGAGCGAAACACAACAAATCAACAGAGGTAAAACATACATTATGGCCCCTACACCGCTCACTGATGCTGGATTTCTGACCACATTGTGTGTGGTTACACTCCCGCCACACCCGCAACACGTGTCCAATTCAGCCCGCACTCGCTCAGACTCTTTTTCATTCCATTCACCTTAAAGATTAAGGATGACAGACCAACACATGGGTTCAATTAAAATAATAATAATATATGCTCTCTTGAAGCTTGCTAGTACCATTGTGAGTATTCCTGCATCAGTGGGCCGCCCGTCAGAGAGACCATTTACTGTCAGCGGGTGCTTCTTGGAAGAGAGACAGACGGGGCAGAAGACTGCATTCAGTCAGCGACCTTCTCTTCCTCTTCAGCAAGCTGAAGAAGCCTGAGTGATTTATTTGATTTGTTCGATGAGGTTGTTCACTTCATAAGCAGGTGAACTGATGTGTAGGAAGAAATGCTTTTTCTTTGAAGGAGAGCTTATAACCGAGGACATATTTTGTGCCCACTGTGTATCAGTACTTTACACATTCATTTCAGCAAAGTCCAGTTCTTTAAAATCATTGTAAGTAACAATTAAGAGATTTGTCCAATGGATGACTTGCCTTGCTTTGCCTTTGTGTTGTAAAAAAACGCTCTAACCTTCTTACCAGCGACATTTATTAATGTCAACGTTGTTAGCGCTAAGTCTGGGACCCAATGGGATTTTTTGTGACCGCCCGGAAACATTAAAACTGCCCACTCCAGCATGCTTTGCATTTGGTCCTGCAGGTTGCCGCTCCCAATGCAGCCATCTACTACTTCATTGTTTTCTGTTCTGCCTGATAACTGCACCACACGAGTAGTTTTACATGATTAGGACCATTGATTGTACTACGTCACCATTTTGAATGACAATCCAGCAAGTTAATGAACAGCTTTCTCTCTACAGACTTGTCTTTGTTCACAGGTATGGCATTGTGTTCAGACTAAAGTTTCATCTCACGTAAGGTCACTGCAAAACTTTGTGAGTGTAACAAGCTTCCTGGAAACTGCAGAGTCGTGATATTGATCCGCTCCATTTATGGAAACACTGCCTGTCACCAGCTCTTACTCCGCTTTGACTCATCTGTAAATGAAATGTCTGGTGTACAATAAGGTCCCTTATTAGAAAAAAGAAAAGAAAATTACAACATGAGTCATGGAATACACAATCACACATTGGCTTGTGAAGTTTCTCTCAGCCCTTTGACTCCACTTTAAACTTTTCAGATGCACACACAGAATAGAAAGACAAACTAAGTGCTTTCCTCCATGTCTTACTTTCAAACAGCACACAAATAGAAGATGACAATGCAACACACGGAGACAGAGAAAGGAATCATTCACAGGAGTATCAAAGAAAAGCTGACAACAAAGATTTTTGTCTTTGCCTTTATTAGATTCCTTCCATGAGATGAAGACAGGAAACACGCAGGAAGAGAGAAGAAATTACACTCACAAATCAAATCTGTGCAGAAACAAAGCAGAGACTTTGAGGTGACATGGAACAAGTCTCAACTACAAGGCCACCGGGGCGACCCCTGATGTCTAATCTGGAGGCCCAGCCCTCCTGCAGAGGTGTTCTGGCTGATTAGACCTCAGATTGAATTTAGACCAAGCTGGTCCTATGCCCTATGCACATGGTATTCATATTACCTGGGGACCTCTGATCAATTTTAATAATTGGAGAAGACTGTTTTTAATCCTGTGCTAATCAACCATGTCTTTAATTTTTAGTTAAAGAGCACATATCATCCCCCTTTTCCACCTTTTCAAACAGTCCCCTGTGGTCTAAATCAATCATTCCCAAAGTCTGGGTCCCGACCCATGGGTGGGTCGCCAGAGATTTTTTATGGGTCGCCAAATTAGTTTTCAGAATGTTTACACTACAGTATTTAATGTGACATTTCTGCCTGCAATACACATTTAAACCACATGGGGGAGCTCCGCTATGTCACACTTTCCCTCTCCACCATATTAAAGCAAAAAATAAGGCTCTTCCACCAGCCACTGGATGACGGGAGAGATAAAGTCACCGTCATGGATGCTTGGCTAATAAAAAAGAAATGCGATGTTCCAGACCAGACAGCTACCGAAGGCCCACAGGGGCAAGCATGTGGTGAAAACCTGTGTAGGGGAGGTGAAGTGACCCCTTCGCGGCTCGTAAACCAGACGGAAGACCAGTGTGAGTCCAGCATTAACGCTAGCCACGCTAGCATTAGCAATCGACTCAACCAACCGGCAGAGGACCATACAGAGGATAGGCGGCTTGAAAAATCAAATGAAGAGCCTCACGCCAAGAAGAAAAAAACAGCTTCAAGGCCATACAAAGACTACTTTTTGAATTATGGTTTTGTGAATTGTTCGAATCATAACCAGGAGGCACGGCCGATGTGTGTTATATGTAGCGAAACACTAGCAAATGAAAGTTTATAGTCAACCAAACTTAAAAGACATTTGGAAACACTTCACCATGATCTTGTAAACAAACCCCTGGATTTTTTTCCAAAGGAAGGCACAGGAAATTAAAGCATCAGCTGATGTTCTGCGAAAAAATGTGACATTAAATGACAAAGCCCAGCTTGCTTCGTACATGGTTTCTTATCGTGTAGCCACAGAGAGGCAACCGCACACCATCGCGGAAAAATAAATTCTTCCTGCTGCTATAGACATGGTAACCACAGTGATGGACGCGAAGTCGGCGGAAAAAATCAAATGTAATAACACAATTTCACGCAGGATTCATGATATCTCAAACAACTTGGAGGAACAGCTTATTTCGAGATTAAAGGCAGCGGCTGATTTCTCCATTCAGCTTGATGAGAGCATGAGAGATGTTTCCGATTGCGCAACTTTGTTGGTTTATGTACGATATGTGTGGGGAAATGAAATTCTGGAGGACTTGTTATGTTGCCTGAATATCCCCACCGGTACGACAGGTGAACAAATATTTGATATGCTGAACGACTATGTGGTTACAAAGTGCTCACTGGACTGGGCCAATTGTAAAGAAATAACGAGTGATGGGGCAGCAAACATGAGCGGTGTTGTTAAGAGAATTAAGGAGGCAGCTGGAAACGACATTGTCTGGAACCATTGTTTCATTCACAGACATGCACTGGCATGCAAAGGAATGCCTGCAGGTCTCGAAAAGGTATTGAAAGAAGTTGTTCACGTTGTGAACTTTATTAATGCAGCTTTATGTATCAATGAAGCCCGATGGTACCAGTCAGTTATGTCAGCTAGAAACGTGCCTTAAGGACGTTAGGACCTGGATGACCAGAAATCTTTTGCTACTTAACTCAGACAAGACTGAAGTTATTGTGCTAGGCCCTAAGAACCTCAGAGAGACTTTTTCTAGTGATTTGACTGTCCTTAGTGACATCAGCCTGGCATCTAGCACCACTGTTAGGAATCTAGGAGTTCTTTTTGATCAAGATATGTCCTTTAGCTCTCACATCAGTCAAGTTTCAAGAACAGCCTACTTTCACCTTCGTAATATATTGAAGATCAGGAATATCCTGTCGCAAAGTGATGCAGAAAAACTAGTTCATGCATTTGTTACCTCCAGATTGGATTATTGTAATTCTCTTTTGTCAGGGTGCTCTGGCAAATCTCTAAACACTCTTCAACTGGTCCAGAATGCTGCAGTTCGTGTACTGACCAAAACCAGGAAATGGGACCACATCACTCCTGTCCTGGCTTCTCTGCACTGGCTCCCTATACAGTCTAGAATAGAATTCAAGATCCTTCTTCTCACCTACAAAGCTCTAAATGGCCATGCACCATCTTACCTGAAGGAGCTACTAGTGCCGTACTGTCCCTCGAGAGCGTTGCGGTCCCGGAGTGCAGGCCTGCTGGTGGTACCTACAGTCTCTAAGTGTACTATAGGGGGGTAAAGCCTTCAGTTATCGGGCTCCTCTCCTCTGGAACCGCCTTCCAGGCGGCAGACACAGTCTGTATTTTTAAGAATAGACTTAAAACTTTCCTTTTTAATAAATCTTATAGTTAGGGCTGGTGCTGGTGTAGACCAGCTCTTAGTTATGCTGCTATAGGCTTAGACTACCGGGGGGAACTGGCACCCTGAGCTCCTCTCTCTCTCTCTCTCTCTCTGTGCATATACAGTACATCATATTACTGCATGTATTTATCTATAAATCTCAGTCACTAACCACCTACTTTCCTGGGAGCTCTTGAGCTCTCCTAGGCTCCTCAAGATCGTGGGTTGACGGCTTGCCAGAACAACCCCCACCCCACCCCTACCCCCTCCCCACAGGATCGTGGGTTGACGGCCTGCCAGAACAACCCCCCCCCCCCACACCCCCTCCCCTCCCCTCCCCACAGGATTGCTGATGGACGGTCTACCTCCCCCCACCCCCTTGCTCTCTATCCCTCTTCCTGCATCTTATCCCATCTCTCCCCCTATCCCTTTCCAAGCCCGGCGCAGTCTAGGCCTGTGAAGACTGTTTCGTCATGAGCCGGGGATCCGGCCGAAGATTTCTGCCTTTTAATAAGGCAGTTTTTTCTTACCACTGTAACTTTTGCTGCTTTGCTAAAGTGCTCATGATGGATAGGCCGGATCTTTGTAACATAGCAATAAGTAAGGTCTTTTACCTGCTCTTTTGTAATGTTAACAGACAAAGAGTAAGGTATTTTACCTGCTTCTTGTAAAGTGTCTCGAGATAACACTTGTTATGAGTTGACGCTATACAAATAAAAATTGATTGAATTGATTGATTGATTAAAGGCAGCGCGCTCAACAACCGGCTTTTTGACCAGATGTGCGGTGACATGGGAGCGGAACACACGCACTGTATCACACAGAAGTGCGCTGGCTGTCCAAAGGAAGAGTTTTTACAAGTGTCTGAACTAAGAAACGAAATTCATGCTTTCCTCAACCAGCAGAAGTCCCCCCTCGCCGATTTGTTCACTGATGATTGGCTTCTCACATTGTTATATCTGGTGGACATATTTTCATCTCTCAACAAGCTGAATCTGAAGCTGCAGGGACACCACAGCGATGTTTTCCGTAACTGGAAACATGTAATTGCTTTTCAAAAGTCACTGAAGCTGTGGCTTGCGCGATTCAAACAACCAAAGCCAAGCTACTATATGTTTCCTACTGTTTTACAGCACTCAGAGGAAAACGATGTCACTGTCGCACAAATGAAACAGCTGACCGGACTAATTCAGACACACCTGGGTGCACTCATTGATAACTTTGATCGCTATTTTCCAAAAGAAAGATTTGAAAAGTTGAGTGATAAAAGGTGGATTCAAAACCCCTTTGAGTTCGAAAATCAGGAGTTACTGCTGGATCTTGACCTGTCACCAGCTGCAGAAACAGAGCTGTTACAGCTGTGCAGTGACGTCACGCTGAAAAAGAGACATGAACGCATGCCGTTATCTTCATTCTGGATAAGCATCGCATCTGAATATCCTGTCCTGAGTAAGTCTGGTATTTTGCTTCTCATCCCTTTCACAACCACATACAAATGCGAAGTGGGATTCTCTGTGTACACAAAAATGAAGACAAAATACAGAAACAGACTGGACGCTGTGCCCGATATGCGCGTTGCTCTCTCATCTTGTACACCGGACTGGGATACAATTCTGAAAAGCCAGCAGGCTCACCTGTCACACTAAAAATGTAACTAAAACTAAAAAGAAAAACACGTGCACAACTGCTCAATAATATATTTGGGGTAGGCCTAAAAAGATAGGTATATTTGGCATAAATATAATCCAAAATGGGCTAACTTGATGTGGAATAGACCTGATGTTGAATTGATTGTTTGTTATTTATTGTTTGATGTTTTGCTGAATGAGCTGAATTTATTCACAAGCTAGTAAATAGTTATGAATTTGACAAAAATTGTGTTTTTCATATTATTGAATGTTTGTATTTGTTAAATCCCCTGTGTATAGGCACTTTGTTTTGTGATTGTTGAGTTGTAAAGTAGGCTACACTTAAAAATGTGTTCATTATTTTGGTGAAGGTATGAAATCAAATCAGGTGACCTGTTAAATGCATTTATTCCATTCTTTAAAAGTATTTTCAAATTGTAAGACTAACAAAAACGTGTGCAAAGTTGTGATGCATTTGTCAAACATTTGTACAAAAGATGTAAGATGATGCAGAAACATGATTAAAGAACCTTTTTTTGCACAGTTAACCTGTCAAATTATATATAGATTAGACATATTTTGGATTGGGTCGCCATGGCTTGTATCTCTGAAAAGGTGGGTCACCAGAAAAAAAGTTTGGGAAACACTGGTCAAAATGAAACATCTGTGCTGTGCTGTGGTCCAAATATAACATGAATCAATCACCAGAGGAGGTTTGTGACCCTGTATAAACCAGCTCTCTCAGAACACTCTGTTTTGGTGTGTGTGTCTCTTTAAATGCAATGACGCCCCCCCCCTCAGTTTTCCCGGTAGACACTCCTCTGTAGAGAGAATAAAAATGGCGGACCTCCGCAACAAATTTTGCTCTAGGCTGGAGGTGGAGTCCATGGGTGGAGATATCAGGGGAGGGTATTTTTTTTTTTGTTTTACCAGAATCCCACTGTGACATCACAAGGAGAGCAAAATTGAAACGGAGCATTTTTGTCTGTGTTGTAAGACTTATGCAGACCACAAACAAAGGACTGGATGGGTTTATTTCACATTTTGTGGGTCTGTAGACACTCAGGTTACTCAAATAAATGTTCAAAAACACTGTAAGAGTGGATTTTTCAAAATATGTCCCCTTTAAATTAAAATTCCAGGGCAAGTTACTTTCTGTATTTCAGCACAAAAAGTGTTCCTCTGATAGTAGTAATCCAGTCTGAATTGGCACCTCAACAATTGGGGTGGCATGCTGCTTTGCACCTTTTCCAGTTGAAAAAAAGGAGGCTGCGTTGGACGTTGTAAACAAAGGTTTTGATATATAAAAGCAATTTACTGGGCTTTTTCTCCAACTTATCATTGTTTGTTCAAACACGACTTTAAATTGCTTGAATTACTTCCTTGTAGTTCTACCATCCACACACATACACCTCCTCTCTTGATACACAGTGCTTCCCCCGCCCCTCCTCCTGCTGCTTCTCTTCACATGTGCCTGATCTCACGTCAATACTTGTTATCAAGTCGGCAAAATAACCCTACTGGAATGTGTCACTCAATTTTCAGCAATCACAAAAGGTGATCCGTGTGTGGATGAGGATTGTTGTTGATGCATGTCAGGGCGCTCTGAAACTAATAGAGTGCAGAATAACATCAGCAGCAACAACCAGCTGCAGAAAACTATTAAAATGACGGCTTATGAAGGTTCACATTAAACATGAGACATCTCATCTCTCTCTCAATGCATTAACAGGATGGACATAACAGTGGACATCTTCCTCTTTCTCACTCTCTCTCTTTGATCACCTGCAGATACATATGCACCTACTGTCGTCAGATGCTGCTTCAAAGCGTTTGCTCCAGGGAGAGTGAGGGGTGATCATCCACTTGTTTACTTATTGTGTATGGCGGTCTAATTCAGTTTTCAAAAAAGAAGAATGTAACAAATGGTAAGCAGCTACATGAGTGGCCCACCCAGGTATCGTTCATGGGATATACTGGTTAACTGTACGTTAAAGGATTTTCACCCGCAAAATGTCAGGTGCACTACTTTGGGTTTTATATATAGCTTTTGAAAAATAGTGCAGTGCTTTCTTTATTGTTGCTTTCATGCAGCGCCTTGAAATTTTCAATCAGAGATCTCAGTAAATTTGAATAAATTACTGACTTCACTCCTATCGTGAGAATGGGCCACACCAAACACTGATGTGAGGGGGAAATTCACAAATTACCAGAGGCCCCACCTAATATTAATCCCATGTGAAGAGTACTTAATGATATGAACGTAAATGATGATTTAAGTGCTGCTCTGACAGATGCAACAAGGGTAGTTGTTTTCACATATGCACTCCTGAAAATATCTAGATAATTTCAGGAAGACTGCTCCTGATATTCTCCTGACCTGGCTGTTCACATACTTATGCATCTCACAGCGGGAGACTATCCCTGTCAGGGGGTCTACGGAGATAAGACGTGTCTTGTAAAAAAGTAGCGGACGGAGCAGATGGAGCAACGGAGTCCTCTATAATGTACCAGTGGTTCTCAACTGGTGGGTCAGGACAAAGAGGTGGGCCGTGGATCTATTTTCAGTGGGTCGCGAATGTGTGCCTGGACTAAAACTTGTGTAAAAAAGTCTGTTAACCCCTTAAAACATGTTTCTTTTGTTCATTTTTTTGCTTACTGAGGTTCAAACTGAAATTTTTTTCAGTTGCTAAAAATCTGTTTGGTCGGAACATTTCTGAAATTTGGGCTGCGATTTTTCACCATGGAGTTGATGGTGGGTCCTGAGGCTATACGAGTTGAGAACCACTGCTATATACAAAGCTATGAGAATTTTTACATTTATATCAATGCTACGTGTGTTTCTGCAGAATCACAACATCAACAAAAAAAGCATTGAACAACATACTGACGAACAGGAAACATAATGCAGTCATTTAATTACATGCACGGCGATCATAGCGGTCATGGGCAGACAGTTAATGCACTGACTCAGTATAGAAACGTCACTCCCCCTCCTATTGGCCCAGGCTGAATTCTCTGGAGATTATCCTGCTGGGTTCTCAGCCCACTCGGACTTGTTGCAGAAAAAATACGAGGGGTCTGTCAGGAGAAACTCCGGGTGAAGTCCGAACGAAATTGTGGTTGTTTACGTTCACATATACAGCTCCTCCTGGGAATATCAGGAGTTTTCAAGGATTTTTCTGCAAGTGTGACAGCCATGCGTGACTACTTCAGCAGATGGATATGAGATATGAGCTCAAAGTTAAAAAAAAGGCTAGAAAGAGGACCTTTAATTCTTGTTTTGTAAATCTACATTTTAAAGCTAAGGACTGAACAGCGAAGCAGAAAATATTTTTTGTCTCAAAGACATCACTTGGAACACTTTGGGACTGTGTTTCAAAGTTCAGCCCAGTTTCCCTGCCAGTCTTGTAGTACTGTATCATCAGAGGCATGAATGAGATCCCGTCTGACAGTAACTTACATTTTGAATCAGCTCTTAGAACATCATCCAGAAACTCAACAGCAGTCCTGACATTTAAAAAAAAAAGACACTTTGAACTCTATTGGCATTCTGAAAATTTTTATATTATCATAGGGAAACAACTGGATTCAGACAGAGCGTGTTGTTCAGGCCATATGAGACACAACAATTCAATGGACTACTTTTTCTGTATGAATGCGGGATTCTTTGAGCGTTGAGATGGTATAAAAATTATGACATGGACGATCATGTCCATTCTTTACCAAGTTTGCAATGAACTCTGGGTAAGTCCCACGGGAAAGTCTGCGGATATGCAGACTCATGAAAAGTGAATAATTTGCGGTTGAAAAGTCCACATCAGAGCCCTCATGCACTTGACCATTTCACAGAGGGTCAGCACTAACCCTCACACACTTCCTGATAATTCACCTCAAAGTCCTTGAGTCTGTGAGTGGGGGGTTTACCATTCAGCCATGTTCCCCGAGCTCATTGCTACTGTCAAAACTTTAAACTGCTCGCCTGCTATTAGTTTTTCTTTTTGTCAGTGAGTGGGCGGGCAGAGCCACAGTAATCCCTGATTGGCCGTCCATTACTTCTGCGTCTTTTTTTTTAACATCACGCCTTAGCTCTGGACGCCCCCAGCCCCGCCCCACCTCCCGTCTGCCAGGGAAAGTCTCCCGTTGTGAGGAGCATATGTGAACAGCCAGATCAGGAGAATATACAGAGCAGAAATTATCTAGATATTTTCAGGAGTGTTTATAACAAAACGGCTAGAGACTACTTGTGCAGATGGAGTTGCTTCATTGCAATGCAGATCTTTTTTTTCATATTTTTTAGTAAAATAACATGAACAAAAAAATAAAGTTATATTAAAAAATTGGAAGAGAGAATAAGGAGAAACTGCGTGAAAGAAAATGACATGATTTAAGTCGTATTGTGTCCATCATTTTGTACCATTGACTGTGTATTAATATGGACATGGTCTTCTTCCATTGTATTCAACTGCTGGTGATGTCCTGTACCCGAACCATTACTCCCATGCAGCTGTCTCTTTGGGAGAAAACACTCCTCAAATGAGACAAATGTCAACAAACTACAGTCTTTGATTAACCAGTAACGTTGGAAATATCACAAAGGAACATTTTGAAAATTCTTATGTAGACTCCCTGATGCATTAATAATATATACACACACACATGCGCAGACACACATGCTAACACACACACAGACACACCTGACCCTGAACTGAGCTGATTGCCTTACCAAGAGGCAAGAGTGAGTGTTCCTCAGAAAAAGGAACATAAATCATTATAAAATAAATCTGGGTTTGACTAAAATGTATTTGACTTGTATTTTATACAAGATACTTCTTGAACTTATTTTGAGCCGTGTCCCATCTGTTCACATGGAGGATTTGTGCTTTTGGACCTATACTGCAGCCAGTCAGCAGGCCCAGCTCTAAATATTTTGGCCCTGGGTGATTATGATCCATTTATCAGTCTAATGACACGTTTACATGAAAACGATACACTGAAAAAGTTCTGCGTTCAGATGACACCATTTTTAATAACCAGTCAATGACAAACACTCCAGGTCACTCCCCCCTGCCTGATTGGTTCTACTGTTGCCAGGTAGAAAATATACAGTCAACTCATAACGTGAGAGTTCAACTAAAAGACGGAATAAAATACCAAAAGTCAAGAAACAGGACGCTTCACTGGCGTAGAAACAAAGACAAAAATAAGACGGAGGGAGCTGTGAAAGAGCGGTGTCATGAAAAGGAAGTCGTCCCCAGATCATCCCTACTGATGAGGATAAAGTGTCAAGTCTGATTTAACCCCTGGTTATATTAAAGGCAGGGTTGGTCATTTTGTCCAGATACACTTTTTCAGATTTTGGTTGAATTTGTCTTTCGGTCCTGACAGAAATGAATAACTCGTGCTCTGAAAATGAACAAAGAAATACTTGGACCAATGTCTGCCACGGGGTACCAATCTGTTGAACCAATCACGTCTCCCTGTCTCCCTGCTCGTTCTCTACCCTTGCGTCCAAAGCCCAAACTCAAAGTTGAGTTATCACTGTCATCACTGATGACAGAGTTTACTTGAATGAATACATGAATGAATGATACATGAGACGACGTAGTTTCTACACAATGCAAGAGATGAGCTGAGGTTCTGGACCGATGGCGCTCGTGCATGTTAGTGAGGGGGCGTGGCTTTTGAGGGAGCACAGAGGGGAGGGGGTGGGTGTAGACAGAGCACTGAGGGAATGCTACTTTCAAAATCATGCTAGTTTTTGAAAACTACCAACCCTGCCTTTAATAGAGATGTCAAAGTCATATTTACAGACTTAAATATAGATCATTTATTTTAAAATCCAATAAAGGCGGACTTATTTTCCTGATCACTGGAACGTTTGCCTGTGACATCTCTTATAAATACTGCAGCGCAGTTTAAAGGAGTTATCGTTTATTGATTATGTCACCATTGGTGCACATTTAGCAGCATTGTTCTGCGTTTATGTTCAGTTCACCTGCTTCTTATATCACCACTGTGGATAACAGGTGGGTTTTTTTGCTTGTGTTGCCTGGATAATGGGTGCACTAGATATCTTACATCATCAGGCACCACAGAAGAGCATGAGCTAAGACGTGAAAAATCCTTCTATGACTTTTCACAACACTCTATAGCAGGGGGGCATGGGTCAACATGATAGAGATGGGAGTGAGTGACTGAGTCTTCTCCTCCCATGGTACACAACATTAAGTCTTGCGCAGTACACTTCACACCTGCAGCAAAAGGCCGTGGGGTTTTTAATAAGCTGCTCCCTGCTGTGTTTGTGTGAGAATACTGTGACTGGATTACTGAATTTGAGATATAAAAATAGAAATACATTTCACTGTGGCACTGCATAACATTTAAGCAACAGTAAGCACCAAAAAGTTCATGCCTTGATTTTCCTCATATCTTCATCTTCTCCTCATCTTTTCTCACTGTTTCTGCTGCACAGAGCGCTTATGCGGATGCTTGAAAATGAAACAAACACAAGATACTTGTGCACCAACAACAAGGATCTGTGCTCAGTGAGGATCTCCCTCATGTGTTCTTTTTATGCTCTGATGTTATAAATGTTATAAATGCTATTAATGGTGCTCTACAGAAACAGACCCAGGCTCTGTTAGTGTGAGCTCCAGTTATTTGCAGCTAGATCATTTCAGGAGGACTGCTCCTGAGATTCTCCTCACCTGGCATGTGCACCAAGCAAGACCTCAGGTAAAATAAATGACGCGGGAGTAGTGGACGAAGCAACAGAGTCCGCTATACCATACTGTAATGAGTATATGTCCCTTTATATCAGTACTGATACTGCATACTGCAGATCAAAAAACATAATGTAGCCGTTTAATTACATGCACAGAGCAGAGACGTTGCTTGTGAACAGGCATGGCAGGCTAAAGGAGATCGAGCATTTGTAGCTCGGGCTGCTCGGCTGTGGAACGACCTGCCTGAGGATCTCAGACTAGCTACATCAGTATCTTCTTTTAAATCACTTTTAAAAACACATTTTTATCGTAAGGCCTTCTTATAATCCTTGTTTCATCCATGTTGTTTTATTTGTTTTACTGTTAACTTTAGCCAATCTTTGTCTCGGTTGTTTCTCTTTTCTCTGTTAATTGGATGATTGCTGCACTGTTGTTTTATTTTTCATGCTTTTTTTAATAGGATTTTATTGTTGTGTATTTGACCGTTGGAATTTTTCTTTTTTCTGTAAAGCACTTTGTGACATTGGTTTTGATAAGTGCCTCAAAAATAAACTTTATTATTATTATTATTATTATTATTATAAATGTTCACAACAGGTGGTTTCAACCTTGTAAGAGTGCCAATTTTCTCAGTCCAAGCGTTCTGTTTGGGCCAGAAATAACCTTCATCAAACTGTGAAAATGGTTCTCTTTTTTCTCTTTTTTACTCTTCTTAGTAATAAACCAACCAGATTTCAGCATAACCTCCATCAGCCAATCACTGTGCCGTTGTCAAACTTTGAATCTGTTTTCCTTTCTGCTGCTGTCAATTTTAAATTTAAGCATGAATCTCTGCCAGCCTCCTCTACCCAGTCACACATAAAGATGTTGTGATGAACTGGTTGCCAGATATATTGCACACTCTTTTCCAGACTTAAATAAAATGTAGTTAAGTTAAAATGAAGTCTCTCCTCATTTAAATGTTTGTGCCAGATATGTGAGTTCACTGTAAGTGCTCTCTGCAATGTAAGCAATGAGACAGTTTCTCTCCTCAAAGGAGCGGGGATGTAGATGAATCATACTGAAACTAGTTCTGAGTTTAAAATGATTAAAACCACTGAGGCTCTCTGTCCCAAATGCATCCTGGTCACTATACTGAGTAATCCTTTTTTTTATACCATGATGAGCTTAGGATGGTTTTTAGCCTCATGAAAGCACTATATCGCGCTACGAGTCTCAAGTGGAACCTCAAAGAACTACAGGATTTTACACATCTGCATTGTATTTTTTCAGCACTGGATTTTGCCGGTTGCGTGTTACTGAAAATAGATTGGCTTCTTAATGATGCAGTATATATTTGCATACAGAAAATCATGTAGACTTGTCTCACTTGCTTGCTTAATATTCTTAATAATCTGAGTATGCATTTGTTCTAATGGGTAATTGGATACAAGAGCACTGTATAATGTTGTGTGGTCCTTAGATAACCTGCTTGGTTGTTGAGAAATTGAAAATGTATGGGACAAATTTACAAAAGGTGGCATGATTAAATGAAATGATTAAAGCTGGCACCCTCACTATCCAGTATAAATATTTTCAACAATTCTGGCCCACAATGCCGGTCAAATGATGTGCCTCCACTGTGACAAAACTGCTTGCTCTCAATGGAGGTGTAACTCGTACTGCTCTACTACAAGCTCAGTGAACGGAAAGCATCTCAAAGGAGCGGCACAGTTTGCCGGTATTTGGATCAAAGAAATTGACATGAAGTTGAATGAGGGCTGTTTCAGGTTACAATGACATATTGAACGGAACAATCCGCAACAGCATTCAGCACAGACATGTGGACGTTAAGCTGCGAGGAGGACCGGAGGCTATATCGACTGGTGGTGCCAACACTGCAACGTTAGCCACAATCTGCATACCAATTCTTCCATCTTTGACCTGCTGTGACCATGATTGTGTGTTTAGCTGTGTTAAATAAATTGTGTTCCATTTCGACTGTTTTCTGAGTGTTTTATTAAATTCAGACTCGTCTGCTGGTCTGCGTTTTACTAGACTTTGAAATGTATTGCTTCGAACATCCATTGTCTAAACTCCCACCTCATCTCTCCTAACAGATTTATTTTACATGCAGAAATGAGTGATCAGATATCTTAAAGTCCCAGCCAGAGCCTGCAGGTGCTGCAACCAGAAGTCATGCAGCTTAAACCTTTATTCAAATTCATGTTCCTCCGATAAAACATACAGACTTTAATAATTACGCTCCCTTTTCTTTTAATGTCATAAGTATACATGCATACATGTTAGTTAACGTTATATAGTGTTTTTCAGATTTGTGTACAGGCCAAGGCTGAGGGACCTGATTGGTTCTACTGTTGCCAGGTAGAAAATATACAGTCAACTCATAACGTGAGAGTTTAACTAAAAGACGGAATAAAATACCAAAAGTCAAGAAACAGGACGCTTCACTGGCGTAGAAACAAAGACAAAAATAAGACGGAGGGAGCTGTGAAAGAGCGGTGTCATGAAAAGGAAGTCGTCCCCAGATCATCCCTACTGATGAGGATAAAGTGTCAAGTCTGATTTAACCCCTGGTTATATTAAAGGCAGGGTTGGTCATTTTGTCCAGATACACTTTTTCAGATTTTGGTTGAATTTGTCTTTCGGTCCTGACAGAAATGAATAACTCGTACTCTGAAAATGAACAAAGAAATACTTGGACCAATGTCTGCCACGGGGTACCAATCTGTTGAACCAATCACGTCTCCCTGTCTCCCTGCTCGTTCTCTACCCTTGCGTCCAAAGCCCAAACTCAAAGTTGAGTCATCACTGTCATCACTGATGACAGAGTTTACTTACCTCTGAATGATACATGAGACGACGTAGTTTCTACACAATGCAAGAGATGAGCTGAGGTTCTGGACCGATGGCGCTCGTGCATGTTAGTGAGGGGGCGTGGCTTTTGAAGGAGCACAGAGGGGAGGGGGTGGGTGTAGACAGAGCACTGAGGGAATGCTACTTTCAAAATCATGCTAGTTTTTGAAAACTACCAACCCTGCCTTTAATAGAGATGTCAAAGTCATATTTACAGACTTAAATATAGATCATTTATTTTAAAGTCCAATAAAGGCGGACTTATTTTCCTGATCACTGGAACGTTTGCCTGTGACATCTCTTATAAATACTGCAGCGCAGTTTAAAGGAGTTATCGTTTATTGATTATGTCACCATTGGTGCACATTTAGCAGCATTGTTCTGCGTTTATGTTCAGTTCACCTGCTTCTTATATCACCACTGTGGATAACAGGTGGGTTTTTTTGCTTGTGTTGCCTGGATAATGGGTGCACTAGATATCTTACATCATCAGGCACCACAGAAGAGCATGAGCTAAGACGTGAAAAATCCTTCTATGACTTTTCACAACACTCTATAGCAGGGGGGCATGGGTCAACATGATAGAGATGGGAGTGAGTGACTGAGTCTTCTCCTCCCATGGTACACAACATTAAGTCTTGCGCAGTACACTTCACACCTGCAGCAAAAGGCCGTGGGGTTTTTAATAAGCTGCTCCCTGCTGTGTTTGTGTGAGAATACTGTGACTGGATTACTGAATTTGAGATATAAAAATAGAAATACATTTCACTGTGGCACTGCATAACATTTAAGCAACAGTAAGCACCAAAAAGTTCATGCCTTGATTTTCCTCATATCTTCATCTTCTCCTCATCTTTTCTCACTGTTTCTGCTGCACAGAGCGCTTATGCGGATGCTTGAAAATGAAACAAACACAAGATACTTGTGCACCAACAACAAGGATCTGTGCTCAGTGAGGATCTCCCTCATGTGTTCTTTTTATGCTCTGATGTTATAAATGTTATAAATGCTATGAATGGTGCTCTACAGAAACAGACCCAGGCTCTGTTAGTGTGAGCTCCAGTTATTTGCAGCTAGATCATTTCAGGAGGACTGCTCCTGAGATTCTCCTCACCTGGCATGTGCACCAAGCAAGACCTCAGGTAAAATAAATGACGCGGGAGTAGTGGACGAAGCAACAGAGTCCGCTATACCATACTGTAATGAGTATATGTCCCTTTATATCAGTACTGATACTGCATACTGCAGATCAAAAAACATAATGTAGCCGTTTAATTACATGCACAGAGCAGAGACGTTGCTTGTGAACAGGCATGGCAGGCTAAAGGAGATCGAGCATTTGTAGCTCGGGCTGCTCGGCTGTGGAACGACCTGCCTGAGGATCTCAGACTAGCTACATCAGTATCTTCTTTTAAATCACTTTTAAAAACACATTTTTATCGTAAGGCCTTCTTATAATCCTTGTTTCATCCATGTTGTTTTATTTGTTTTACTGTTAACTTTAGCCAATCTTTGTCTCGGTTGTTTCTCTTTTCTCTGTTAATTGGATGATTGCTGCACTGTTGTTTTATTTTTCATGCTTTTTTTAATAGGATTTTATTGTTGTGTATTTGACCGTTGGAATTTTTCTTTTTTCTGTAAAGCACTTTGTGACATTGGTTTTGATAAGTGCCTCAAAAATAAACTTTATTATTATTATTATTATTATTATTATAAATGTTCACAACAGGTGGTTTCAACCTTGTAAGAGTGCCAATTTTCTCAGTCCAAGCGTTCTGTTTGGGCCAGAAATAACCTTCATCAAACTGTGAAAATGGTTCTCTTTTTTCTCTTTTTTACTCTTCTTAGTAATAAACCAACCAGATTTCAGCATAACCTCCATCAGCCAATCACTGTGCCGTTGTCAAACTTTGAATCTGTTTTCCTTTCTGCTGCTGTCAATTTTAAATTTAAGCATGAATCTCTGCCAGCCTCCTCTACCCAGTCACACATAAAGATGTTGTGATGAACTGGTTGCCAGATATATTGCACACTCTTTTCCAGACTTAAATAAAATGTAGTTAAGTTAAAATGAAGTCTCTCCTCATTTAAATGTTTGTGCCAGATATGTGAGTTCACTGTAAGTGCTCTCTGCAATGTAAGCAATGAGACAGTTTCTCTCCTCAAAGGAGCGGGGATGTAGATGAATCATACTGAAACTAGTTCTGAGTTTAAAATGATTAAAACCACTGAGGCTCTCTGTCCCAAATGCATCCTGGTCACTATACTGAGTAATCCTTTTTTTTATACCATGATGAGCTTAGGATGGTTTTTAGCCTCATGAAAGCACTATATCGCGCTACGAGTCTCAAGTGGAACCTCAAAGAACTACAGGATTTTACACATCTGCATTGTATTTTTTCAGCACTGGATTTTGCCGGTTGCGTGTTACTGAAAATAGATTGGCTTCTTAATGATGCAGTATATATTTGCATACAGAAAATCATGTAGACTTGTCTCACTTGCTTGCTTAATATTCTTAATAATCTGAGTATGCATTTGTTCTAATGGGTAATTGGATACAAGAGCACTGTATAATGTTGTGTGGTCCTTAGATAACCTGCTTGGTTGTTGAGAAATTGAAAATGTATGGGACAAATTTACAAAAGGTGGCATGATTAAATGAAATGATTAAAGCTGGCACCCTCACTATCCAGTATAAATATTTTCAACAATTCTGGCCCACAATGCCGGTCAAATGATGTGCCTCCACTGTGACAAAACTGCTTGCTCTCAATGGAGGTGTAACTCGTACTGCTCTACTACAAGCTCAGTGAACGGAAAGCATCTCAAAGGAGCGGCACAGTTTGCCGGTATTTGGATCAAAGAAATTGACATGAAGTTGAATGAGGGCTGTTTCAGGTTACAATGACATATTGAACGGAACAATCCGCAACAGCATTCAGCACAGACATGTGGACGTTAAGCTGCGAGGAGGACCGGAGGCTATACCGACTGGTGGTGCCAACACTGCAACGTTAGCCACAATCTGCATACCAATTCTTCCATCTTTGACCTGCTGTGACCATGATTGTGTGTTTAGCTGTGTTAAATAAATTGTGTTCCATTTCGACTGTTTTCTGAGTGTTTTATTAAATTCAGACTCGTCTGCTGGTCTGCGTTTTACTAGACTTTGAAATGTATTGCTTCGAACATCCATTGTCTAAACTCCCACCTCATCTCTCCTAACAGATTTATTTTACATGCAGAAATGAGTGATCAGATATCTTAAAGTCCCAGCCAGAGCCTGCAGGTGCTGCAACCAGAAGTCATGCAGCTTAAACCTTTATTCAAATTCATGTTCCTCCGATAAAACATACAGACTTTAATAATTACGCTCCCTTTTCTTTTAATGTCATAAGTATACATGCATACATGTTAGTTAACGTTATATAGTGTTTTTCAGATTTGTGTACAGGCCAAGGCTGAGGGACCTGATTGGTTCTACTGTTGCCAGGTAGAAAATATACAGTCAACTCATAACGTGAGAGTTTAACTAAAAGACGGAATAAAATACCAAAAGTCAAGAAACAGGACGCTTCACTGGCGTAGAAACAAAGACAAAAATAAGACGGAGGGAGCTGTGAAAGAGCGGTGTCATGAAAAGGAAGTCGTCCCCAGATCATCCCTACTGATGAGGATAAAGTGTCAAGTCTGATTTAACCCCTGGTTATATTAAAGGCAGGGTTGGTCATTTTGTCCAGATACACTTTTTCAGATTTTGGTTGAATTTGTCTTTCGGTCCTGACAGAAATGAATAACTCGTACTCTGAAAATGAACAAAGAAATACTTGGACCAATGTCTGCCACGGGGTACCAATCTGTTGAACCAATCACGTCTCCCTGTCTCCCTGCTCGTTCTCTACCCTTGCGTCCAAAGCCCAAACTCAAAGTTGAGTCATCACTGTCATCACTGATGACAGAGTTTACTTACCTCTGAATGATACATGAGACGACGTAGTTTCTACACAATGCAAGAGATGAGCTGAGGTTCTGGACCGATGGCGCTCGTGCATGTTAGTGAGGGGGCGTGGCTTTTGAAGGAGCACAGAGGGGAGGGGGTGGGTGTAGACAGAGCACTGAGGGAATGCTACTTTCAAAATCATGCTAGTTTTTGAAAACTACCAACCCTGCCTTTAATAGAGATGTCAAAGTCATATTTACAGACTTAAATATAGATCATTTATTTTAAAGTCCAATAAAGGCGGACTTATTTTCCTGATCACTGGAACGTTTGCCTGTGACATCTCTTATAAATACTGCAGCGCAGTTTAAAGGAGTTATCGTTTATTGATTATGTCACCATTGGTGCACATTTAGCAGCATTGTTCTGCGTTTATGTTCAGTTCACCTGCTTCTTATATCACCACTGTGGATAACAGGTGGGTTTTTTTGCTTGTGTTGCCTGGATAATGGGTGCACTAGATATCTTACATCATCAGGCACCACAGAAGAGCATGAGCTAAGACGTGAAAAATCCTTCTATGACTTTTCACAACACTCTATAGCAGGGGGGCATGGGTCAACATGATAGAGATGGGAGTGAGTGACTGAGTCTTCTCCTCCCATGGTACACAACATTAAGTCTTGCGCAGTACACTTCACACCTGCAGCAAAAGGCCGTGGGGTTTTTAATAAGCTGCTCCCTGCTGTGTTTGTGTGAGAATACTGTGACTGGATTACTGAATTTGAGATATAAAAATAGAAATACATTTCACTGTGGCACTGCATAACATTTAAGCAACAGTAAGCACCAAAAAGTTCATGCCTTGATTTTCCTCATATCTTCATCTTCTCCTCATCTTTTCTCACTGTTTCTGCTGCACAGAGCGCTTATGCGGATGCTTGAAAATGAAACAAACACAAGATACTTGTGCACCAACAACAAGGATCTGTGCTCAGTGAGGATCTCCCTCATGTGTTCTTTTTATGCTCTGATGTTATAAATGTTATAAATGCTATGAATGGTGCTCTACAGAAACAGACCCAGGCTCTGTTAGTGTGAGCTCCAGTTATTTGCAGCTAGATCATTTCAGGAGGACTGCTCCTGAGATTCTCCTCACCTGGCATGTGCACCAAGCAAGACCTCAGGTAAAATAAATGACGCGGGAGTAGTGGACGAAGCAACAGAGTCCGCTATACCATACTGTAATGAGTATATGTCCCTTTATATCAGTACTGATACTGCATACTGCAGATCAAAAAACATAATGTAGCCGTTTAATTACATGCACAGAGCAGAGACGTTGCTTGTGAACAGGCATGGCAGGCTAAAGGAGATCGAGCATTTGTAGCTCGGGCTGCTCGGCTGTGGAACGACCTGCCTGAGGATCTCAGACTAGCTACATCAGTATCTTCTTTTAAATCACTTTTAAAAACACATTTTTATCGTAAGGCCTTCTTATAATCCTTGTTTCATCCATGTTGTTTTATTTGTTTTACTGTTAACTTTAGCCAATCTTTGTCTCGGTTGTTTCTCTTTTCTCTGTTAATTGGATGATTGCTGCACTGTTGTTTTATTTTTCATGCTTTTTTTAATAGGATTTTATTGTTGTGTATTTGACCGTTGGAATTTTTCTTTTTTCTGTAAAGCACTTTGTGACATTGGTTTTGATAAGTGCCTCAAAAATAAACTTTATTATTATTATTATTATTATTATTATAAATGTTCACAACAGGTGGTTTCAACCTTGTAAGAGTGCCAATTTTCTCAGTCCAAGCGTTCTGTTTGGGCCAGAAATAACCTTCATCAAACTGTGAAAATGGTTCTCTTTTTTCTCTTTTTTACTCTTCTTAGTAATAAACCAACCAGATTTCAGCATAACCTCCATCAGCCAATCACTGTGCCGTTGTCAAACTTTGAATCTGTTTTCCTTTCTGCTGCTGTCAATTTTAAATTTAAGCATGAATCTCTGCCAGCCTCCTCTACCCAGTCACACATAAAGATGTTGTGATGAACTGGTTGCCAGATATATTGCACACTCTTTTCCAGACTTAAATAAAATGTAGTTAAGTTAAAATGAAGTCTCTCCTCATTTAAATGTTTGTGCCAGATATGTGAGTTCACTGTAAGTGCTCTCTGCAATGTAAGCAATGAGACAGTTTCTCTCCTCAAAGGAGCGGGGATGTAGATGAATCATACTGAAACTAGTTCTGAGTTTAAAATGATTAAAACCACTGAGGCTCTCTGTCCCAAATGCATCCTGGTCACTATACTGAGTAATCCTTTTTTTTATACCATGATGAGCTTAGGATGGTTTTTAGCCTCATGAAAGCACTATATCGCGCTACGAGTCTCAAGTGGAACCTCAAAGAACTACAGGATTTTACACATCTGCATTGTATTTTTTCAGCACTGGATTTTGCCGGTTGCGTGTTACTGAAAATAGATTGGCTTCTTAATGATGCAGTATATATTTGCATACAGAAAATCATGTAGACTTGTCTCACTTGCTTGCTTAATATTCTTAATAATCTGAGTATGCATTTGTTCTAATGGGTAATTGGATACAAGAGCACTGTATAATGTTGTGTGGTCCTTAGATAACCTGCTTGGTTGTTGAGAAATTGAAAATGTATGGGACAAATTTACAAAAGGTGGCATGATTAAATGAAATGATTAAAGCTGGCACCCTCACTATCCAGTATAAATATTTTCAACAATTCTGGCCCACAATGCCGGTCAAATGATGTGCCTCCACTGTGACAAAACTGCTTGCTCTCAATGGAGGTGTAACTCGTACTGCTCTACTACAAGCTCAGTGAACGGAAAGCATCTCAAAGGAGCGGCACAGTTTGCCGGTATTTGGATCAAAGAAATTGACATGAAGTTGAATGAGGGCTGTTTCAGGTTACAATGACATATTGAACGGAACAATCCGCAACAGCATTCAGCACAGACATGTGGACGTTAAGCTGCGAGGAGGACCGGAGGCTATACCGACTGGTGGTGCCAACACTGCAACGTTAGCCACAATCTGCATACCAATTCTTCCATCTTTGACCTGCTGTGACCATGATTGTGTGTTTAGCTGTGTTAAATAAATTGTGTTCCATTTCGACTGTTTTCTGAGTGTTTTATTAAATTCAGACTCGTCTGCTGGTCTGCGTTTTACTAGACTTTGAAATGTATTGCTTCGAACATCCATTGTCTAAACTCCCACCTCATCTCTCCTAACAGATTTATTTTACATGCAGAAATGAGTGATCAGATATCTTAAAGTCCCAGCCAGAGCCTGCAGGTGCTGCAACCAGAAGTCATGCAGCTTAAACCTTTATTCAAATTCATGTTCCTCCGATAAAACATACAGACTTTAATAATTACGCTCCCTTTTCTTTTAATGTCATAAGTATACATGCATACATGTTAGTTAACGTTATATAGTGTTTTTCAGATTTGTGTACAGGCCAAGGCTGAGGGACCTGATTGGTTCTACTGTTGCCAGGTAGAAAATATACAGTCAACTCATAACGTGAGAGTTTAACTAAAAGACGGAATAAAATACCAAAAGTCAAGAAACAGGACGCTTCACTGGCGTAGAAACAAAGACAAAAATAAGACGGAGGGAGCTGTGAAAGAGCGGTGTCATGAAAAGGAAGTCGTCCCCAGATCATCCCTACTGATGAGGATAAAGTGTCAAGTCTGATTTAACCCCTGGTTATATTAAAGGCAGGGTTGGTCATTTTGTCCAGATACACTTTTTCAGATTTTGGTTGAATTTGTCTTTCGGTCCTGACAGAAATGAATAACTCGTACTCTGAAAATGAACAAAGAAATACTTGGACCAATGTCTGCCACGGGGTACCAATCTGTTGAACCAATCACGTCTCCCTGTCTCCCTGCTCGTTCTCTACCCTTGCGTCCAAAGCCCAAACTCAAAGTTGAGTCATCACTGTCATCACTGATGACAGAGTTTACTTACCTCTGAATGATACATGAGACGACGTAGTTTCTACACAATGCAAGAGATGAGCTGAGGTTCTGGACCGATGGCGCTCGTGCATGTTAGTGAGGGGGCGTGGCTTTTGAAGGAGCACAGAGGGGAGGGGGTGGGTGTAGACAGAGCACTGAGGGAATGCTACTTTCAAAATCATGCTAGTTTTTGAAAACTACCAACCCTGCCTTTAATAGAGATGTCAAAGTCATATTTACAGACTTAAATATAGATCATTTATTTTAAAGTCCAATAAAGGCGGACTTATTTTCCTGATCACTGGAACGTTTGCCTGTGACATCTCTTATAAATACTGCAGCGCAGTTTAAAGGAGTTATCGTTTATTGATTATGTCACCATTGGTGCACATTTAGCAGCATTGTTCTGCGTTTATGTTCAGTTCACCTGCTTCTTATATCACCACTGTGGATAACAGGTGGGTTTTTTTGCTTGTGTTGCCTGGATAATGGGTGCACTAGATATCTTACATCATCAGGCACCACAGAAGAGCATGAGCTAAGACGTGAAAAATCCTTCTATGACTTTTCACAACACTCTATAGCAGGGGGGCATGGGTCAACATGATAGAGATGGGAGTGAGTGACTGAGTCTTCTCCTCCCATGGTACACAACATTAAGTCTTGCGCAGTACACTTCACACCTGCAGCAAAAGGCCGTGGGGTTTTTAATAAGCTGCTCCCTGCTGTGTTTGTGTGAGAATACTGTGACTGGATTACTGAATTTGAGATATAAAAATAGAAATACATTTCACTGTGGCACTGCATAACATTTAAGCAACAGTAAGCACCAAAAAGTTCATGCCTTGATTTTCCTCATATCTTCATCTTCTCCTCATCTTTTCTCACTGTTTCTGCTGCACAGAGCGCTTATGCGGATGCTTGAAAATGAAACAAACACAAGATACTTGTGCACCAACAACAAGGATCTGTGCTCAGTGAGGATCTCCCTCATGTGTTCTTTTTATGCTCTGATGTTATAAATGTTATAAATGCTATGAATGGTGCTCTACAGAAACAGACCCAGGCTCTGTTAGTGTGAGCTCCAGTTATTTGCAGCTAGATCATTTCAGGAGGACTGCTCCTGAGATTCTCCTCACCTGGCATGTGCACCAAGCAAGACCTCAGGTAAAATAAATGACGCGGGAGTAGTGGACGAAGCAACAGAGTCCGCTATACCATACTGTAATGAGTATATGTCCCTTTATATCAGTACTGATACTGCATACTGCAGATCAAAAAACATAATGTAGCCGTTTAATTACATGCACAGAGCAGAGACGTTGCTTGTGAACAGGCATGGCAGGCTAAAGGAGATCGAGCATTTGTAGCTCGGGCTGCTCGGCTGTGGAACGACCTGCCTGAGGATCTCAGACTAGCTACATCAGTATCTTCTTTTAAATCACTTTTAAAAACACATTTTTATCGTAAGGCCTTCTTATAATCCTTGTTTCATCCATGTTGTTTTATTTGTTTTACTGTTAACTTTAGCCAATCTTTGTCTCGGTTGTTTCTCTTTTCTCTGTTAATTGGATGATTGCTGCACTGTTGTTTTATTTTTCATGCTTTTTTTAATAGGATTTTATTGTTGTGTATTTGACCGTTGGAATTTTTCTTTTTTCTGTAAAGCACTTTGTGACATTGGTTTTGATAAGTGCCTCAAAAATAAACTTTATTATTATTATTATTATTATTATTATAAATGTTCACAACAGGTGGTTTCAACCTTGTAAGAGTGCCAATTTTCTCAGTCCAAGCGTTCTGTTTGGGCCAGAAATAACCTTCATCAAACTGTGAAAATGGTTCTCTTTTTTCTCTTTTTTACTCTTCTTAGTAATAAACCAACCAGATTTCAGCATAACCTCCATCAGCCAATCACTGTGCCGTTGTCAAACTTTGAATCTGTTTTCCTTTCTGCTGCTGTCAATTTTAAATTTAAGCATGAATCTCTGCCAGCCTCCTCTACCCAGTCACACATAAAGATGTTGTGATGAACTGGTTGCCAGATATATTGCACACTCTTTTCCAGACTTAAATAAAATGTAGTTAAGTTAAAATGAAGTCTCTCCTCATTTAAATGTTTGTGCCAGATATGTGAGTTCACTGTAAGTGCTCTCTGCAATGTAAGCAATGAGACAGTTTCTCTCCTCAAAGGAGCGGGGATGTAGATGAATCATACTGAAACTAGTTCTGAGTTTAAAATGATTAAAACCACTGAGGCTCTCTGTCCCAAATGCATCCTGGTCACTATACTGAGTAATCCTTTTTTTTATACCATGATGAGCTTAGGATGGTTTTTAGCCTCATGAAAGCACTATATCGCGCTACGAGTCTCAAGTGGAACCTCAAAGAACTACAGGATTTTACACATCTGCATTGTATTTTTTCAGCACTGGATTTTGCCGGTTGCGTGTTACTGAAAATAGATTGGCTTCTTAATGATGCAGTATATATTTGCATACAGAAAATCATGTAGACTTGTCTCACTTGCTTGCTTAATATTCTTAATAATCTGAGTATGCATTTGTTCTAATGGGTAATTGGATACAAGAGCACTGTATAATGTTGTGTGGTCCTTAGATAACCTGCTTGGTTGTTGAGAAATTGAAAATGTATGGGACAAATTTACAAAAGGTGGCATGATTAAATGAAATGATTAAAGCTGGCACCCTCACTATCCAGTATAAATATTTTCAACAATTCTGGCCCACAATGCCGGTCAAATGATGTGCCTCCACTGTGACAAAACTGCTTGCTCTCAATGGAGGTGTAACTCGTACTGCTCTACTACAAGCTCAGTGAACGGAAAGCATCTCAAAGGAGCGGCACAGTTTGCCGGTATTTGGATCAAAGAAATTGACATGAAGTTGAATGAGGGCTGTTTCAGGTTACAATGACATATTGAACGGAACAATCCGCAACAGCATTCAGCACAGACATGTGGACGTTAAGCTGCGAGGAGGACCGGAGGCTATACCGACTGGTGGTGCCAACACTGCAACGTTAGCCACAATCTGCATACCAATTCTTCCATCTTTGACCTGCTGTGACCATGATTGTGTGTTTAGCTGTGTTAAATAAATTGTGTTCCATTTCGACTGTTTTCTGAGTGTTTTATTAAATTCAGACTCGTCTGCTGGTCTGCGTTTTACTAGACTTTGAAATGTATTGCTTCGAACATCCATTGTCTAAACTCCCACCTCATCTCTCCTAACAGATTTATTTTACATGCAGAAATGAGTGATCAGATATCTTAAAGTCCCAGCCAGAGCCTGCAGGTGCTGCAACCAGAAGTCATGCAGCTTAAACCTTTATTCAAATTCATGTTCCTCCGATAAAACATACAGACTTTAATAATTACGCTCCCTTTTCTTTTAATGTCATAAGTATACATGCATACATGTTAGTTAACGTTATATAGTGTTTTTCAGATTTGTGTACAGGCCAAGGCTGAGGGACCTGATTGGTTCTACTGTTGCCAGGTAGAAAATATACAGTCAACTCATAACGTGAGAGTTTAACTAAAAGACGGAATAAAATACCAAAAGTCAAGAAACAGGACGCTTCACTGGCGTAGAAACAAAGACAAAAATAAGACGGAGGGAGCTGTGAAAGAGCGGTGTCATGAAAAGGAAGTCGTCCCCAGATCATCCCTACTGATGAGGATAAAGTGTCAAGTCTGATTTAACCCCTGGTTATATTAAAGGCAGGGTTGGTCATTTTGTCCAGATACACTTTTTCAGATTTTGGTTGAATTTGTCTTTCGGTCCTGACAGAAATGAATAACTCGTACTCTGAAAATGAACAAAGAAATACTTGGACCAATGTCTGCCACGGGGTACCAATCTGTTGAACCAATCACGTCTCCCTGTCTCCCTGCTCGTTCTCTACCCTTGCGTCCAAAGCCCAAACTCAAAGTTGAGTCATCACTGTCATCACTGATGACAGAGTTTACTTACCTCTGAATGATACATGAGACGACGTAGTTTCTACACAATGCAAGAGATGAGCTGAGGTTCTGGACCGATGGCGCTCGTGCATGTTAGTGAGGGGGCGTGGCTTTTGAAGGAGCACAGAGGGGAGGGGGTGGGTGTAGACAGAGCACTGAGGGAATGCTACTTTCAAAATCATGCTAGTTTTTGAAAACTACCAACCCTGCCTTTAATAGAGATGTCAAAGTCATATTTACAGACTTAAATATAGATCATTTATTTTAAAGTCCAATAAAGGCGGACTTATTTTCCTGATCACTGGAACGTTTGCCTGTGACATCTCTTATAAATACTGCAGCGCAGTTTAAAGGAGTTATCGTTTATTGATTATGTCACCATTGGTGCACATTTAGCAGCATTGTTCTGCGTTTATGTTCAGTTCACCTGCTTCTTATATCACCACTGTGGATAACAGGTGGGTTTTTTTGCTTGTGTTGCCTGGATAATGGGTGCACTAGATATCTTACATCATCAGGCACCACAGAAGAGCATGAGCTAAGACGTGAAAAATCCTTCTATGACTTTTCACAACACTCTATAGCAGGGGGGCATGGGTCAACATGATAGAGATGGGAGTGAGTGACTGAGTCTTCTCCTCCCATGGTACACAACATTAAGTCTTGCGCAGTACACTTCACACCTGCAGCAAAAGGCCGTGGGGTTTTTAATAAGCTGCTCCCTGCTGTGTTTGTGTGAGAATACTGTGACTGGATTACTGAATTTGAGATATAAAAATAGAAATACATTTCACTGTGGCACTGCATAACATTTAAGCAACAGTAAGCACCAAAAAGTTCATGCCTTGATTTTCCTCATATCTTCATCTTCTCCTCATCTTTTCTCACTGTTTCTGCTGCACAGAGCGCTTATGCGGATGCTTGAAAATGAAACAAACACAAGATACTTGTGCACCAACAACAAGGATCTGTGCTCAGTGAGGATCTCCCTCATGTGTTCTTTTTATGCTCTGATGTTATAAATGTTATAAATGCTATGAATGGTGCTCTACAGAAACAGACCCAGGCTCTGTTAGTGTGAGCTCCAGTTATTTGCAGCTAGATCATTTCAGGAGGACTGCTCCTGAGATTCTCCTCACCTGGCATGTGCACCAAGCAAGACCTCAGGTAAAATAAATGACGCGGGAGTAGTGGACGAAGCAACAGAGTCCGCTATACCATACTGTAATGAGTATATGTCCCTTTATATCAGTACTGATACTGCATACTGCAGATCAAAAAACATAATGTAGCCGTTTAATTACATGCACAGAGCAGAGACGTTGCTTGTGAACAGGCATGGCAGGCTAAAGGAGATCGAGCATTTGTAGCTCGGGCTGCTCGGCTGTGGAACGACCTGCCTGAGGATCTCAGACTAGCTACATCAGTATCTTCTTTTAAATCACTTTTAAAAACACATTTTTATCGTAAGGCCTTCTTATAATCCTTGTTTCATCCATGTTGTTTTATTTGTTTTACTGTTAACTTTAGCCAATCTTTGTCTCGGTTGTTTCTCTTTTCTCTGTTAATTGGATGATTGCTGCACTGTTGTTTTATTTTTCATGCTTTTTTTAATAGGATTTTATTGTTGTGTATTTGACCGTTGGAATTTTTCTTTTTTCTGTAAAGCACTTTGTGACATTGGTTTTGATAAGTGCCTCAAAAATAAACTTTATTATTATTATTATTATTATAAATGTTCACAACAGGTGGTTTCAACCTTGTAAGAGTGCCAATTTTCTCAGTCCAAGCGTTCTGTTTGGGCCAGAAATAACCTTCATCAAACTGTGAAAATGGTTCTCTTTTTTCTCTTTTTTACTCTTCTTAGTAATAAACCAACCAGATTTCAGCATAACCTCCATCAGCCAATCACTGTGCCGTTGTCAAACTTTGAATCTGTTTTCCTTTCTGCTGCTGTCAATTTTAAATTTAAGCATGAATCTCTGCCAGCCTCCTCTACCCAGTCACACATAAAGATGTTGTGATGAACTGGTTGCCAGATATATTGCACACTCTTTTCCAGACTTAAATAAAATGTAGTTAAGTTAAAATGAAGTCTCTCCTCATTTAAATGTTTGTGCCAGATATGTGAGTTCACTGTAAGTGCTCTCTGCAATGTAAGCAATGAGACAGTTTCTCTCCTCAAAGGAGCGGGGATGTAGATGAATCATACTGAAACTAGTTCTGAGTTTAAAATGATTAAAACCACTGAGGCTCTCTGTCCCAAATGCATCCTGGTCACTATACTGAGTAATCCTTTTTTTTATACCATGATGAGCTTAGGATGGTTTTTAGCCTCATGAAAGCACTATATCGCGCTACGAGTCTCAAGTGGAACCTCAAAGAACTACAGGATTTTACACATCTGCATTGTATTTTTTCAGCACTGGATTTTGCCGGTTGCGTGTTACTGAAAATAGATTGGCTTCTTAATGATGCAGTATATATTTGCATACAGAAAATCATGTAGACTTGTCTCACTTGCTTGCTTAATATTCTTAATAATCTGAGTATGCATTTGTTCTAATGGGTAATTGGATACAAGAGCACTGTATAATGTTGTGTGGTCCTTAGATAACCTGCTTGGTTGTTGAGAAATTGAAAATGTATGGGACAAATTTACAAAAGGTGGCATGATTAAATGAAATGATTAAAGCTGGCACCCTCACTATCCAGTATAAATATTTTCAACAATTCTGGCCCACAATGCCGGTCAAATGATGTGCCTCCACTGTGACAAAACTGCTTGCTCTCAATGGAGGTGTAACTCGTACTGCTCTACTACAAGCTCAGTGAACGGAAAGCATCTCAAAGGAGCGGCACAGTTTGCCGGTATTTGGATCAAAGAAATTGACATGAAGTTGAATGAGGGCTGTTTCAGGTTACAATGACATATTGAACGGAACAATCCGCAACAGCATTCAGCACAGACATGTGGACGTTAAGCTGCGAGGAGGACCGGAGGCTATACCGACTGGTGGTGCCAACACTGCAACGTTAGCCACAATCTGCATACCAATTCTTCCATCTTTGACCTGCTGTGACCATGATTGTGTGTTTAGCTGTGTTAAATAAATTGTGTTCCATTTCGACTGTTTTCTGAGTGTTTTATTAAATTCAGACTCGTCTGCTGGTCTGCGTTTTACTAGACTTTGAAATGTATTGCTTCGAACATCCATTGTCTAAACTCCCACCTCATCTCTCCTAACAGATTTATTTTACATGCAGAAATGAGTGATCAGATATCTTAAAGTCCCAGCCAGAGCCTGCAGGTGCTGCAACCAGAAGTCATGCAGCTTAAACCTTTATTCAAATTCATGTTCCTCCGATAAAACATACAGACTTTAATAATTACGCTCCCTTTTCTTTTAATGTCATAAGTATACATGCATACATGTTAGTTAACGTTATATAGTGTTTTTCAGATTTGTGTACAGGCCAAGGCTGAGGGACCTGATTGGTTCTACTGTTGCCAGGTAGAAAATATACAGTCAACTCATAACGTGAGAGTTTAACTAAAAGACGGAATAAAATACCAAAAGTCAAGAAACAGGACGCTTCACTGGCGTAGAAACAAAGACAAAAATAAGACGGAGGGAGCTGTGAAAGAGCGGTGTCATGAAAAGGAAGTCGTCCCCAGATCATCCCTACTGATGAGGATAAAGTGTCAAGTCTGATTTAACCCCTGGTTATATTAAAGGCAGGGTTGGTCATTTTGTCCAGATACACTTTTTCAGATTTTGGTTGAATTTGTCTTTCGGTCCTGACAGAAATGAATAACTCGTACTCTGAAAATGAACAAAGAAATACTTGGACCAATGTCTGCCACGGGGTACCAATCTGTTGAACCAATCACGTCTCCCTGTCTCCCTGCTCGTTCTCTACCCTTGCGTCCAAAGCCCAAACTCAAAGTTGAGTCATCACTGTCATCACTGATGACAGAGTTTACTTACCTCTGAATGATACATGAGACGACGTAGTTTCTACACAATGCAAGAGATGAGCTGAGGTTCTGGACCGATGGCGCTCGTGCATGTTAGTGAGGGGGCGTGGCTTTTGAAGGAGCACAGAGGGGAGGGGGTGGGTGTAGACAGAGCACTGAGGGAATGCTACTTTCAAAATCATGCTAGTTTTTGAAAACTACCAACCCTGCCTTTAATAGAGATGTCAAAGTCATATTTACAGACTTAAATATAGATCATTTATTTTAAAGTCCAATAAAGGCGGACTTATTTTCCTGATCACTGGAACGTTTGCCTGTGACATCTCTTATAAATACTGCAGCGCAGTTTAAAGGAGTTATCGTTTATTGATTATGTCACCATTGGTGCACATTTAGCAGCATTGTTCTGCGTTTATGTTCAGTTCACCTGCTTCTTATATCACCACTGTGGATAACAGGTGGGTTTTTTTGCTTGTGTTGCCTGGATAATGGGTGCACTAGATATCTTACATCATCAGGCACCACAGAAGAGCATGAGCTAAGACGTGAAAAATCCTTCTATGACTTTTCACAACACTCTATAGCAGGGGGGCATGGGTCAACATGATAGAGATGGGAGTGAGTGACTGAGTCTTCTCCTCCCATGGTACACAACATTAAGTCTTGCGCAGTACACTTCACACCTGCAGCAAAAGGCCGTGGGGTTTTTAATAAGCTGCTCCCTGCTGTGTTTGTGTGAGAATACTGTGACTGGATTACTGAATTTGAGATATAAAAATAGAAATACATTTCACTGTGGCACTGCATAACATTTAAGCAACAGTAAGCACCAAAAAGTTCATGCCTTGATTTTCCTCATATCTTCATCTTCTCCTCATCTTTTCTCACTGTTTCTGCTGCACAGAGCGCTTATGCGGATGCTTGAAAATGAAACAAACACAAGATACTTGTGCACCAACAACAAGGATCTGTGCTCAGTGAGGATCTCCCTCATGTGTTCTTTTTATGCTCTGATGTTATAAATGTTATAAATGCTATGAATGGTGCTCTACAGAAACAGACCCAGGCTCTGTTAGTGTGAGCTCCAGTTATTTGCAGCTAGATCATTTCAGGAGGACTGCTCCTGAGATTCTCCTCACCTGGCATGTGCACCAAGCAAGACCTCAGGTAAAATAAATGACGCGGGAGTAGTGGACGAAGCAACAGAGTCCGCTATACCATACTGTAATGAGTATATGTCCCTTTATATCAGTACTGATACTGCATACTGCAGATCAAAAAACATAATGTAGCCGTTTAATTACATGCACAGAGCAGAGACGTTGCTTGTGAACAGGCATGGCAGGCTAAAGGAGATCGAGCATTTGTAGCTCGGGCTGCTCGGCTGTGGAACGACCTGCCTGAGGATCTCAGACTAGCTACATCAGTATCTTCTTTTAAATCACTTTTAAAAACACATTTTTATCGTAAGGCCTTCTTATAATCCTTGTTTCATCCATGTTGTTTTATTTGTTTTACTGTTAACTTTAGCCAATCTTTGTCTCGGTTGTTTCTCTTTTCTCTGTTAATTGGATGATTGCTGCACTGTTGTTTTATTTTTCATGCTTTTTTTAATAGGATTTTATTGTTGTGTATTTGACCGTTGGAATTTTTCTTTTTTCTGTAAAGCACTTTGTGACATTGGTTTTGATAAGTGCCTCAAAAATAAACTTTATTATTATTATTATTATTATAAATGTTCACAACAGGTGGTTTCAACCTTGTAAGAGTGCCAATTTTCTCAGTCCAAGCGTTCTGTTTGGGCCAGAAATAACCTTCATCAAACTGTGAAAATGGTTCTCTTTTTTCTCTTTTTTACTCTTCTTAGTAATAAACCAACCAGATTTCAGCATAACCTCCATCAGCCAATCACTGTGCCGTTGTCAAACTTTGAATCTGTTTTCCTTTCTGCTGCTGTCAATTTTAAATTTAAGCATGAATCTCTGCCAGCCTCCTCTACCCAGTCACACATAAAGATGTTGTGATGAACTGGTTGCCAGATATATTGCACACTCTTTTCCAGACTTAAATAAAATGTAGTTAAGTTAAAATGAAGTCTCTCCTCATTTAAATGTTTGTGCCAGATATGTGAGTTCACTGTAAGTGCTCTCTGCAATGTAAGCAATGAGACAGTTTCTCTCCTCAAAGGAGCGGGGATGTAGATGAATCATACTGAAACTAGTTCTGAGTTTAAAATGATTAAAACCACTGAGGCTCTCTGTCCCAAATGCATCCTGGTCACTATACTGAGTAATCCTTTTTTTTATACCATGATGAGCTTAGGATGGTTTTTAGCCTCATGAAAGCACTATATCGCGCTACGAGTCTCAAGTGGAACCTCAAAGAACTACAGGATATTACACATCTGCATTGTATTTTTTCAGCACTGGATTTTGCCGGTTGCGTGTTACTGAAAATAGATTGGCTTCTTAATGATGCAGTATATATTTGCATACAGAAAATCATGTAGACTTGTCTCACTTGCTTGCTTAATATTCTTAATAATCTGAGTATGCATTTGTTCTAATGGGTAATTGGATACAAGAGCACTGTATAATGTTGTGTGGTCCTTAGATAACCTGCTTGGTTGTTGAGAAATTGAAAATGTATGGGACAAATTTACAAAAGGTGGCATGATTAAATGAAATGATTAAAGCTGGCACCCTCACTATCCAGTATAAATATTTTCAACAATTCTGGCCCACAATGCCGGTCAAATGATGTGCCTCCACTGTGACAAAACTGCTTGCTCTCAATGGAGGTGTAACTCGTACTGCTCTACTACAAGCTCAGTGAACGGAAAGCATCTCAAAGGAGCGGCACAGTTTGCCGGTATTTGGATCAAAGAAATTGACATGAAGTTGAATGAGGGCTGTTTCAGGTTACAATGACATATTGAACGGAACAATCCGCAACAGCATTCAGCACAGACATGTGGACGTTAAGCTGCGAGGAGGACCGGAGGCTATACCGACTGGTGGTGCCAACACTGCAACGTTAGCCACAATCTGCATACCAATTCTTCCATCTTTGACCTGCTGTGACCATGATTGTGTGTTTAGCTGTGTTAAATAAATTGTGTTCCATTTCGACTGTTTTCTGAGTGTTTTATTAAATTCAGACTCGTCTGCTGGTCTGCGTTTTACTAGACTTTGAAATGTATTGCTTCGAACATCCATTGTCTAAACTCCCACCTCATCTCTCCTAACAGATTTATTTTACATGCAGAAATGAGTGATCAGATATCTTAAAGTCCCAGCCAGAGCCTGCAGGTGCTGCAACCAGAAGTCATGCAGCTTAAACCTTTATTCAAATTCATGTTCCTCCGATAAAACATACAGACTTTAATAATTACGCTCCCTTTTCTTTTAATGTCATAAGTATACATGCATACATGTTAGTTAACGTTATATAGTGTTTTTCAGATTTGTGTACAGGCCAAGGCTGAGGGACCTGATTGGTTCTACTGTTGCCAGGTAGAAAATATACAGTCAACTCATAACGTGAGAGTTTAACTAAAAGACGGAATAAAATACCAAAAGTCAAGAAACAGGACGCTTCACTGGCGTAGAAACAAAGACAAAAATAAGACGGAGGGAGCTGTGAAAGAGCGGTGTCATGAAAAGGAAGTCGTCCCCAGATCATCCCTACTGATGAGGATAAAGTGTCAAGTCTGATTTAACCCCTGGTTATATTAAAGGCAGGGTTGGTCATTTTGTCCAGATACACTTTTTCAGATTTTGGTTGAATTTGTCTTTCGGTCCTGACAGAAATGAATAACTCGTACTCTGAAAATGAACAAAGAAATACTTGGACCAATGTCTGCCACGGGGTACCAATCTGTTGAACCAATCACGTCTCCCTGTCTCCCTGCTCGTTCTCTACCCTTGCGTCCAAAGCCCAAACTCAAAGTTGAGTCATCACTGTCATCACTGATGACAGAGTTTACTTACCTCTGAATGATACATGAGACGACGTAGTTTCTACACAATGCAAGAGATGAGCTGAGGTTCTGGACCGATGGCGCTCGTGCATGTTAGTGAGGGGGCGTGGCTTTTGAAGGAGCACAGAGGGGAGGGGGTGGGTGTAGACAGAGCACTGAGGGAATGCTACTTTCAAAATCATGCTAGTTTTTGAAAACTACCAACCCTGCCTTTAATAGAGATGTCAAAGTCATATTTACAGACTTAAATATAGATCATTTATTTTAAAGTCCAATAAAGGCGGACTTATTTTCCTGATCACTGGAACGTTTGCCTGTGACATCTCTTATAAATACTGCAGCGCAGTTTAAAGGAGTTATCGTTTATTGATTATGTCACCATTGGTGCACATTTAGCAGCATTGTTCTGCGTTTATGTTCAGTTCACCTGCTTCTTATATCACCACTGTGGATAACAGGTGGGTTTTTTTGCTTGTGTTGCCTGGATAATGGGTGCACTAGATATCTTACATCATCAGGCACCACAGAAGAGCATGAGCTAAGACGTGAAAAATCCTTCTATGACTTTTCACAACACTCTATAGCAGGGGGGCATGGGTCAACATGATAGAGATGGGAGTGAGTGACTGAGTCTTCTCCTCCCATGGTACACAACATTAAGTCTTGCGCAGTACACTTCACACCTGCAGCAAAAGGCCGTGGGGTTTTTAATAAGCTGCTCCCTGCTGTGTTTGTGTGAGAATACTGTGACTGGATTACTGAATTTGAGATATAAAAATAGAAATACATTTCACTGTGGCACTGCATAACATTTAAGCAACAGTAAGCACCAAAAAGTTCATGCCTTGATTTTCCTCATATCTTCATCTTCTCCTCATCTTTTCTCACTGTTTCTGCTGCACAGAGCGCTTATGCGGATGCTTGAAAATGAAACAAACACAAGATACTTGTGCACCAACAACAAGGATCTGTGCTCAGTGAGGATCTCCCTCATGTGTTCTTTTTATGCTCTGATGTTATAAATGTTATAAATGCTATGAATGGTGCTCTACAGAAACAGACCCAGGCTCTGTTAGTGTGAGCTCCAGTTATTTGCAGCTAGATCATTTCAGGAGGACTGCTCCTGAGATTCTCCTCACCTGGCATGTGCACCAAGCAAGACCTCAGGTAAAATAAATGACGCGGGAGTAGTGGACGAAGCAACAGAGTCCGCTATACCATACTGTAATGAGTATATGTCCCTTTATATCAGTACTGATACTGCATACTGCAGATCAAAAAACATAATGTAGCCGTTTAATTACATGCACAGAGCAGAGACGTTGCTTGTGAACAGGCATGGCAGGCTAAAGGAGATCGAGCATTTGTAGCTCGGGCTGCTCGGCTGTGGAACGACCTGCCTGAGGATCTCAGACTAGCTACATCAGTATCTTCTTTTAAATCACTTTTAAAAACACATTTTTATCGTAAGGCCTTCTTATAATCCTTGTTTCATCCATGTTGTTTTATTTGTTTTACTGTTAACTTTAGCCAATCTTTGTCTCGGTTGTTTCTCTTTTCTCTGTTAATTGGATGATTGCTGCACTGTTGTTTTATTTTTCATGCTTTTTTTAATAGGATTTTATTGTTGTGTATTTGACCGTTGGAATTTTTCTTTTTTCTGTAAAGCACTTTGTGACATTGGTTTTGATAAGTGCCTCAAAAATAAACTTTATTATTATTATTATTATTATAAATGTTCACAACAGGTGGTTTCAACCTTGTAAGAGTGCCAATTTTCTCAGTCCAAGCGTTCTGTTTGGGCCAGAAATAACCTTCATCAAACTGTGAAAATGGTTCTCTTTTTTCTCTTTTTTACTCTTCTTAGTAATAAACCAACCAGATTTCAGCATAACCTCCATCAGCCAATCACTGTGCCGTTGTCAAACTTTGAATCTGTTTTCCTTTCTGCTGCTGTCAATTTTAAATTTAAGCATGAATCTCTGCCAGCCTCCTCTACCCAGTCACACATAAAGATGTTGTGATGAACTGGTTGCCAGATATATTGCACACTCTTTTCCAGACTTAAATAAAATGTAGTTAAGTTAAAATGAAGTCTCTCCTCATTTAAATGTTTGTGCCAGATATGTGAGTTCACTGTAAGTGCTCTCTGCAATGTAAGCAATGAGACAGTTTCTCTCCTCAAAGGAGCGGGGATGTAGATGAATCATACTGAAACTAGTTCTGAGTTTAAAATGATTAAAACCACTGAGGCTCTCTGTCCCAAATGCATCCTGGTCACTATACTGAGTAATCCTTTTTTTTATACCATGATGAGCTTAGGATGGTTTTTAGCCTCATGAAAGCACTATATCGCGCTACGAGTCTCAAGTGGAACCTCAAAGAACTACAGGATTTTACACATCTGCATTGTATTTTTTCAGCACTGGATTTTGCCGGTTGCGTGTTACTGAAAATAGATTGGCTTCTTAATGATGCAGTATATATTTGCATACAGAAAATCATGTAGACTTGTCTCACTTGCTTGCTTAATATTCTTAATAATCTGAGTATGCATTTGTTCTAATGGGTAATTGGATACAAGAGCACTGTATAATGTTGTGTGGTCCTTAGATAACCTGCTTGGTTGTTGAGAAATTGAAAATGTATGGGACAAATTTACAAAAGGTGGCATGATTAAATGAAATGATTAAAGCTGGCACCCTCACTATCCAGTATAAATATTTTCAACAATTCTGGCCCACAATGCCGGTCAAATGATGTGCCTCCACTGTGACAAAACTGCTTGCTCTCAATGGAGGTGTAACTCGTACTGCTCTACTACAAGCTCAGTGAACGGAAAGCATCTCAAAGGAGCGGCACAGTTTGCCGGTATTTGGATCAAAGAAATTGACATGAAGTTGAATGAGGGCTGTTTCAGGTTACAATGACATATTGAACGGAACAATCCGCAACAGCATTCAGCACAGACATGTGGACGTTAAGCTGCGAGGAGGACCGGAGGCTATACCGACTGGTGGTGCCAACACTGCAACGTTAGCCACAATCTGCATACCAATTCTTCCATCTTTGACCTGCTGTGACCATGATTGTGTGTTTAGCTGTGTTAAATAAATTGTGTTCCATTTCGACTGTTTTCTGAGTGTTTTATTAAATTCAGACTCGTCTGCTGGTCTGCGTTTTACTAGACTTTGAAATGTATTGCTTCGAACATCCATTGTCTAAACTCCCACCTCATCTCTCCTAACAGATTTATTTTACATGCAGAAATGAGTGATCAGATATCTTAAAGTCCCAGCCAGAGCCTGCAGGTGCTGCAACCAGAAGTCATGCAGCTTAAACCTTTATTCAAATTCATGTTCCTCCGATAAAACATACAGACTTTAATAATTACGCTCCCTTTTCTTTTAATGTCATAAGTATACATGCATACATGTTAGTTAACGTTATATAGTGTTTTTCAGATTTGTGTACAGGCCAAGGCTGAGGGACCTGATTGGTTCTACTGTTGCCAGGTAGAAAATATACAGTCAACTCATAACGTGAGAGTTTAACTAAAAGACGGAATAAAATACCAAAAGTCAAGAAACAGGACGCTTCACTGGCGTAGAAACAAAGACAAAAATAAGACGGAGGGAGCTGTGAAAGAGCGGTGTCATGAAAAGGAAGTCGTCCCCAGATCATCCCTACTGATGAGGATAAAGTGTCAAGTCTGATTTAACCCCTGGTTATATTAAAGGCAGGGTTGGTCATTTTGTCCAGATACACTTTTTCAGATTTTGGTTGAATTTGTCTTTCGGTCCTGACAGAAATGAATAACTCGTACTCTGAAAATGAACAAAGAAATACTTGGACCAATGTCTGCCACGGGGTACCAATCTGTTGAACCAATCACGTCTCCCTGTCTCCCTGCTCGTTCTCTACCCTTGCGTCCAAAGCCCAAACTCAAAGTTGAGTCATCACTGTCATCACTGATGACAGAGTTTACTTACCTCTGAATGATACATGAGACGACGTAGTTTCTACACAATGCAAGAGATGAGCTGAGGTTCTGGACCGATGGCGCTCGTGCATGTTAGTGAGGGGGCGTGGCTTTTGAAGGAGCACAGAGGGGAGGGGGTGGGTGTAGACAGAGCACTGAGGGAATGCTACTTTCAAAATCATGCTAGTTTTTTAAAACTACCAACCCTGCCTTTAATAGAGATGTCAAAGTCATATTTACAGACTTAAATATAGATCATTTATTTTAAAGTCCAATAAAGGCGGACTTATTTTCCTGATCACTGGAACGTTTGCCTGTGACATCTCTTATAAATACTGCAGCGCAGTTTAAAGGAGTTATCGTTTATTGATTATGTCACCATTGGTGCACATTTAGCAGCATTGTTCTGCGTTTATGTTCAGTTCACCTGCTTCTTATATCACCACTGTGGATAACAGGTGGGTTTTTTTGCTTGTGTTGCCTGGATAATGGGTGCACTAGATATCTTACATCATCAGGCACCACAGAAGAGCATGAGCTAAGACGTGAAAAATCCTTCTATGACTTTTCACAACACTCTATAGCAGGGGGGCATGGGTCAACATGATAGAGATGGGAGTGAGTGACTGAGTCTTCTCCTCCCATGGTACACAACATTAAGTCTTGCGCAGTACACTTCACACCTGCAGCAAAAGGCCGTGGGGTTTTTAATAAGCTGCTCCCTGCTGTGTTTGTGTGAGAATACTGTGACTGGATTACTGAATTTGAGATATAAAAATAGAAATACATTTCACTGTGGCACTGCATAACATTTAAGCAACAGTAAGCACCAAAAAGTTCATGCCTTGATTTTCCTCATATCTTCATCTTCTCCTCATCTTTTCTCACTGTTTCTGCTGCACAGAGCGCTTATGCGGATGCTTGAAAATGAAACAAACACAAGATACTTGTGCACCAACAACAAGGATCTGTGCTCAGTGAGGATCTCCCTCATGTGTTCTTTTTATGCTCTGATGTTATAAATGTTATAAATGCTATGAATGGTGCTCTACAGAAACAGACCCAGGCTCTGTTAGTGTGAGCTCCAGTTATTTGCAGCTAGATCATTTCAGGAGGACTGCTCCTGAGATTCTCCTCACCTGGCATGTGCACCAAGCAAGACCTCAGGTAAAATAAATGACGCGGGAGTAGTGGACGAAGCAACAGAGTCCGCTATACCATACTGTAATGAGTATATGTCCCTTTATATCAGTACTGATACTGCATACTGCAGATCAAAAAACATAATGTAGCCGTTTAATTACATGCACAGAGCAGAGACGTTGCTTGTGAACAGGCATGGCAGGCTAAAGGAGATCGAGCATTTGTAGCTCGGGCTGCTCGGCTGTGGAACGACCTGCCTGAGGATCTCAGACTAGCTACATCAGTATCTTCTTTTAAATCACTTTTAAAAACACATTTTTATCGTAAGGCCTTCTTATAATCCTTGTTTCATCCATGTTGTTTTATTTGTTTTACTGTTAACTTTAGCCAATCTTTGTCTCGGTTGTTTCTCTTTTCTCTGTTAATTGGATGATTGCTGCACTGTTGTTTTATTTTTCATGCTTTTTTTAATAGGATTTTATTGTTGTGTATTTGACCGTTGGAATTTTTCTTTTTTCTGTAAAGCACTTTGTGACATTGGTTTTGATAAGTGCCTCAAAAATAAACTTTATTATTATTATTATTATTATAAATGTTCACAACAGGTGGTTTCAACCTTGTAAGAGTGCCAATTTTCTCAGTCCAAGCGTTCTGTTTGGGCCAGAAATAACCTTCATCAAACTGTGAAAATGGTTCTCTTTTTTCTCTTTTTTACTCTTCTTAGTAATAAACCAACCAGATTTCAGCATAACCTCCATCAGCCAATCACTGTGCCGTTGTCAAACTTTGAATCTGTTTTCCTTTCTGCTGCTGTCAATTTTAAATTTAAGCATGAATCTCTGCCAGCCTCCTCTACCCAGTCACACATAAAGATGTTGTGATGAACTGGTTGCCAGATATATTGCACACTCTTTTCCAGACTTAAATAAAATGTAGTTAAGTTAAAATGAAGTCTCTCCTCATTTAAATGTTTGTGCCAGATATGTGAGTTCACTGTAAGTGCTCTCTGCAATGTAAGCAATGAGACAGTTTCTCTCCTCAAAGGAGCGGGGATGTAGATGAATCATACTGAAACTAGTTCTGAGTTTAAAATGATTAAAACCACTGAGGCTCTCTGTCCCAAATGCATCCTGGTCACTATACTGAGTAATCCTTTTTTTATACCATGATGAGTTTAGGATGGTTTTTAGCCTCATGAAAGCACTATATCGCGCTACGAGTCTCAAGTGGAACCTCAAAGAACTACAGGATTTTACACATCTGCATTGTATTTTTTCAGCACTGGATTTTGCCGGTTGCGTGTTACTGAAAATAGATTGGCTTCTTAATGATGCAGTATATATTTGCATACAGAAAATCATGTAGACTTGTCTCACTTGCTTGCTTAATATTCTTAATAATCTGAGTATGCATTTGTTCTAATGGGTAATTGGATACAAGAGCACTGTATAATGTTGTGTGGTCCTTAGATAACCTGCTTGGTTGTTGAGAAATTGAAAATGTATGGGACAAATTTACAAAAGGTGGCATGATTAAATGAAATGATTAAAGCTGGCACCCTCACTATCCAGTATAAATATTTTCAACAATTCTGGCCCACAATGCCGGTCAAATGATGTGCCTCCACTGTGACAAAACTGCTTGCTCTCAATGGAGGTGTAACTCGTACTGCTCTACTACAAGCTCAGTGAACGGAAAGCATCTCAAAGGAGCGGCACAGTTTGCCGGTATTTGGATCAAAGAAATTGACATGAAGTTGAATGAGGGCTGTTTCAGGTTACAATGACATATTGAACGGAACAATCCGCAACAGCATTCAGCACAGACATGTGGACGTTAAGCTGCGAGGAGGACCGGAGGCTATACCGACTGGTGGTGCCAACACTGCAACGTTAGCCACAATCTGCATACCAATTCTTCCATCTTTGACCTGCTGTGACCATGATTGTGTGTTTAGCTGTGTTAAATAAATTGTGTTCCATTTCGACTGTTTTCTGAGTGTTTTATTAAATTCAGACTCGTCTGCTGGTCTGCGTTTTACTAGACTTTGAAATGTATTGCTTCGAACATCCATTGTCTAAACTCCCACCTCATCTCTCCTAACAGATTTATTTTACATGCAGAAATGAGTGATCAGATATCTTAAAGTCCCAGCCAGAGCCTGCAGGTGCTGCAACCAGAAGTCATGCAGCTTAAACCTTTATTCAAATTCATGTTCCTCCGATAAAACATACAGACTTTAATAATTACGCTCCCTTTTCTTTTAATGTCATAAGTATACATGCATACATGTTAGTTAACGTTATATAGTGTTTTTCAGATTTGTGTACAGGCCAAGGCTGAGGGACTACATGTTCAAAGAAAATCCAAACAAACAAAAGACATTGAAGTATGGTGCCTGGACTGTTCAGATTTGTTTAAATGACTACTAAATGTCATTAATTATTCATCCTAAGATGGGCCCTCCAGTGACATTTCCAGTCATCAAAATCCTCCGTGCATCTGGATAGATGCCAGCACTTTCTGCACCTTCATCTGTCATAAGAACATCCACAAATGTTATTATGGGATGTCTTTGTGGCCAATACTTTGACTCCACGGCTCCAGCTTACTGGCTTGGAGCTCCTAATGTCTCTGTCACCGTTCAGCCTCATCTTCTTTGATGCTCTTTTTTCACTCCCTGTCAGCAGTCCCCCCATACGGCTCCATGATGGTGACATGCGTGGCCTGCTTGATGTTAAGAACTAAAAACAGCATTCCGGTGTAGCATCCACCCAGGGACTTCTGGAGGGTGGGCTTCAGGGTCCAGCATTCACATCGGTGCAGGAGAACATACTTTACAGTCACAGAGAAGAAGCTGAGCTGTGTGCGTTGGAGCACTTCCACACCTAGCCTTACAGTTCAGAACCTTTTTAAGCCAGGGCTCTCCTCACCTTAATATCCTGCTCAGACAAGCTAAGCCCTGACACGAGATATGTGATGTCATTGACCGCTCTAAGTTCAGTTCTTTTGCCTCTTGAGGTGGATGGTCCTGGAGGATGTCGTAGGTGATGACCTCTGTTTTCCTGCCATTAAGCCTGAGACCTATAGGCACGCTGTCTCAACTCTGATAAGAATCACCTGCACTTGCTCCAGCTGGCCATATAGCAGTCTGGGTAGTCAAGGTCTGTTAGGCCTGCAGGGAATCTCCTGCATCGACTTAAAGTTAAGGTGAGGCAAAGTTCCTACTCTCTTCCAGTGATGGCCTGCCTGAGCTCTTAGTCCAGGACTATAATTAAGAGGAAGGGGGTGAGGGTGCCCCTTTGCAGCACCCTTGCCTGGATGTTGAGCTACTGGCTGTTGCCGTCTTGGGTCACAACTCTTGCTCCTGTGCCTGTGTACATGGTCTCTGTAGCCTTAAAAAGGTTTGGAGGATCACTGTGAGTCTTGAGAAATAAGGCTCTTTTCTTCTGGGTTGAATATCGTTCATTTATTCAGCAGAGCTAAATCATGTCAGATGGGTGGGTTGTATAGAAATAGAGTTTGAGTTTCCATTAGACATTGCTCTGAAGCCTGACAAGTTCCAAGCTGTTTGTTACAGCACAAGGTCACATTAGTGAATATCTTACATTACATCATTAAACATGAGTGTGTTATTTTCAGTTCTGTTTCTATATTCCCAGATGTTTTTCAGACTACACGGAGCTCTGTGGTTTGTTGTGTTGCTTCTGGTTCAAAGCTTGTACTTTCAGCTCTTGTTCTCCCCAGGCATAAAGAATTGTTTTGTGGCATGCGGATGTCAGGCTCAGTGATCCAGCCGTCTTTCTCTCTCAGGAAAACGTGGTGTCTGCCTCACTTCACCCCGTCGGTCAGAGCTTTAGCATGTGAAGAGAGACGGAGTTAGAGAAACAAAAAGAGAACATTTGTTACGCAAGGAAGATCCTCACAGTCCAGTTTGATCTACAGGGAAGACAGTGGGTTCCCATTAATGGCCTCTGCAGACAGAAGAGCGCTCTGGCCTGAGGCTCTGCATCGTGGCTTTCACTTAAAGCGGCTGATTCAGATGGAACAGAAAGAAAAAAGGAGGACGGGGGAAGAAAAGTGGCTGAATGACTTCTCTTTCTCTTTGTAGGAGTTAAAGCTCAGCTCCTCGACATGAAAGGTTACCCGCTCTGGTATGGACACTTTCACTCCATCTAGTGGCAATATTTCTCAAGCAAGGTGAGCTCATTTTCATGAACTGGTTCGTACTGAAACACAAATGAGATATCAGCACCTCCTTCAACAAAAAAACATCATCTTTCTGGAAGTTATAACATAACATTATCGTAAAAGGCTAAGAAAACCATTTGGTTTACCAACATGAAAGGGCGAGAGAGAAAGGTAAAAGAGAGAGAGAGAGAGAGAGAGCAGGTTTTGTGGCTTAAATCAGATAAATGGAGCTAATTGCTTCCCGTGTCCCCTGTGAGTTCATGTTGTTGTTACGCATGGTTAGCCTAATGAATCTGAATAATTGGAAACATGTATACGTGCAGTTACATTGTGCTACAGTTCAAGGTTTCAGGACCACAGAGGATAGGTTTCAATGTAGTAACAGTAATGATGGAAATAAAGGGCAGGTGTGTGTTGAAAATATTTTGTGCAAATGTCTGTTATTGTAAATATTTAACAAACAAATACCGCTGCAACAGGGGTATCATTTTGAACATTTATTTCAGACATTAAATGGCAGCTTTGAAATGAAAGATGAGGCACGGATTGACAGGCAGGGAGGAAGGAAGCAGAAAGGATGAGGTTGGAGGGATGAGGGAAGGAGTCGAGAGAGGAGGGATGAAGGGTTGTGGTCGATGACCGATGCTCTCAGGAGTGAGATGGACTCATATTGGATGAGGTCGGGTGGCGTTGATGGAACCGCCTGCATTTGGACCCAGTGTGGGGGAGCCGTCTCTCCGTACTACTTTATGGTGCCCCTGTGGTTGCTGTATTATTGCTGCAGTCATGTGCTCCTCGGATGGTCCAAGTTTTCGAGTTGGGAAGTCGTTCTGCAGACTTCAATGTGTTAAGGTGCTTTCAGTTCGGAAAATGGGAATGTTGTAACACCAGCATGGATGGAAGATGTGTGGAATGTCACTGTTACAGGTTATATTTGAGCAAATAGTTGACGTGCAATACATGAATTAATAAAAAGCATTGACAAAACAGCTTTTGCCTCCCATGAGATGACGAATATGTCGGCAAGTCAGGCACTTAATTCTTTCCTGAGTTTCCAGGACTCGAGCAGGTGTTCATGTACATTTTCAACTGGGAAACTTGTTTTTACATGAACGCAAGGTGAGTAATAAACAGAGGAGACGAGGGGGAAAGGGACAGGGAAGTCAAGCAAATGCAGAAAAAGTGGTTTGGTGGGGAGGGATGTGAGAGCAAAGGGGAGAAGAACAGATATGGTGTGGATAAATACATACAGCAAGGAAATTAGATGTTAACTAAGCGGACCAAGTTTTTAAAAAAACTTCATTTAATGTATTCAAGCAAAATCTGAGCATAACATTTCAGTTTACTGCATCCAGCCTGAATGTTTAGACACCAATTATGTTTGAAAGTTTTTTGTTTTTTTTAATGGTGTCGAGAAATTAAGTTTAAGTTTTGATGTGTTAATGGGCGTTTACTGGATTAGACTCCACTTTTCTTGCATAAATCATCACATCCTGCTCTTCAAAATACAAATCTTATTCACCAAAATCTCTCAAATATTGATACACTTGCTATATGTAATGAATCTAAAGAAGCAATTCACTGATTTTATACACCAGTCAAACCTATAATGGTACCACTCAGGCTCAGTAAAACTGATGTATAATGATTTCTTTGAATTCAATGAGCTTCCTGGTAAAGTCTTAAGAAGAAGGCTGACACTTATGATGTTGAAAAATGTCAAACGAAGTTTAGATAGACTGTGATTAAATTGGAGAGATGACTGCACTTAGCACTTTACACATTAATTGCCATTCACATACAGTAGACGCTAGTCTCCACAGACCAGCACAGCCCTTGCTTGTGATTATATTGTCTCTCCCCCCACAGTGCAGCAGGTTGGCATAGATAGGCCGTTACAAAGCAAAATCAAATGAGTGATTTGTAGTAATTTTGTACAAAGTTAGAAATGTCCTCTTTTGTAATTTTACAATAGTTTATTCTTCCCCATTTTTGCTCTGCAGGATTCCATTCATTAAAGGACCAATATGTAACTCTGACACCTAGTGTTTAAAATGGGTACTGCAGTCCAAATTCTAAACATTGTGTAGAGCTGTCTCCCCCCGCCCCCTCCTCTCTAGAGTTGATGCTCACTCAGGTTGCCATATGGTGGACACTGAAGCTTCAGTGTTTATCCAGCTCTGCATCGGTCTGTAAACCTTTCTGTGTTCTAACCTCTCTCCATTTTTCAAAAGCATCTTCAATATTGATCCTAGTTTGAGCACGTTTCTGCTCGTGGAGCTTATTAGAAACATGCAGAGGCTTTTTAGGTCGGGTACAATCACTTCTATCTGAACCACTTCTCTTGCCCTCTTCCATTGCTGCAACACCTGTTGGTTTGACGTTTGCCTGGCAAAAAAAGGGGCGTCCAAAACGGCTGTGTGGGGGTGCCTTAAAACCCCGTACTTCTCTGGTCCAAGTAAATCCAGAGCATTCAGGAGCAGAATCTAAAGTTAGAAGGAGGACATACTGGCTGCTGCATTGTTGTCAGAGAAGCCAACACTTCAACATAACATGTTTCTTTAATATCTGATCATGTAGTAAGGCCACTTTAAGATTTAATTCAGTAAATATGTTTTGACCTTTTATAATAATATGTCTAACCACACTAGTTATCAAACTGACCCACACGTATATACTGTAATTCAAAACCCAATTCAGTGGAGAGAATAGCATTACAAACAACCACTCCACAGAGAAAAAAATCTGTTTAAACACAGCCATTAAGACTCTCTCTGTTTTTGTGTTTGCGAAACAGAATCATCAACATTCGGAGTAATGGAGTTCAGCCTAAAAACTGGCAAACTGATTAAACAGGCCTCTCTCTTCCTAAGCCGAACAGACGTTTCACTCATGATTTTTCTGATTCCACTCAGCCATGGCTTACAAACTGAACATAACACTCTTTGTCTTTTTCTTTTTTTTTAAATTCCCTTAATCTACAGTATCTCTGGAGGATTTATAAAAGTCTGTCAAGAAACTGTTTGACATTTTATTCTTCATCCAGCCATGTCATTTTAATTGATTTGTTCAGTCGTCTTTCTTTGTCGACCATGTCCACTGGTTCCTCCGCCGCTGAACTTGAGTGCTTTGAACTCGAAGTCACTCGTGCTCCGTTCCTGATGCCTTTACTTTCCTGATAAATGAATATGGCAGAAAAATTGTCTAGGAAAAGCAATTCCTCAGGCGTCACAACAATTCCTACCCTCATTTTTCACATTCACTGAGGAAGGAAATGGAAGACTTTGACTGCTTTTCCTGCACTGAGAGATACTCTGAGACCCTCGTCTGACTTTGTGTGAGGCTAACCTTTTTCTTCTCCTCTGTAGTCAAGATATATATTGGCAGAAATCTTTCATCGCATTATATACACCTTTTTAAACATATTTGGATGTGTGAGAAAGACAGAGAGATTGAATAAGGAGGGAGCAGACAAAGGGACGCTTTGCTCTTCCTCTGCAGAGCCGACCCATTTGTCTGCTTCACTCTCAATAAATTGGTCTGTGTGTTGGAGGTTAAGGGTACTTTGCATGAAGATTAAGTGAACTCTTTGACAGTCCTGCCCCCTATAGGAAAGACAGATGAGCTACTTTAACAGACATCTGACCTTTTGGGCCCAGAATGAGAAAAAGTTTGTGAGCTCATTGATTATTATTCTCTGATGTCTAAACCTTGACCATCAACCCAGCCTGTTCTCGTAACAAAGGCATCAAATATTTTTCCTGTGTCCTGGTTTCATGGGGTAAAATACAGAAGCACAAGGTCTGCATCCTTTTGGAAGTATGAGCTTTAAAGGTCACATATTATACAAAATGCACTTTAGCATTTTTTCTAACTCTAATATGTGTCCCTAGTCTGTCTACAAACCCACAAAGAATGGAAAAAGTCCATCCTCTGCGTCTTTTACCTGCTCCACTTTTCAGAAAATGTGTGCTCAAACAGGCCGTTTGGAGATTTTCCCTTCATGACATCACAAAGGGCAGTAACCCCTCCCCCAGGTGGGTGACACTCAGCTCGGTATCAGTTCTGCCCTCTGAGTCTGCCTTCTCACCGTAAACAATAAGGCATGTGGCAAAAATGCCTGAACCACCCAAGCCCTACTAGAGAGGGGGCGTGGTCAGACACAGCTCATTTACATAGTTAAAGGTACAGACACAGAAACAGCCTGTTTTGAGTAGGGCTGAAATAGAGGGGTTTATAGACATGATCAAATACAGGATCAGAGTGGATTTTCAGCAAGTAACTTCCAAGCCATGTTTCGACGACCTCTCTTATTTAAACTCGGTGAAAAGGAGGATAATATGTGACCTTTAAACCAGGGGCATTTCCAAGGGATGGCCTTGGGTGGCATTGAACTCCCGCAGAAATATGACTGGGCACCCCAGGTGCTTCCCATTAATCTTCAAATATGACTGGCGCTCTGACCAGTTAAAGCTGGGACTGAATTTTAAACCGATTGGGCTTTGCTGCAACAGGCTGACAGTAGCTTTGGTGCCATTGCAATGTAACATATTTTCTTTCTTTGTGCTTTGTCATATTAAACTGTCACTTTGAAGATATACCCTTTTTTCAGAACTGAAGAATGAAGACTTTTATGTTTTCCACTATGTTGCATTATTTTTCACTTAAAATAAAAGCCAGTTTTTGCAGTTAAATCTGCTGTCAATCATGGCATTATAATCTCTTTAAAAAAAATGATAATCTGAGATAACCCTGCCACCAGGCCACAGTGAGTCTTTGGCCTACTGTCGTTGTCTGTCTGAGTGATTTAGGAGGTGTGTCCTGACTGGAGGCTCATCAGCAGGATCAGCTGCACCTGGGCCTGGTGCCCTCTGTCTACAAAGATCTGCTGGTTTCCCTTATTCACTACAGACTCTGGCTCGCCGGCCCTGGTTTGCAGACACTCTGGATCTGGCTCTGGGCCCTGTACCACGAAGTGAGATTAACATACCCAGTGTATTTTGGGGTTATCTGGCTACATTAACCCTAACATAAGAGACCGTGATTAACGGTTATCAACCTGATAAGTTTCCAAGAGCGCGTTCACATGAAAGGGGCGGCGTTAGCTTCATTTAACCTATCACAGGCATAACTGCGTCTCCCGTCAGCAGACTGTCAAATCTAACAAACTCTGAACAAACTATTATTAATATAAAGACGTTTCAAACAAACAGGCTCCCAGAGACTAAAGTTACACAGCCGCGGGAATAAATGCAGGGAGAACAATTGACAGATAAAAGAAAAATCGCTGAGTATTAATGTGCAAACTACGGCTGATTAAAAACATTTTTTTCCCATCATTAGTCCACCTAAGAACTGACTATAATAACTCATGTTTTTTTCTCTTAACTGATTTTGTTGCTCCTACTCTTTCATGTGGCGAGTATAACAGTTTGAGAAGTTATATTTCAGCTGCAGCTCTGACGATAACAAACAGAGCGGCATGGAGACACTAAACATTCATATGAAAATATAATTCAAAGACATAAGAAGATATTCATAATCTAACATCTTAAAAACACAACTCAAAGGCTCCGGTGCTTTTTTTAGTCTCTGCTGAAGGATGAAGGATGACATCAGTTAAAAATAATCATTAACTTAGCGGGACTATAATGTTATTATACGGGACACATGAAGGGTCTCTCTCCCTCCTCCCCCATCTCGATCAGTGGCGGGAGCTCTGAGATCAAAAGATCTGATTGGTCAGTGTGCGGAGATTTCCACAGGTTGATCTCATATCTCGAACATAACCTGCTCCGCAGCAGGTTAGGCGTGCAGCATAAGTTACCGTGGCGATATACCCAGGTAAGAAGTGAATGATCTTCGTAGGATTGAAAACCCAGGGCTAACCCTGAAGTTACCTCGCTATCCCCAAATCCCGCTTCATAGTACAGGACCCTGGTCTGCTGGTTCGGTTTGGAGAATCAATGACCTGTTAAAGACTTGTATTTCTTATTCTGTTAAGCACATACGCATTCACACATGCACAACTGATAACACATTATATTGAATTAATTACATTTGTGTAAATAAATCTACTGTTTAAAATTGCCAGTTTGTCTCGTCTCCCTTTGTCGCAATCTGTGAGCTGGTATTGACAAATCCTATAATAACAAAAAACTTCTAAGAAAATGAACTCTGAGATGTAAACAACAGATGACAATGAACTATGACAGAAACCAGAAAATGTTCTATTGAGGTATTTTAGACTTGTAACCATGTTCCATCTGTTCACATGGAGGAGGCGGATCTTATGATCTATACTGCAGCCTGTCAGTAGGGGGAGCTCTGAATGTTTTGGCTGTTCATGCCATCTTTTTTTACAGTCTATGTGCCTAAGTGACAAAATTCATCGCTGCTTAAAATGAAGAACTTATGGGGCGCCGGTTGGCCTAGCGGGTATTTTGCCCCATTTACAGAGGCTTCTCCTTGAAGCGGCTGCCCCGGTTCTAGTCTGACATGTGGCTACTTTCATGTCATCCCCCCCTCTCTCTCTCTTTCTCCCTGTCTCAGCTGGTGCAAGCCAAAATATGTGTTGTAGAAATTAAGTTCAAACTAGGCTGCGTTTGAACTGAGCTGGAGTGACCCGGTGCAGGAATCCAACAGATCTTTAAAGAAACAAAGAAACACACTCAAATTCTTGAGTTTTGACAGTTAAGTTCCCCTTTAAGATCAAGAGGCATGCTTCTCCCTGACTTCTTGATGTAACACTTTAATAGTCTGAACACTCTGGTAATGTAAGTCCCCATCTGACTGAATGAAACCATTAAAAAAAACACTAACTAAAATCAATGAAGTGCATGCATGCGGCAAAATAATGTATGCCATCAGGACTTTAATCAGCCACAGGGTTGAATTCAAATGAGCCGTCCTCCACTTTAATAATTATGTGTTGGTTAATTGATTATTTCCAACAGGAAACTCACAGCAGCCTTCAGAGCCGGGTGTCTGGAGCATTTGAGTGTTTTGTTGAAGGACACCTGAGCAATTAACTGTCTGTCTTTTATCTTATAGAGGAACATGTGGTGATGTTTTAAATCTAACATGACAACAAATGCCATTAAAGTATAAAAAGAAATCAAACTTTCACTCCAGTAAAGACAGTAAAGTCTGTTGCTCTCTGCTCAAAGTGTATTTGTTACTTTGCTGAAAATGTTGTTAATGTCTCAATCAGGATTGACTTCAAAACAGATGGCCCCTGAAGTTTTCAAGAAATGTTATTGAGATATTGATTTGTTTGGGACTATAGCCAAGAATGTGTTGCTAAGGAGAGTATTTACAGTAGCTGTAAGTGTTTGTGGCTTAGAATCAAGAAAAGCTTGTTCATCATCGTGACGCAACATGTTACTCTGTGAAACTACGAGAAAAGAAGAAGAAGATGTACTTAACCCTCAAGGGGAAATTCAGTTTTACACTCTGTTGTTGAGACATGCTACTACACACATAAGCTGAAATACACACACACACACACACACACACACACACACACACACACACACACACACACACACACACACACACACACACACAAACAGGATCCTGTGGACATGCATTAATGGAGAGATGTCAGAGTGAGGGGGCTGCCCACAGCGAGCGCCACACAGCTGGTGGGGGTGGGTGGGGTTCCGTGACTTGCTCAAGGGTACCTCAGCAGTGGTCAGAAAATGTACTGGCCCCTCTCCTGCTACCAGACCAATTTCCAGACTTGGTCAGATCCCAGACTTGAACAGGCAACCCTTCAGTTTCCAACCCGAGTCCCTACTGACTGACAGGAATTTTAAACTTTGATATGATGACAGTAAAGGTCAAACAATATTGGTTCCTGATTGGTGCCTGATATGAGATCTTTCATAGCTCCTGGAAATCCTGGTGACACCCCTCTCTGTGGGTTTCAATACATTTAATAAAGTAAAAAAGTTAATATTTTGGAGACTATAGCCAAAATGACGATGATTTGGATGGTATTTACAGCAGCTGTAAGTGTTTTGGCTTCGGATTAAATAAAACACAAGTTCATTATAGTGACACAACATGTTACTATGCCAACTCTGTTATAAGATTTGTCATCTATAAAAGAGGATAATTAAAGTTCAATGAGAGGTTACATCATTGTTGTCCTTGTTTTTTCTTTAAAAAATATGCAGACAAAAGGATTATAACAGGATTTATCTTTTGAAAAGCACTCCACTGATCTCCATCAGAGCTTTTATTTTTGGTTTACAGTTTTAGAATTTTTGGCAGCTACTCTGGCAATCAATAAACCATTCTAGTTATTTTAAAGCAGAAATATTATAATCTTAAGAGGCTGCAGCTTCAGAAATGTGAACGTTTACAGGGTATTTTTTATTCAGGTGCATTCAGGGATATTGGGACATTTTTTCTTTTATATAGGTTGTCTTGCCATCCATTGACAAAAAACAAAGTCCAGCTTATCTGCTATACTGGAGATGAAACATGGAACAAAGGAAGGTTGATCTCATTTCAAGGAGGAATTTTGTGTAAACACGTCCAAAACTGTTTTTTCTCTGAACATTTGGGTGATTGGGGCAAAACTTTGGGTGGTTAGCAGTCAGGACTACATAGTAATCACTGATTAGGGCTGTGAGCCATGTTTTATTTCTTCAAATATTTGCATTAATTAAGTCAATCAAAATTTAATTGGACACATTTTATTGAGTTGCATAGGCTGCTGTTTGAGTTTTAAAGCAGGATTTAATGGGCATTTTCTGCTGGCTGGCTTTGAGTAAAAGGCAAAAACCCAAATAATATCCAGCCTCTCCATGAACATGTTTGTGGTTAATTAGGGGTGTGCACACATTTTGAGGTTTGGAACCACTAATCCGGAGCATACAGAGCATACACAAGGGTTTTCTAATGCAAGGTCGATTATTTTCTTTATCGGGAAGGCCCTTTGGGAACACCGATAGCCTCCCGGGTATGATGCATGCCTCATGTACAGAGTTTATAATCCTTGATGCAGGTGGTGTTCGAATCTGACCTCAGCCCTTTGCTGCATGCCATCCCCTATACTCTCTCATCCCAACATATTCTGTCTCTCTTCAGTCCCCAATCACCCAAAATCATAATGAGGGTGGAGGGAACAATACAAAAAGTGTCCAATCAAAATCCAGCTTCAGTTTAGCTTTGTTACTTTGGGTTATTTCTCTTTTTTTAAAAAGATTTATGTTTGGGCTTTTTGTGCCTTTCATTGAGGGATCGGACAGAGTTGGAAATCAGGGAGAGAGAGTAGGGAATGACATGCGGGAAAGGAGCCACAGGCGGGATTTGAACCTGGGCCGCCCACTTGGAGGACGATATCCTCCATACATGGGGCGCACACTAACCACTGCCCCACCAGTGAACTTTGGGTTACTTTTAAGATGAAAACTAGCAGAAGCTTATATGTCGATTTTCTCACCTCATTTATTACAGGGTCAAACTTCTGTTTGATTCTTGCACCGAACACCTGCGTGATGTCACAACAATGACTAACCAATCCTATTTTATATGCAACCTTAAGCCCAGCTCCCAACTACCCTGAATCCACACAAAACTTTTTTTTTGTTTCACCTGTTGGCAAAAAAAAAATCAGGACTTCAAATATGAAATAGTTCAAAACACTGAACCGGACATTTTTCACGATATAAAACCAATACTTTCAAGACTTTTTTAAAACAGGGCGCACATACAGTAATGTTCCCCCTATTAAGAATGTAGCCATGGAGAGAGAGAGAGAGAGAGAGAGAGAGAGAGCGAGAGATGCCCTCAGGCTGAGCGCACACCGACTGATAAAGAAAACGCTCCATCTGACAAACAACCAAACAACATTCCCCACACAAATAAACTATTCATTATGGAAGAAGAAGGAAGAAAGAGCGCTCATAATGAGAAATGAAGAATCGTTGTGATGGTGAAAGAATATTAAAGTCAGGAGTGTAAAAGCTACGGTGTCCACACAGCAGACTTCTATATGTTCTTTATGCAGCCTCGTACATAGTTTTATTGTAATATTACACAAATCTGAAATGTTTCATTACTGAAGTTTCTTTCTCTCCGGCTGCCCCGCAGGCACCGGCGCCGCTGCGCGCGTTCAGATAGGAAGCGTTAAATAGAGGCATCCCGTGCGCCCTCACGCCTCCATTGAATATACGATGATAAATTCCATAAATCAGATTTAATATGCATGCTGATTTAAGGTCTATAAAGCTGTCTGATGAGAAACATATGATATGTGTAACGCTGATGATGGATGCGTGGAAACCTGCTGCTTCATCCGAACTCCGCCTAATAATCTGGGGTGAAAATTTGGCAATTAAAAATAGTGACGCTGACTTTGAAAGACACGACCCCACTCCTCCTCCTCCTCCTCCTCCTCCTGCTCCTCGCCCCAATACCACCAGCACTCCCCTCTCCCTCCGTCTCACCTCCTCCCACCCTCCATCCTCCTCATAAATCTATTGGTTGTGGTCTCGGCTCCACCATCCAATGCTTTGCTGATCAGACTGCAGTTGTATTTCGGGGAAGTTGGCAGCCGGCTGCTCACGGCGAAAGGCTCTCCTCTCTCTCCGGCGCTTGGACAGTGGAATTATGAGCAGAGCTGAACCAGCCTCTATCACCCTGTATTGAATCTGTTTCTGTTTCACACCGAGAATAATTGAACCGACCATGGAGATTGGAGTGCGCATCTTCTTGGCGTTCCTCGTCCCTCAGGTAAGACGCGGAGATGTGCGTGAAAGAGTGCGTGCCTGTGTGTGACATGGATTTGGGGACAATTTTACGGAGACGCAGGGTGATCCGACTCTTGTTTTCGGGGTTCTGGTCTGCTCTCGGTATGAAGATACTTTTATGTGCAGGATGAGAACAGAGGGCTTGTCAAGTTTGCCCCGCGTCTGCCTGAACACCATTGACACACAGAGAGTCACCTGCACACTGCCAGGTCTGTCCGCGCCGTGCCAGAGCAAGTTCATCCCCGTTTTTGTGTTTCTGTGCACATGGGTGTTATTTGTGGCACCGAGTTTGGGGCAGAGAGTGCCGGGGTCTGGCAGCCTGCAGTGGTCGCCTACTTTAAGAATGCCTTCCACATTTTGTGAAAAAAAAGAGAGAGAGGTGAAAATAAAGACGGAGAGATTAGGGAGAAGCAGAGGATGGAGAGGAGAGAAAAGAAAGAGAGAGAGAGAGAGAGAGAGAGAGAGAGAGAGAGAGAGCTCAGGGGTGTATCTTATGTCTATGTGCAAATCACGGCTCCGGCTCTTGTCTCCAGTCGCATCTATATTCCGCTCAGCCACCAACTTGAGCGTTTCTCTGGGCTTGTGAGTGTGTGAGTGTGTGTGGGAAGCACACAGGCGGATTGGAGAGGAGAGGAGAAAACAGAGCGAGAGAGAGAGAGAAGAAACTTGGCCGCTCTGCTGTGTTATTTGTAGCGTCTCTCTGGGTATTTGACTCAGTCTCTTGCTCTCCGCAGACGTGGATTCTCTCGGGATATTTAATAAAGTCTTAATTCCCACTGTGATGGAGCCACTCTCCCGTTTGATCTGACTTTAATGTGGGGGAGGAGAGAGAGAGAGAGAGTGAGAGACTCGGAACAGCTGTTTCTGCCAGTCAAGTTTTAAGATGTCTATATAAATGGAAAGGAGCAGCAGCAAGGCTCAGTTTGATGGTTTTGTGACATCTTAGTTGTCTCAAATGCTTGGACACATTTCTTGAAACATTTTTAAAGTTCTTGGCACTGAGGATGCGTTTTCCTGAACAGCTCATTCTTGCAGTAAAACACTAAATGTAACCTTAAATTTATGTATCAAAATACAGTGTCATGACATTCTGAAAATACTTTTCACCACAGTGACGTTGTGTGCAAAACAAGCTGCAATGTTCTCTATCAAAATGCCAGCTGTCTGTGGGAGTGTGTTCTTGAACTCCTAATTTCCAAAACGCTTTGTCCTACATGGTTTTATAACATTTTTTTAAAGACAACTAATTGATCATTTGTATAAAAGTGGACACTCTTCACGTGTGTATTTCAATAGCCAAAGTTCACTGTTCACTCTATAAAGCAAAATCAGGCACAGGGACTTCCATGTGTTATGAGAGAAAAATGTGGATTGTGTTGTATTCTGAGACTGGCATGGTCACGCCACACTAAAGCCCACAGCACATGAGGTTGCCATGATACTGGATTTTTAAAACTTTAGTATGATAAGCAAAAAAAAACAACCTTAACAACAGCTGTTTCGATTCCACAGAAATATAAAATAGGAGTCCTGGGCACCCAAAATGATGTGATTTAAATTTGATATACTCTGTTAATCCTGTCAGGGAAATTCTGGTTTACACTTTGTTCTTGAGCGAAATGCGATTTACACACATATAAGCATGTAATACACACATGCACAAACAGGAACTATGGACATACATGAATGGAGAGGTATCAGAGGGGGCTGCACACGAGGAGCCCATTTAGCAGTTGGGAGTTCAGTGCCTTACTCAAGGGCACATAGGCAGAGCTAGGGAAGTGAATGGCACCTCTCCAGCTTCCAGACCCAATGGCACACTCTGGTCCATAGCGACATGAATCAGTAACCATCCGGTTCCCAACCTAAGCCCCTTCAGAATGAGCTTTATGGTCTAAGGACCTAAACATGCAGGCAAACTCCTGCACACTGTCTTTACTTATTTGTGCATTTGGACAGCACTCCCTCTCTTTTGCTTTGCCTCAGCTCTAGGTGGAAAATATGTCTGAAGATCTGAAGTTTCTTAAAAGCTTTGGTATTTTTAGATGCTTTCCGTCTTTAAAATATCGGAGATTGTATCACGTATCAAAAAGCATTTTTAGTATCGAAAAGTATTCATCATTTGCAAAGGTCATTGGAGAAAAAATTACAATCTTGCTATATAGGGTAATGCTCTTCACTGCTGTTGTGACCCCTGACCTGGTCCCTTCTTGAAGATCAAAACAAAATCCTGTCATTTGTGCACGTGTAGCTGCATTTGTGTGGCACACTGCAAAGCTTTAAGTGGCAGCTAATTTTAAAATAATGGAGAAGAGAGTGTTTCTAAACACAGCAAACATAGGAGAGCCCCGAAGCATGGCAGGAAAACAGCTCATTTGGGAAGCTGTGTGTGCTTCTCTCCTTCTCCCTCCCTCCCTCTCTCTCCCTCCCGCTCTCTCTCTCTCTCTCTCTCTCTCTCTCTCTCTCTCTCTCGCCCGCTCTGTGGATATATTGGGAGGTTACTGACAGACAGCAGCAGCTCATTTGGTTTTTCTAGATTGACCTGTGTAGGCTTGGTGCACATTTGTTACAGCGTATTATTCATTTTAATTGGTTAAGCCATCCCTTCATTTCCATGCTGTAGTTCAATCCTCTGATCTGAGAAGATCATGATTCAGGCTAATTCAGGAAATGATTTAACTTTGGCTATTATTGATTCGAATCTGCCCACTCATGCATACCGCCTACCCTTCCTGAACAGATGTGTGTCGTTACATTTCTGAAGCTTTCCATTGACTGGATTAATTCAGTAACCCTTCAGATAAATGTTTTTGTAATCCACACATGGACCTGCTGCTGTGGTAGTGCACTCAGAGTCATACACTCACTTATATTGTTTTCACAAATGCAAGAAAATAGTGAACATTTGCAGGGTGCAGCTTCTTGTGTGACAAAGCGGCAATCTTTTTACATCGACGTTACCCCAACTTTTTCTTGCCAACCCCTTGGTAAAATGTTCACATGCAGTCGGGTTGAGCTGATGTCTGAACACAACAGGAAATATTCAGGAACATTCACCACTGGTGAGTTGGTGCACTGCTGATGTTCATGAACTGTATAAACATGGATGTAGTCTTAGTGACGTCACCCATTGGTTACTGAAGGAGTGTTTTAAAGCCTATTCATGGCAGTCTCCATGTTGGAAATGCTGTCCCAACCTATCCTTTGGTCAATCAAAACTGGCAAAAGGTGGAGCTGAGGTGGACCTTAAGCCTCTTGGCAAACAGCTACAACTACAACAGCAGCTACAGGATGTGCCAATAAAGACATTAACCAGACCCAAATACTTTTTTGATCCAGGCTTAGAAATAAATGTTTATTTCTGCTTTGATTTGTTGTGTATGTGACTTTGGGGGCTTTTCCCACCTAGTGGACAATCGAGGAACTGCAGTTTTATTGGCTTCGTTTTCCCACACCATCTTTGTGCTTGTAATGAAGCTGCTTTATACTCCTTTCTGTTCCCCTGTGTGTACCTCTCCACCTTTAAGTTGATACTGTGGATACATCTAATAAAACATTACATTGATATAAAGGTTAAAAACTGTCACAGCGTCGGTCTCCATTGCTTCGTCCGCTATTTACCCATAGTCCTTTTTTATGTCGTGTCCTTCCTCCTAAATGTCAGCGGCAGCCTGTCCTGAAATTTTCTAGACATTTCAAGTGTGAAAAAAGGCTTGAGAGTGCCTCATCCACAGCAGGTTAGAGCTATGGTGCTGCCTTTGGCTTGTACTTCTGGCTGGCTGATTTACAGGCTGAACGAGCTCCACAGGGGGATCTCTATCCTCTCGCTGTCTCACCAGAAGCAGGAGCTGTAAATATTTTGAGAACCCCAAACGTAAATTAATCCTCAGAGTGAATGAGGCGCAGATTAACGCAAACCTCTGACAACTTTTACCATATGTCAGTGTTTTCCCCTCCAATGATCCAACGCTCAGCTCCCCAGCTTTTTCGAAAAAAAACCCCAAAAAACCACACACTTAACTCACCTGACTCATCTTCAGCAAGAAAAGTGAAAACCTACCTTCTTCCCTCTGTACTGTATCGTAAAGAGAGTGGGATCCAAGGAAGTTCTTATATTTATAGCTGCTAAGGAAGCCAAGTTCCTCTCCACTACAGGCTTGCCATTCACACCTACATTTCACACACACCCACATATGGGCACACACAGCAAAAGCAGGCCCCTCCTGCGGCAATAAATCCCTGTTTTCCAAATGAAACGCTAAGTAGTCTCTCCGGGTGGAGCAATGATTCAGAATAAGCACTGCACAGCTGGGACGTGCAGGTGCGAGGATTATTTTTTGTCCTTTTCTGACTTTCTCTCTCCTCTCTGTATGGCTTTTTAAAAATTTGTTTTACATCCTTTTGTTTCCTTCCACATGCTCCCACCCTTTACAACTTGTCTCTTACTTTAATTAATGTGATTAACCACTAATCTCCCATCATTTCCACACCTGCTCAGCAGAATATCCCCCCTTTACTCTCTCTCTTAGTTACCTCTGCTGTGTCTTACGAGTCGACTGTGGACGACAGTTATACTCACAGTTTAAATTCTGGGCTGGCACCTGGGCGTGTCTGTAGGAAGATTTGCTGTCACGGACGTTTATGGGCGCAGTGACCAACAGACTGTTAAAGTTCCTGTTGAAGCCTCTGAAGGCACAGAGAGAGAGAGAGACCGAGAGAGGGAGGTTACTAAAATCTTGGCACTGAAGACTGACGGTTGCCATATTGTGCAGAGCTGACCTTCTTGTAGCGACACCTCGTTGAGGCATGCTCCATGAGCTGCATTGATTTCACTCTGACATTTGTCATTCTCACACATCCTCCCAAAGTGGCAGTCTATTTAAGATAGCAAGATTTCCATTCTCTCCCTCTGCTCTGTCATTGCCAGCTCCGCCCTTGCACCAGTGCTGCACTCTAACTTTCAACCCCAGCATCCACCTGCAGGCTGGGACCAGAGGGTTCAAGATATTATCACACCACTCCTCAGATTACATTTCAAATGAATCTGCATGACATGTTGAGGTGAGGACCTGGATGATAAAACACAAGCTATGTTCTGCAGCTGCAAAAAAAACCCATTTCAAACACAAGTTGTCTGACTGAAATTTACACAAACACACTGACATGCACTTGATGATCTGCCCTTTATTTTCTGTCTCACCCTGATTCAACCCAAGAGGCATGTTACTGAATCAGAATCGTGAACAAAGAAAGCATACTCATGCATGTCCTCTGTCACCGTCTTTTGAGGTTAATGAAGACAAACTGAGGGACAAATTCAAAAATAATGGATTGAGTATCACTTGACTTAGCTATCAGCCCAATCCCAAAGTATGAAACCTCTCATAGATACGATGCTGCAACTCTCAACTCTCTTAGGACACTAAACATCTCCCTCTAATTGTGAATGGATTCAAGCCCTGGTGTTCCTGAATTAGACATTTTTTAAATGAGCCTCACTTGCATACAGAGAAATATTTTTTTCCCAGAATGTCTGCATATTGAGTGATTTAAAATATTCTTGCAAACAGCACAGGGGCACTCAGCATGACTTGCTCTGCGTTGCGATTGCCTTTGCAATGCTTTGAAAATAAGAGGGATTATTTTGGCTAATTTGCAAAGGTTTAATGGCTGCAAAAATCTCACATAGCATTTTTAAATAAACCTCTTAGTTTTGAATACCCTCTGCAACTTTTATGAACTGCACACATGGAGCCAATCTTTTGTGGCCCCTTGGGAAGGTTTAAGTGTCCTCTCAGGCCAGCTGTCCCATTTGCACTGTCTGGGCAAGTTTTTTTTTATAATTGAGTGTGGTTAAGGAGCAACAGTGTGACACACTACAAAGTCTAATGACGACACTCTTTCGCCCGTCTGTCCTCCTCACACTCTCTTGTCCTCCTCCCATTCTGCCCTCTCACACCGCTGCTGCTGCTGCTGTTTCAGCTCACAAAGTCGAGCTGCCAGAATAAAGGGTTAGAGTTTAGAAAAATTGCAGAGAAGTTTGCAATTTAACAGCCCACAGAGACACAAAAACACTCAGAATAAAAGGAGCATGAAAAGGCTCAAGTGAAAGCAGCCCAATAGCAATCTCGACTTTGCTGTCTAAATGTACCAGGGTGTTACTGCTGTTCTAACAATCGGTGGGCAAATGGGCTTTCTAGTATGAGGCTTTGAGGTTTCAGTCTCCTTCCCATTCTACTTATGTGTGCTGTTTCCTTGAAAGCACACAGCTAACCACAGTGTGTTGCTACAGTGCTCTTTGGAGATTTTTTGGAGTCAGATGTTATTGACAGAAAACATCCAACTCTAAAAGCTTCCTGTAAATGAACACACAGACACAGGCACACACATGCAAGTTTGTACCCTAAGGGACACAAAGGGCCGTGCAACAATTTATATTTTTACCAATTCTAATCTGTAACACAGACACTTACTTACAAAAGAGCTTTGTTACTACTCTGTGTGTTCTCCGTGACTGTGGTTGAGCCGCAGTTCACTGAAAGGTCAAACACTATCTTAACTCCACTGTGCGGGGGTTGTGACCTTTGAGGGAAACATCGTCTTCCTCAATCTTCTCTCCCTTGACGTCGCCACCGAGCTCTCCTGAGGGACGTAGTCAATGAGAGGAGGCTGCAGCAAGAGAGGATGAGGGATGGAGATAGTGAGAGTAGCAATTTAAGTAAATATGTACTCTTAACGCTCCATTAGAATCTGCTCGATTTGATATAAGTGGCCTGATTATGCAAACCGCCAATGGACATGGCGTGAGGAAAAAAATAGAGAAAAGCCCTGCATCCTAGGAGAGTGGATTAATGGCTTATTTGTGAGTATTTGATGAGTTTTAGTGGGCAGAGAAAGCAGAGAGGAGATGGGCAAGCACACACACACACATGCACATAAAGGACCTCAGTAACCATGTGTGAAGGACACAGCAGTACAATGCGATCCTGTTCCTCCAGTTGATCACGCTTTCATCTCAGTTTGTTCTCCACTTGTCAATTCTGCAGACAGACAGGCAGATGAACAAGCACAAGGATAAAATGGATGTCAGGCAGACAAAGAGCCCGATAGATACTCAGGTTGAGAAAACAAGTGAAAGAAAAGCAACTGATATCCCTTCCTAAAAAAAAAAAAAAGCAATCAACTCACAACCACAAATAAAGAAAAATTGAAAGTGTACATCTGAAAGGATGAGAGACACGATACACACCCCTTGTCTCTTACTTTCTTCCTCGTTCAGCATCCTCCTCCCCCACCATCAGCTCTGACAAACACTCTCTGTAACACATTGGAGATATTCATGGGCTGTTCATCCACTCTGTTTGTCTGCCACACTCACAAACATCCTGATGTGTCCTCCCCTCTCTTCTGCTGTCACAGGCACAAGCCCCAGCCTATGTTTGGCAGGAGGCACAAGTTTCTTTTTTCGGTGTGATTGCGATGACTCCCCCTCTATTGCCTCGAAGAGCGCTGAAGCTGCCAGCAGCACAGTGGGAGTATTCATTCGAAAGGGCTGGTACTGCGAGGTCCCATTTCTTCCACAAGAGTAGTTTTACTGACGGTAGAAGCAGGTGATGATATTATAAGATGCATTAGCGCTTTCAGGGAGGAGCGCTCTGCTGTTGGCTTGTTGCACTTTTATTTAGATAAGGTAATAGATGTGTTGCAAGTCCTTCTAGAGTCGTGAATAAAAGCCACTTAGTGTATGTCACTGAATAAAGCTTTTCATCACTGACTGCATTGTTAATTGTTGCCACAGGGTCAAATGGAGATTTCTTCCATCTGCACTTGATCTATTTTTCATGAGTGTATTGGTGGGTGAGTAGCTCCTGAGCAGTGTTTCTGCAGATTGATGGGTCATTCTGTAGCAGTCTGCCCTGAACACATGGTACTGTAGCTAAGTGGCAAGTAGAATGAAAAAGATGTAAATCAAAGACTTGGTGTTCCAGCAGAAAAGGGGGCTCCTTTTTCTTGCCCTCATGTTTACTTGCACTTAACAGACTAAATGAAGCATTGGAGAGGAAAATTCAAAGTTCTCCACTATGCTGTAATAAGTACCCCGGGGTGGAAACACACCACTAGGTTTCAACCTGACCCAGACCCAATTAGTTTTCAACACAAAATTAGAAAAACACATAGAAGAACACTTTCTCTGAGGTGTTAAGTTTGGCCTTTTTTTTAAGGGTGTTACTTTACTTGAATGGTGTAGGTGTAGATGTGAACGCTCAGCTGAGAGTATGAGATGCATGGCCTGCAGTGTGCTTACCTTGCACTATTCCTTATGGATAAGCCTACCTCTGGCATACTAATATGGAGTTCTCTGCCTTAAAACGAGGCAAAAGTGGTGACTCAACCAATGTATTTGATATCTCTTTAAGAGGAGCAGGAAAATAACAACGTCTGCTTAGGCAGTCAAATAGTAAACTTTGTGAATTAAAAGTTTCAAAATATCACCAATAGCACCAAGTTTATGGGGGATAAAATGTGCAATGAGAAAAAAAAGTTATGAACAGCTGTAGCCAAATGCAATTAACATGTCAATAAGTTGCTTTTGAGACTACAGTAGTAGTCATTGATTTAGGTATTGTAATGGTGTTTTCACACATGCACTAAACTATTTTTAATGTATGGAGTTTTGTGAACACAAGCAAATGATCTTTACCCTGAACATTTAAGTTAAATTTCCATGAAGTCGAGGTGAGCTGTTTGTGACTACAACAAGAAAAAATCAGGAAAATCATTGTCATGTAGTTTCCAACTCTGTTGCCTTAGCTGTTTCCGCATAATTCTATTTATTTCATGTCCTGCATCGCTTTTGGTTTTTGTTTTGTTCCTACAGTACTTTGATTTATGTATTATATTCATGGTTGTTGAGATAACTATTTTGTCTCTTGTATTCCTATGTTTTTTATCATCACTGTAAAGCACATTGAGCTTACCTGTCATGAAACATGCTTTATAAATAAACTTTCTATATTATCCTGACTACCCCTCCCATCCTATAGTCTCCTGCTATGAAGTTCATGGGTGAACAACTGCTTTCCTGGAACAGTCTGCCTTAAATTGTCTTGAAATTTTCAGGAGAGCGAGTGTAAAAACAGCTCTAGAGTCCATTGCCGTGTGCACTTTCAGATATATACATTGGTGTCCGTTAGTCATACGGCATGAACAAGAAAGACAGTGTTAGCAGTGATGGCATGTAAACAACGAGTGGATGGGACAGACTTGTGTCATGCTAGCTACTCATGGATGTTGTTTCAGCTGCATTCTTTATGCCAGAGTGCACACACACACACACACACACACACACACACACACACACACACACACACACACACACACACACACACACACACACACACACACACACACACACACACACACACACACGGTATGCAAAACTTTCAAATCTCTCATTGTCAATTTCTTCAGGTTTTGAGTGTGCCACTTTTCAGTTGAGTTTGAGGTGATGTCAATGTGATTTTGAGACGGATAACAAGCTACTGCAAAGTGAGCCACGTATCAAATGACGATGATAGAAGACGTAGCATCCCTTTGACTTTAACATTGTTCTTAAAGTTCCGGTGAAATCGGATCCACTGATTTGCTTCTTCTCTCTGGAAGGATGTGATGTGATTGCATGAAGGTATCAGCCCTACTTTTTCATTCCTCCTCTAAATGACTCTGGGTTTTTTCATTTTGCTCCTTGTTCATCAAGTGTCTTTGAAGTAATCAAATCCCTTTCTGCCGTCGAAACGGATGTGATAGATGAGAAGGTGTTCTTGACTTTTACAAGAAATCACTGCAGCTTACTCGCTCCTCACTCCTGTGCTTCACAGCATTTCTTTACCAATTGTTCTTTTCATCAGCTCACGTCCTTTCCCCGTTCTCTTGTTCCTCTCCTGATTGTGTCTCTAGTAATAGGCGATTCACACCAGACAGCCTAACAGCTTTAACAGCTAATTTTTGCCCTTTTCTCTCCTTGTGTGTTCCATTATCCCTGCTCCAGTGTTGCAGGAGACATCAGGCAAAAAAAAAAAATTGACTTGGGGGAGAAGAAATCAATGTTTTCGTCTGCTCTGATGCAAGTAGTACCTTCCCACCTGCCTAGATGGCGACAAAATGCCAGAAATTCTTTGAAGGGTTTTCAAGGATAATTGCCACTCAGATCCACTTAACGTTTAAACTGTGTGTGTATGCATGTGCAGGTGTGTATGCCAGTTTATGTGAGTGTGTTTGCTTGTGCATTTGTGCCAGCGTGATCCCTGGTCAGAGAGTTTTGTGAAAAGGTGCTTTATAGAAGTAAAGTGGCCAATCAAACCTCTGCACCTGACTGTTAAGAAACCAACAGGAACTGAAGGACTCATTCGATGCCATCAAACAAAGCTCTATGTTGGCACGAATGCAAGCAGGTCGCTTCAAGGCAATTAGGACAGCTATTCCCACTTATTGCTTTTGATGTCAGCATGTGGGGGAACGAGAGAGCCAACTTTCGGCTGCCACTGACAGAGAGGGCTGACTCTTCAGTTGAAATTATTCAGAAGAAATTAATGTCATCCTCCATTCAAAGGTTTATCTCATTTTATTGCAGGAAGGTCCAAGGCTTTGAATTCACAAATGAATTAAATGATGGGGCAAAAATAATTAAGTGGAAAGAAGCTATGCAGGGAGCATGCTATTGGACTGCTAATGACCTTGTCCATGACACTTTTTTTTTAACTGGTTAACCATATTTTGAAAAGCCTCATTGAGTGCTGTCGTGATGAGCCGCACTTTGATGTTACTTTTATGCAATATTCAGGCCATGGGTATGTTGCAGGGATTCTATATTTGACTCTCTCGATGCCTTCCAGTTTGTACACAGAGACGAGCGTTCTTCATTTGAAAGAAAAGGATTCTCGTCTACAATGGTAATTCTTCCTGTTGCTCTGATGTCATTCACAAAGGCTTTTGCTTGAGCACGGTGTTAGTCATTAACAAGCTGTATGGCTATTTCTGTGGGAAATGAAACATTGTCGAGGCTTGACTAACAGATGTGGGGGGGTTTTGAAACAACACAGAAATCAGTTTTGTTGTGCACTGTAATCAGGAACATCCGTCGCTTCAACGTATCATGTGGTGTATAAGCTGCCCGTAAGCTTCCATTTCTACATCTTGCTTATTTGTTTCCATACTCATGTCTGACTGCTATAAGTGTTCAAAACTTCCCCAAAAGGTCCGCCTCAATAAGTTCCCGTGTTACGTGATCCGTGCAGGAAGTTGTCCCGCGGACCTTGAGTAATTAAAACATAGAGTTTAGGTGCACGGCACTCGCAGTCCATTTGGATAAGTGCTGGGATTGCTATTTGCAAGCACACTTAAGGGATTTTGGTGAAGTTGGTTGGGCTGTGGAGCTCTTGGGGAAGGCTGAGGCAGCAGTAATCAGGGGAAAAATGAGGCTGTGGCTTTTCCTAGCAAGGTGAGTGCAGTGATTTCCACAGCGATGCGGCAGCACTCCAAACACATGCTGTGATTCATTCAAGTAAGACAAAAGGCATTGATGTTACTAACACAAAGGGATTACAATTTCAGTGAAAAACATGATTTGCAAATTTATATTATAGAGTTGGTCTTTGCCCTTCTCATTATCTCACCTTCACCTCAGTTATCAGCTATAGGAGAGCTGCAGCCGTGCTATAGGCTTGCTGCCGCACAGATTCTTCGTGGAGCGAGCTGACTGGATTTGATTTTCATTAGGATTGCATGTCTTCACTGTCACATCCGCTCCCAACCTTGCATGCTTTACTGGACACAATTTTCCACTGCGGTGGCCCCCGTACTGACGGCTTGGGTTTTCACGCCGCAGTAGAGTCACACCGGGTGGCCGGTTATCAGTGCATTCACCATTACAGAGTCCTGTGTGGTTGACCCGCTCAAAGAGGGCTTTTCTGGAGTCCCACTAGGAGACACGCTCTGCTGCTGAGCCAGGACGAGCAACCTACAGAATTACAGCAACTGCAGCAGACAGTCACAAGTCAAACAGTGTTCTGCTCAGACCTGGATGTGCAGGTCACACACATCCTCACACACACACACACACACACTCTCTGCTGACAGACAGTTGAAGGCTGAGACAGTACAGGCTGATGTTACTGCTCCACAGAGGGTTTCAAAGATCGATTGGAGATAATTATTTCTAATGGAGCCTGAGCAGAGACAAGAGTGTCCTTTCCAGCCACAGCTGAGAGCCAAAGAGTGTGTGTACACATGACATCCGGAGTGTTTGACTAAGATTCCTTTTTGTCTTGGGGATTTAATTAACTACAAATGAGTCGGCTGGGCACTTTTATATCAGAGCTGAACTGTAAGCCTTGTGATTAAAAGCCAAACCCTGGAAACATTTACATAAGTTACTGATAAATACTGTTGACTGTATAGAGCAGGGACGTAGGTCTTGGTGACATCACCCATTGTTTTCTGAGGCAGAGTTTTGAAGCCAAACAATGGGGGTTGCCATGTTGGAAATGCTGTCTAAAAACAAATTTTAGGTCATCTTAGGAACAGGCAAAGAGGTGGTGTAGAGACAGGCCTGCATCACCTCTTCAGACATGCCCTTAATTATGCAAACGTATGCATCACTTTTAGCCTTAATCAAATCAAAATGGAAAAGGCAAACAAACAGCCCTGTACAGCGTTTACCCATTAAAAAATGTTCCTTTCATTTGAGCTTGTTGGTCGGCTCGAATTTGAGTTCATACAGCCACATTTTTACCTCAATGCTGTGTTACTGATTACATCTTTCAGTAATTTCAGTAATACAAAAAGATCCATAATTCTTTATTTTGAGTATTGTTTGGATAGTTGCTTTTTCTGTAGATTTCCAATAAAGCTTTGTCCTCTCTGCATGGTTTTTTATTTTTTGGCTCCAAAGCCTCAAAGCATCTTACGTTTTGGTATTCAGGTCAAGAACATGAACATTCATTACAGCTGCAGTGTGTTTCCACTGTGACACAGGACATGGGCCTAAATTATCATGGCTCTATCCTGTGATTTATGATATTCTGCTTTGGCCTAGTCTGGCTCACTTATTCTGCGGTCTGTCTCCTTCTCTCTGATGCAACTCGTATACTTATTTTAGATCAGCAAGTTTTGCTGACTTTGATCAAAACTCATGTTCAACAACTTCCTAACTTCCTATCAATAAGCAATAATTAGGAGGGTATTTAGGGTAAACTCTTAGTTAATGGCCTTTTAGCTATAGTCATGTAGAATAAGGTGCTAATAAGCAGCCAGTATGGTTCTGTTATGAGTATGTTAATAAACAACTAGTTAATGGCGAATATTGTGACCTTAATTTAAAGAGTTTCCAAATGTAGTTTTTGAGAGTGGCATCACTTTTTCTGATTTCAAAATGACGATGCCAAATCAGTTTTGAGCCATACAGCTCATTTATTTAGCAGTTTATGGAAATGTGATTAAGTTACAAGCAAGCACAACTTTAGAAACTCCAATTACAGTAGCAAGCCACTTCGTTTCAGCACTCTTTGGGATGCAATAAATCGGCCTATGTGTTCCTCTACCTGCAGCGCACTGATCAGTTTTTAGGGTCGTCGACGACAAAACAACCAAACTTATAAAAATCCTTATGCAGCATACTTTGACGTAATATCCGGTGTTTTCTTGGCAACAATAAACATTTTGTGTCTGTCATGGCGGCTCATCATGGCGGCTGCCATGACAAGACTCATCCCGTTACAACAATAAAATTCTGAATTTCTCTGGCTTTGATAACTGTTGGAAATATTTGAGGTAATGTAAGTATTCAACAAAAAATATATATAACATAGGCTTAGTCAATTTTTTATTAATTTCATTACATATCATTCATTATTATTCATTAAATGTGAACTGTTTTTGTAAACGCTGCTGTACATGATTGCTGCCAACAAAATTACGTTGTGTTATTTTATACTATGACAATAAAGAGTTACACCATGCCAACATGATCAGCCCTTTTCAGGCATGCAGGGACATACAAGAAAAGTCAAAGTCAATCATTAATTCATTTTTATTAATAATGCTGATCTGAAAGAGTTGGAGAGTGTAAGGTCTTAATATATGAACGTTGGAAGAGGTGTGTTTCTGAAACTATCCTATAAAACATCACTAAATTAAGAAACAGAAAATTACAGAGGCGCTTCAATTGCAGCAGCACAAGCATGAAGGCATTTTGAAGGGGACAGTATGTGAGATTTGGCAGTTTATGTTTATGTATTGCATCGCAAAGGCCACCGTCTGCAGCAATGTGTATCCTAGCTCCTGTGCCGGCACTAAAGGGGCCGAGCTGACCGGCACCTCCAGTGGGTGATACACTTAATATTGACATGTACCTCATACAACCCAACTCAAAAGAAAAAAAAACATCCATTTACGGGTATGTACATGTGTCTTTGTGTGTGTTTGTCTGTGTGTCTGTGTGTACTTGTTCTACTCAAACAACTCTGAGCCCTTTAAATCTCTGTATCTCATGAACATTTGAAGCAGAAACAACGATCCAGTGAAAAGCAAACATCGCTCTTGAGCATTAATATGTGTCGCTCTTTGAGCCGGAGGAGTCAGCCATGGGAATGCTCTAATAATTCATCGCTAATAAAAGGGACTAAAGCACTCAGCACCATTACAGACTTTTATTCTAAACACTAACGAACCAAAAACACTTTAAAAAAGGTAATGCACATGTCAAGTATTTGACTTCACCGCAGGCACTTCTTGATAACTCTCAACGTCAAAAGCGCAGACAATTTATTCTCTCTCCTCGTCTGAATGTGAAGAGGCTCCGGCACTTAACTTTGTTTTTGCAGTGGGTGGATGGAAGCCGCTGCTGCTGCTCTATGCTCAAGTTGGAGAATGACTTGACTTAGCCAAGAAGTGATAATGAATGTGTGTGGGAGCAGACAATACAACCATGTTCCCAAGATAAGAAATAAAGGTTAGGAGTTGTTTTTTTGTTGTTGTTTTTTTTAATTTGGGAGGTAATGAGAATTTTGAAAGAGTGACAATGTAACAACATAACTTCAAACTAAAATGTGCAAAGTAAAGAGAATGATTTGATTTGTACACAAAAAAAGAGGCCTACATGTTGCAAGATGAAATGAAATATCTAAACAGCTTTCTCAGTGTTCTCTTCAGTTAGACTAGCTGGTTAGTCTGAACAGGAAATGAGTCGCTATGAACATTCCTCTGTAGATAATGTCACGCTGTGTACTTAACAAACTTGCATCATCACCTATTGCATGCTTGTGAGAACAAATGTGGTTCAATTCTAAATGTTCTTTCTTAAGGACTCATACCAAGATGACTCTTTCCTATTCAGATTCGAACATAATTTGAGTATCAAGTACACTGATATCTCATTCCCATGCACATTTATACAATTGATTAGGGGCGGCTGTGGCTCAGTTGGTAGAGTTGGTGGTCTCTCAACTGCAAGGTTGGGGGTTCAATCCCCAGCTACTGCAGCAACAAGAAACTTAATTTAACCCTAATTGCTCCAGCTGCTTTGTCGGCAGCATATGAATGTGTATGAATGGATTAGTAACATCTGATGGTCACATAGCAGCCTCTGCCATCAGTGTGTGACCTGCGGTGTAAAAGCATTTTGAGTAGTCAGAAGACTAGAAAAGACATATACAAGCTCTAGTCCATTTACCATTTGAGCAGCGTCTGAAGGCAATCCTGCAATCCTCCTCATCTACAGTTTTACCAAAACTTTTGCTCTTGGCCTCTGATAACATTTTTTATTATGGTAATACTCAGATCAAACAGTATACATACACACTTCTCCTCCCCTCCACATATTTAAGCCACTGCAGACTAATTATCCTGGAGATACAACTGAGCCGGACAGATGGTGTATCCTAGCATTGTTGGTCAGAAAACAGGATTCTACCTATGCTTGCCAAATTACTGCAAAAAAGTAGTTATGTAGTTATAAGTTTGATGTCAATGCTAACTACTACATCCATTGTTATGTTGTGTGAAATTTAAATATACATAAGGTCAAATGTTTTAGAACTTCATTGACTTGTGTCTTCTTCTTTGTACATGAACAATAGATCTAGTCAGGTGTTTTTTTCTTAACAAACGAAAACTGAAATCTTGAGATAACACACCTGAGACTTGACCTACATGTTGTGGCTCCTATACATACCAGGCTGTCTGTACCAGGAGTGTTTGTGTGAATGTGTTCACCTCCATCCATCTTTTTAATTGATCCTGCAGAGCCCTAACCGGAACCATAGGATTATTTTACACATAAATTTGGGTTCAACATGACCCATATATATTCATCCATAGCCCAGCAGAGGAGGTAAAACACACTTAGACATGCACGCTTAGACTTGTTGTGTTCCCACACTACCCACTCTGAAACACTTACACATTTCACACATGGATTCACACATCCAGGCTCTCCTAAATGCATACACACACGCGCTCACATCTGTAGGAAGTGTTAATGAGTGTCTCTGGACGCTGGATGTCTCCACTTTTCTCTCCCTATGCTCGACGATCTGACAGCTGGAGCGAACCCTGTGTCAGTTGAACACTTGTAAAACTCCAAGCTTCTGGTCTACACACTTGATCCACATTTCCTGCTCTTATTATATATGTGCCTGCTTAAAGGATTTTTAAGGGGGGCAGTGTGCGTATCACCTCCAATAGATGGGCTCAGCTTGTTCCTTGTTTGAGGATGCTGTCTGAAGACCCAACACAGACGCTAAGCTATGTACAGTGCTGGAAAAGATCTGCAACATATTTCAGAAAATCCAGAAAACGAAAGCCAGTGAATAAATATTTTACTGCTTCACATGCTGAAGAAAACTGTAAATTGCTGTATTGCCTGTATGCTGCACATACGTCAGATCAGCTGTTTGCATTAGAAGTGTCTCGGGAAAGCAACAAAAAAAAAAATAATAATGCAAAAAGGAAACAAAACCCTGTCCCGTCAGCAGAACCCTCTGTCGCACATGGATTCATCTTCTATTGAGCAGAGTGACATGACGTGTGTAAGAGTGAGCCCACCAACGCTAGTTTTACAAGCCTGGGTAGCATAAGGAGGTCTGATTTGATTGGTCAAGGCTTTACACATAATAGCAACATAATGGCATCGGGTGCTGGTTTGGCTCAATTGGTAGAGCAGGCTCACCATGTACAGAGAACGCCATTCTCATTTAACTGGTCGCAGGCTCGACTCCTTAAGTCATCCCACACTCTCTCTCCCAACATTTCCTGTCACTTTCCATCTGTCCAAATCAAAAACAGGGAAAAGAAAAACACAAAAAATAAAAGTATAAGTAAGGACAGTCTCCAAATTATTTAGGGTGGGCTTACTCCACAAGTGGATGCCACAGCTCCCCCATACAGCCATGGCTGGTTGTTACTCCGGCAGGCTTCTCCAAACTGCTCACCCTGTTCCTCACCCTGATTAGATAATCTGAATGTTTTTCATGAAGATTTGGTCGACTGCAGGAGCTGCTGCTTGCAAAGTATGAAAAGAAGGCATGAAGCAGAACACAGAATGAATTCATTTTTTACTACATAGTCAGCAAGCATTGATGAAGCTTGGTTCAGTCTGGCAGTCAGTTAGGACTTAATCCTGAATAATGCAACTGTGCCTTAAGATCCTTATTCTCCATCCTTCATTCACTCTATGTCACTGAGTGGTTCATTTTCATCACATTATCTTTGTCTCATTTTCTCCCTTACCATTATTCTCTATTCTTGTTTTTCTCTCTCCCTGCATCTACTCTCTTCAGCCTAAATGCAAAAACCTGAAATCTGTTTTACTGGCTCCTGCTCTCCTGTGCACAAGATCAAAGACCCTATAAGAAGTAATATTGCATGCATGGAGCTGCTTTTTCCAACTGAAATTACCAGTCTGTTCAGCACTCGCCCTGCCTCAGCCTCAATGTGGTTAAAGATGCAGAGTGGAGGAGACAGATGAAGAGTAAAGAAAAGAGAAGGGGACTTAGAGAGGTAGGAGGGAGGGAGTAATAACGGCAGAGCAATAGAAAAGGTAAGGCAGGTGGAGGGAGGAGAGAAGGTGAAAGCAGGATGGGAGAAAGGATGGCGATAGAGGAATTACGGATGATGGAGGCTCTGTGGCATGGCTGCTGTGTGGACGGTGGGTGGACAAGGTCGCTGAGTTGTGGCTCTGCAATGGTTCCTGACAGAGTCATTTCTCACGTTGAGATTTACCCAGGCTCTTTCCAAAAGTGGGAGGACAAGAGTGAACGACCCTTTCGACTTGTCATGAATATTTATTTTGTGAGAGCGTTCAAAGGCTGCTGCGTCTAGAATGACAAATTGTGGTCAACTACTTTTATCTGTTCCCATCTGTTTCTCCTCTCCATCCACCTGGGATAGTCATCTTAGATATGAGCCAGTTTTCTCTTTGGTTGTTTAAAATGGCCCGAGCATTTGGGAAAGGGGTGTGGGGGAAAAGGTGATAAACCTCAGAATCGCAAATATAAATCATACAAATATGAATTTATTCAAGATGTCCAAATATAGATTTTTCTAAATGTAACGTCTTTCATCATTTGTACATTTTCACCAGCAGCCGATTTGAGCGCGCCAAACCTACTGCTGTCATTATCTCCGCTGCACCCTTTCCACCTTCCTCAGTACACCAAGGGAAATGTCCATCCTGGCTCATCAGCCACGCTGCTCACATTAGCCAGCTGTCAACGTCAGTAATGTATGTCTGTGTGACATACTATCATACTGCCTGTCCTGCCTATGAACCATTTGGACCAGTGGTTTTCAACTGGTCAAGCCTCAGGACCCACCACCGACTCCTTCATGAAAAATCGTGACCCACATTTCTGATATTTTTGATAAATAGTGCAGTTTGGACCTCAGATGGTGCAACGTTTGACAGAACAAAGAAACTGAATGACAAATCTTGTCGAAGAAGGGCTTCAGACCTTTTGGCACAATTTTTCTTCCAAACACTCCTTCACGACCAACTCTTGGGTCCCGACCCACCAGTTGAGAACCACTGATTTAGACATTCAGCCCCTTACCATCTTCATGAAAAATAAGCATTGTGCACACTCTGGATTCCACAATCCCCCCCTAGGTAGGAAGAAGCTGGACCAGACGTATTCAAAATGCAAGGTCTGCAAAATGAAGATTTCATTTTTTTTAACCGGCACGTTCCTGATGAATCCTAAGTTAGCAGAGCTCATACAAATGATTTAAAGTATTTTGCAAGTAAAGCATAAAAAGCTCATCTTTGTTTAAAGATTTCCTCAGTGAATTTACATTAATGCAATTAGATGGTAACAAAACATTACAAAATTAACTGCTGCATTATTTTAAACACATTTCCATGGCCTTTTTTGTTGTTTTCACATTTTTATTGGTGTTTTCAACATTAGCTCACAGGTAAAGCCCACAGATGAACATGTAGACAAACAAACAAGACCTTAATCTAAGTCCTAGAAAACTAATGTAAAAAACATTTTAAAATCAAAGTGTTGCTTGGGAGCAGTAACTCCAGTAGTCTGTTCATTTTCTCAGTATCAGTAGCTGAATCAATTCTTTTTTTTGTAGTCTTCGTCGCTGCATTGAGCCCTGAATCCCACTTGTCCTTCAATTGTGCTTCCTGCAGTCTCAAACCATGTGTCAGTTTTTCCATGATGTAGATTTCCTCTACTGTCTCTATCTTTGTTCCTGAGTAGGGGGGTTCACTCTATCCCACCTCCTTGTAATAGATTTTTGACCAGCTATCGACAATATTTCATCGAAATGGAATCGAATCTTGAGATTTATTGAAAGATTTACATCCCTTATTTGAACATCTTTTTAGGGATACAAGAAAATGTTAAAATCATGAGATGAGAGTCAGAAACTCCACGTACAGTACAACCATGTCAAGAGGTAGCAGAAAACAAAACAGTACCTGGCGCAACATAACACATCAATATGAAGTTATGGTTAAACAGTTGATGACTTCTGAATGACTGGAAGATGGGTGTGCAGTTTATTTCTGGAAAATGGCAACCAAGTGTAAGTGTGCTAAAAGGTAGACATTAAAGTTAATGGGGAAAGTTATTGGCAGGTTATGAAACAGTCTTGATGCATTACTAATGTCACATCAGACCTACAAAAGCAATGCGTAATTTATGTGAGAAAATTGACCATTGCTTTGTACTTATTCTAAAAGCCTGCCACTTATTTTCATTCGGGCCAGCATTAGATTTGATCACCAGCACAAAAAGATGATATTACTGTTCTCCTGCAAAGATTTGCAGTTATTCGTACCGTTTGTACGCGGGTTAATTTTTTTTTTTTTTTACCAGAAACAATGCTTGTACAAAGAGCAGAATGGGAAAATGGATTAAAAGCAGTGAATTGAACGTCGTACAGTAATAGATAACAGGTGTAAACAGAGTGTATCGTGTTGAGAGACCAATTCTAAATGGACTCATTTGCATGGTGGTACAGTGGATAGCGCTGTTTCCTCACAGTGAGGAGGTTCCTGGTTTGAATCCCCGTCTGACAGGAGCCTCTCTGTGTGGAGTCTGCATGTTCTCCCCGTGCATGCATGGGTTCTCTCCGGGTACTCCGGCTTCCTCCCACAGTCCAAACACAGCTCGTTAGGTTAATTTGTAACTCTAGAATTGCCTGTACGTGAGAATGTAAATGTGGCTGGTTGTCTGTCTCTATATGTCAGCCCTTTGATTGAATGGTGAAGTCCAGGGTGTGCCCCGCCTCTCGCCTAATGACAGCCCCCCTGTGACCCTGAGTGGAACAAACGGTATAGATCATTTTTTTTATGACACACGTTGTGAGACATCGCCAAGCACAGACCATTCAGGTTGGATAAATATAAAGTTTGTTTGATTCCTTTTGTGCCGTAAGACAAAAGACATAGTAAGTGTTTCGGACTCCAAAGTGTTTTTTATGTTTCCAGCAGTTACTAGTGTCCCTGAAACGTTTTGAAAAATCAAAGGGCAAGACAAGGCCAGTTAATTTCAATGAGCACCATACATACACACAGTGTTAAAAACAGAACATTATTAACATGTAGAGCATTAAAACAATTAACTGAGACTGTGGCTTCATTTCAATCAAACCTCCTCAAAGTACATCCAAATAAAGCTAAGAAACTTGATGTTATAATCTCCTCCTTTTGAGAAAGCCCCAGGTGAAGGTTGTTTCATTTAGTCCACAATACGGAACTTATTCGTTGATAGTGTGGAGCTCTTCTTTCTACTCACAGGCAGTGGACTGCACACCTTCGGTCTAGCTGTCTCTCAATGTCTCGTATTGGAAGAGGATTCAGTAATAGTTGGGCAGTTACCGCCTTGTGTCAGGCAGGCTGACTTATTTAAAACCTCCACTCACTAGAGTTAAGTTTAGAACCGTTAGTTTGAACCTTGGTGTGTTAACTTCCTCCACTTAAAAAACCCAGATACCTCAGTTTAAACCTTATCTTCATCACTCAGAGTAACTGGTTGTAACCATTGGTGTTGTGTCATGCTCAAAAGATGCGGCTCTGAGAGCCGATGGTTTGTAGTGAATCAGAAGAGCCAACTCTCATCGAGTGAGAGCTGGCTCCCAGTTTTTTCCTTTCGCTGCTTAGCTCTCACAGTGGGTTAGCCCCAGCTCTGCTCATGGCAGAACTTCGTTTTGATTGGCCAGCATGGCCAGTAACCATGCAGAAAGTAAAGGAATTGGTTGTAGCTCTTTGTTCAGCCATGGACCAAAAATTTCTAAACCTCTGCTTTTTGGAGGCTCTTTGATGAAAGAGCTACAGGAGATGCTGCTAGGAGAAATCCTACAGCTGATGCTGTAATGGAGGTGATCCTTTTGTGGACTTGTTTGCAGTTTTTTGTATTTGCATTTTTGTATTTGTGCAATTAAAAAGTTTGATTAAAATATTAAACAAGAGTAAGAATGCCTTTGTAACAGAATAAATGCAGCAAAAGGGTTTTCAACACACAAACCATTCATTTTTGCAAAGTTAAGCTAAAATATGAGGCTACAAAAGATCCTAAATTAAGAGCCGTTTGGGAGCCAAAAGAGCCGGCTCTCTGAAAAGAGCCGAACTTCCCATCACTAGTAACCATAGACTGTAAATATTAATGGACTAAGCCTGAAGGAGGTCAGTTTACATTTTCATTCTCCTTTTAGCTGCACTTTGGTCTCCATTAGCAGTCTGACAGAAATACTGAGAACATTCTCACTGAAAAAAAAAGTTGCCAGATGCAGCTTTAAACTGTGCTGATGACACCGAATAAAACTGTTTAAATCTCTTTGGACACCACACACATAACAGTTATTTGACTAACTCTGTGAATGACAATATGGATGAGTAGAGCTTTAGGATATCACAGTGCACTTCTCATGATGTGGAAAGTGTTCTTTAGTGGATTTAACTGGTCCCAGTTTGGATGGGTTGATTTGTGATTTCCCATAAATGTTCTAATTTATCTCTTCTCATCATATCTCCCCACATTAACAACCAGCTGCATGATATCCTGGAGTTCCCTGCATGCCAACCCTCCATTACCCAATTTGGAAGAAATGCCATATCCCGAAATGAAATGGCCTTGTTCACCGGGTCCGACTCATCCTCTGTGTCCCTGTATGGACAAACAGAAACCTCTAAATGCTGCAGTCAGAACCTTTTGTTCATGAGTTTCATTTACAAATGTGGCTCTAATCCTGCAGCTCAGACATTTTGCTCCTACATTATCCCCGTCTAAGTTGCAGTTTAGTTGCGAAACACCCTTTTTTATTATCATGTTATCAGCAATGGCTGCAGAGATTTGGAGAGAGATTTGGATCCAGGTTGGATCATCTGTTGGTAGACAGGCATTAGCCAGGGCGCTGCAGGCTGGCTGAAGTGTTGAAGGCATCACACGTATTCACACAGCTTTCAGCAAAGGATTTTGAAAAAAATAAAAATCTATTTTGATGCTTTCTCTGGCTCTGCTTCTAACGGCCAATTCTGTAGTTCATTTGTGGCATGGCATCCATGCTCACATCTCTCCTCTTACAGCCAAGGAGCACTTGAAGGATTGTATCACTCTTAATCCAAGGAAGAGATCTGAAGTTTTGCCATAAAAGGGTTGTTTCAGTGCAAAAAAAAGTGTCAATGCATTTTGTTCATGCAGCTAGTCCTTGTTTTTTTTAGTCTGTCTTGCACAGATGCTTCCTGCCTTGCTCTGTTTGTCCCGGAGAAAAAAACACAAATGGAAAATAGATTTGGATTAAAAAAAAAAAGCCTGCCTGCAATTTCCCACAAATCCAAGTGGTAAACATTGGTGACAAGATCAAGTTTTCAATAACTTTAAAGGAGAAAGGAGACAAATAACAGAGCACGACCTTGTTTTCTATTATTTAATTTTCACACCGTTGTATTAAAGGGAGGGCAAATAAGGAGGGATATGAAAAGTGACAAACTACAAACTGGTGTGGGTATGTTAGAGGGCATGGGTGGGTTCTTATTTCTCCTTTTTGTTCGGCTTACGAAGCAGTGGCTTCACACGTGGCAGTGTGTGTGTGTTATTACGGTGAATGGTGAGTGTGGAAAGAGAACGGTTTGAGGCAATCTTTTTCATCCGGCTGGATCTCTCTCTGGGTGGAGAGATTGGGCTTTGTAGTTGTGATTGGAGGGAATTAAGGCCTGCCTTTGGTAGCAGACAACTGGGAAACAGGTTGAGCCTCTGACTGCTGTGTGAGTGTGAGTGTGAGTGTGTGTGTGTGTGTGTGAGCGTGTGTGGTTTTGTTTGTATTGGTGTTGTGAGGGAAAGAGAGAGAGAGCGATTAACTCTCACCATCGCACATCAGCCCCTCTAGGCTGGCCTTTTTCTCTCACCTTGGCCCTTTACTGGGCACTGATAACTGCACTGAAAGGACTCATGCAGCTCACTGACCCGGTCCAGTCACATCAGGTATTGTTTTGCATCTCACAGTACTATTCGTTACTTACAAAGTCACTCTCTTTTTTCCAAATATTCATAAAGGATGATACTTAAAAAAGCAAAATTCAAATAGGAGATCGCAAGAAGGTCCTGGTGCTAATCCTTGATCAGACTGTAGCTTTTCTGTGTGGCGTTTGCATGTTCTCACCATGCATGTGTGGGTTCCCTCCAGGTTTTCTGGCTTTCTTCCACAGTCACAAAGAAACATTTGAGGCTAGTTGGTGGCTAAATAACCTGCAGGTGTGAGTGTGGTTGTTTGTCTGTCAGCGCTGTGATTGACTGGCGACCAGTCCCGGGTGTTCCCCACCTCTAGCCCAATGGCAGCTGGGATCGACATGAGTGAACATAAATCCTGTCCGCGTGTCTGTAGACTTAAATAATTAATGAGAATATGCATTTGTGCCTCATGCAGAAATATTCAACATGTCTTTCTGATAGTTTCTGATGTAGTGGCAAGGCTTCAGCGAAATATAACTTAACCGCCATCGACACATTTCACACAGTGTCCTGTGTGCGTGGTGTGTTCAGGGGCACAATGGAAGCAGAGAAGTTAAATGAGCCGGCCAGAGTTCAGTTACTTAAGGATACAGACTGAAATCAGCCGTGTAAATAACCACCTGCCAGCCTGCAGGTGCACCTGGCTCTTAAAGGGAATGAGAACTGACACTCTGATTGGTTTGATTCATGTTAAACTAAAATAAACACCTATGTATAATAAAGGGACTTAACCTTTTGCACTCTGCGGCTGGCTTTGTTTACAGATTGTGCGCTGCATAGCTAACAAAATCTAGTCGGACACGGTCCAGATCACTTTGCTTTAGACAATGCGCTTAATGCCGTCAAATAAGGGACCGAAATATTAACCTTTTAAAATAATTTACCTAGGTCTGCTTTTTCTATAAAGCATACAACTTCTGTGACGAACAGACTGTTGCTAAGGACACCGATATGATCACACACTCTGGAGGATTGACTATAATCATTTCAATCAGCAGAAAAAAAATGTGTTGGTGATTTAATGTCAGCTGTTCAAAGCTGGCAAATAATTTCCTTGATTACAAAAGCATGGTGGCTGTGTCCAAATGGTAAAAGGGCGTGAGCATTTATAGCTAATTTCTAGTGTTCTGGCTACTCAAAGTGCTTTTTACACCGCATGTCACACCTACCCCTGCACACCCACTCACACACTGATGGCAGAGGCTGCTGTGTAAAGTCATCAGAAGTAACTAATCCCATTCATACGCATTCATACGTTGGGGTTAAGTCTCTTGCCCAAGGACACATCGTACATGTGGCTGCAGGAGCTGGGGATCTAACCCACAACCTTCCGGTTGAGAGACGATCGACTCTAACAAATGAGCCCAGTTGTTATTGGGCGAGAGGCAGGGTTCACCCTGAACTAGTCGCCATTCCATCACTGGGCTGAAATGTAGAATCACAAATTAACCTAACAAACATGTCTATGTTTACTAAAGTTGTCGCTGCAACATCTGTTGGTTTGTTGTTTGCCCGGCAAACCCGAGGGGCGCCCAAAACGGCCATGTGGGGGTGCCTTAAAAGCGCCTACCTTCTCTGGGCCAAACAAATCCAGAGCATTCAGGACCAGAATCTAAAGTTAGAAGGAGGACATACTGACTGCTGCATTGTTGACAGAGAAGCCAGAACTTCAACATAGCATGTTTCATTAATGTCTGATCATATAGTAAGGTCACTTTATCATTTCAGTCAGTTGATATCTTACATATTGAAACTTTAAGTAAACAATAGTAATATATAAGAATGGTAATTGTTTGGTTCAGTTATTGTAAACATGGCAGTCACAGGCAGGAGATAACCTCTTGCTCTGCCTGCAGTCACAAGACAAAAACAAGCAGCACAGCTGAAATACAGCTGAAAAACTAGCCTGCGGCGCTGCTTCTCGTATATTTTCACCTCAGAGGGATTCTAACTCTCACCTCGTCCTCCACACTATGATATCCTTGAAATGATACAACTGTCCGCTGAACAACCCGTCCAATCCAATAAAATCCTGAATGAGTCATGGGATTTTCAATACGGTGTAAGAGAGAAAAAGGTAGAGAAGAAGGCGAAGACGAAGAATGTGGAGTCCTCTTATTTATTATTGTCTCTATGGAAGGTGAGAGATTAATGTTGGTTGGATGGTGGGGGGGGGGGGGGGGGGGGGGGGGGGATCTGTTGATACCCTGTCCCTACCTATCTCTTCTCCCTCCTAGGGGTTTTATCAGAACAACAGGGGCTGCCAGATAGCAGGCCATAGCACAGGGAATAACAAATCCCACTTGTTTTACAGCAGCATCAACAAGGACGAGGCAAGAGGAAGGAAGAGGGGAGGGAGGCAGGGGAGAGGGAGGGAGAGAGGTTGACAGAGCATTCAGACGTTGGGAAATAATGGGTCGCAGTTGGGAATGAGGCTGAAAACCAAGACAAAGCTTTTGTATGGCGTGCATGTGTCTTCCCTCTGTTGTTTCCACGTCTGTCTGTTGCAGTAGCGTGCTCTAAATGACTGAGGGATCACAGCTTTGTTTCAGTATCCACACTTCGTCAGCCGTTTGTAAGAAAAAACACGTTTTGATTCGAGTGTTGTTGCTGTATATTTGTTTCCATCAAGCGGCTAGACTCACTGTCTCGCTGCTTCTCTCAGACTGCACGCTGTCAGAATGAAGCACAGGCGGGCGGGGAGAGATGTCGAGCTTATGAGAACTCGGGCCGACTAACAGGGAAAGGAGACAGAGACAAGCCTGAGGCGCAGACGGTCCCAGGAGCGGTGGCGTGCGTGCAACTCTTGTGTGTTTGACCATGCACGTATGTTTTGTGTGGGATTGGGTCTCTATGTGTATCACTGTTTGTGTGTCCCCTTGAGGCTGGAGACGAAGGCAGGATGGAAGTGCTACTGATCATCAGCCTCCAGGCCAGCCACTCGAGACTGACTCTCAACTTGTGAAAATAACACAAAAACACACACACACACACACACACACACACACACACAGTTGCACTCTCTGAAGGGTGATGCGATCTTTGGTACAAGAGCCGAATACTGAGGAGTATCAGTGTTGAATAGAAGGACCTTACAATGGCTGCTTTTGATGTATCTCTGTCTTGATCTCTCTGGAGTTTTTCTTTATGCCTTTGTCTCTGTCTCTAAAAAAGGTCTGCTAAGGTGACTGAAGCAGCAGAGTGAGGGTGACAGAGAAATAAAGTTGAGGTGTGTGTGTGTGAGGGGGGGAGGAGAGAGGAGAGAGGAGAGAGCAATGGGAGGAAGTGGAGATGAGTTGATTAAAAACCTCATAAAATGGGTTGGCATGAAAAGAGAGAGACAGGCTAATAGGACATTAAATAATGCTTGAAACTTAAGGCAGCCGACGAGTTCCACTGCCGGCGTCTGACTTTGAAAGACGGAGACAAAAATAAAAGGAGATGGCTGCTGTCAGAAATAACAAGAGCGGAACAGACAGATAAAACAGAAGAACGTCTGGGGGAAGCAAATAGTAGATATATAAAAGGAGAATAATTTGGTTTTAAAGTACACAACTCGTAAGATCAGGCACCTCCAAGTGATATTTGGAAAAAAAAACTCTTTCAATGAAACACTCATACAGGGGAAGATAATGAGAACGCAGAAATAATGGAAAGCTTATAATGAAGGAAAGAGCAGAACAACAGCAGAACAGCTGCCGATCAGATTAAAGGAGAATTAAAACAAAATGACAACACTGCATCAGAGATGATGACAGCTGGGAGAGGAAATGATGACAAACAACTCCAACTCCTATCTTAGATAATGAAAAAGAGTGTCTCCTTCCCGCCCTCTGTTCATTATCTCTTGTCTTCCTTTTCATTTTTCAAACACCCCATTTCATCACCTCCCCTTCATTATAATTATTACTTCCCCCATGTGAGTCCCCGTCCACACAGCGTGGTGAGCATTTCCTTCCTTCACCGGGGCCTTCAGGGACGGCTCGGCTGTTTTTCCTAAACCTACAGAGAGCAAAGAATAACAGCAGGATTGAATTAGACTCTCCATCCACTCCACAGCTCATCTTCAGTTCCCTTTTCTTTTTTTTGCCAGTATTACAGACCCCACCTGGTTTTCAGATGTGCTCTCTTTCCCCGTTATTTTACAGCACGTTAGCGTCAGTATCTGCACGCATCGATATTCAGACACCCTGCGTATTTAATAACACAAGGTGTAAGTGTGCTTTGTATTAGACTGTGAGCTGTAATTTGAATACATTTTGCATGAATATGTGTGCAGAATGGGAGATGAGACGAGCACGCTGTTGAATGCTGAAGAGCTGCTGATTGCAGAGGGAATATGGAGAGATGCAAAAGACGGCGGTCACACATTAACACGCCTCCTGTGATGATTTATTGGCAGAGCCGGTGTTTTATCAGCAGGGTCTTTCATGTGGGAAAAGTTGGCCCAAAACCATGCAACTTCTACTGCTGAGGGTATGACTGCAGGATGTTTTCATACTACAAGTAAAAATAGACAGGTGCCTTTGTGGGTTTGTAACAAACGTACTTTATTTGAAGTGATGTTCAACATAATATTAAAGCTAGAATGAGGTCCAGTATTCTCAGTGTAGCTGAACTGACTCATGAATAAATAGCACATCCCAGCAAGCAGGTTTATTGGATCTTTCCGGTGCATTCAGCAGAGGTTTTTTGTTTCTGCGTCTGATCAATGTGAGAAGTCAATCCAATAAATGAATGATCAAAGTTTCAAAAGCTACCTGTAAGAGTTTGGTTTAATCATTCATTTGTTCATTCATTCAGTGTATCGCAGTTCAAATGGAACCCAGATGTGTCATGAGAAAGGCATTTCTTTAGCCCTTTAGATGTATGGGTCCAGTGATGTTGTCAGTTTATCACATGGATCCAGGCTTTGGACAGCAAACTTATCAAACTGTTTCCAGACATGTTATGTTCCCACTGGTTGAAATAAAAATGACTGCAGCAACATAGTGGTAGTTTTAATCAGCGTCTGGGCTGAAACCTTCCTCACTTTGCCCCAGGCCTTCAGCTGCTCATAAACACAGCGCCTCCAGCACCATCTCGTCTGTCCCTGCTGTTGGTCCCAGTCTCAATGCCAGTTCAAGATTGACTCTCAGGCTCAGTTCCAACTGATACTCCTCTCAGCCTGACAATGAAATACTAATTACTGTCTTTGCTTTGTGGCATGGCATTTATATCTGTTCTGACAAAGCCTCCCTTTTTCTTTTTCTCACCTCCCCTCTCTCTGTGGCCTCACCTCCCAGTCACACCGGCAGAGCAGGAAGCCGCTCTCTCTCTCTCTTAAATGGATTAACGCTCTGATGGAAGTGGCTGGGCTCGGTGAGGGTGTGTGAGAGGCGTGTGACTGATGGAATTAACCATCACAACGACGGGGTGAGAGGGGGTGAAAGCGGGTGTTGAGCAGTGAGTGATGGAACAGTGCTTTGCTAGAGGGAAAGAATGGATGAGAAAAATGTGATGGATAAGGCAAACACTTGGCACCAAGGCTGGAAATAATAGTAGTGTGAGAGATGGAGGGAGCGAACGCTGGCTGCAGGGGTCAAAGGCAAGGAGTGAAAACGAGATGGTTTGATGTTGGGGGAAAAAGAGGAATGGGAAAAGTTTGGAAACAAGACAAGAGAAAGAGAAGGACTAGAGGGCAGAAGGGAAGGGAGGAGGATGGAAGGGAAAGAAACAATAATAGGAGAAGGAAGGCGATCGGCAGGAGATGGAAGTTGCTGCAGGTGTTAGAGGACGTTTGTATGCAGTGTTATGATTTGCAGAGGAAGGCCACAACAGTGCTTTGATGAATTACAGCATTGTGGGAGGCCAGGGCACATTCACGTCAATGATTGAGACCACACACTGGATGAATAGAAGCATGATTGTTCTGTTCATTTTTTAAAAAGGGATGCAAAACGCTGTCTGATACACATGAATGACAGCAGAAAGGAAAATGCAGTGGGATGCACACCGAGGAGCAACATTAAAGAAATGACGTGTTATGCCTTAGAAAACGTTATGGTTCTCAGCAGTCATTAACTCAGCAGGAAACAGACAATCCTCGATCAATTCATTGACTTTGGTATTGTAAGTCGTATTCTTGTAGATTTGCTGCAGCCTTTTTTTCATCTTTTACACCTTGAGGGTCCCAGATTTGTGCACGGATCTAGTTTGTTTGAGTGAAACAGACAAGCTGAATTGAACAAACAGGGAGCATTAGCCATGACTGACAGATGAATACCCAGCCTGTTTGTGATGAAAAACGTCGGCCAACAGAGTATGTTATCATTTCTCTCCATGTTGGTGTTTTTTTTTTTTTTTGTAACAGCTGAGGCTTCGATTTTGTGTTTTTAGGCACTGTAAGCTGCAACAGGAATAAGATTAAGGCTTCTGCTGAGAAATTCTTTCCAGATAGCTTGCATATCACTCGACTGACTTTATTGTCCCTGCAGTGATATAATCCCTGTGCACATCGACAAACAGGCACACACTTGAACGCATGCTTGCTCACATGCCCGCGCACCCACCCACATATAAACACAAACCTCCTTGCTGCCCTTAACCGAGTGAACTCCAGCTGTCCCTTATCTCTCCTCTTGTTGCTCGTTTAGAATTCAGCTCGCAGACAAAGCTTGATCCTGCTCTGTTTCTGTTTGGGTGTTTAAATCCTGCATCTCAAACACATAACCTCAGGGTACACTTCAACTCAATTTCACAGTTGCCACCTGCAAGTATGTCCTAATTCAATTTACGCTCTTAACGGAAGTAGAGGCTTAGTCTCTAGGGAAAGTTTAGAGCGCAAAAGAAGGAACGGTCTCGTCAGCTTTGGTCAGTGGCCCACAGCAGCATAGTTCAATGAACTGATAGCCTCTTCCTTAAAGTATAACAAGGTAGTGCGCCTGACTGGCCAATGTGATTCCATGATTGCATTCACAGCAGTCCTTCAATCGATACATGAGATTGTACCTGCAGAGAACTATTAAACGACACAACAACTGATACATTTTGATCGCACCATACATGTACGTTTTGTTGTGCATGTTGTGGCAAATGATCGGTCCAACTTGGGGACTACTTTCTCCTGACGACAAGATAGAGTCTGGTTGTCTATCGTAAAAATGCAATAGGATTTTTATGTTTCCTCAGAATTTAGAGGAATTATATTTTTCTTTTCAGAATCTAACTTTTCCTTTGAATTGTTTTCCCTTCAGGTGTTGAAGTGTTTAAATTTGGATGGGTTTTAAATACATTAAAACAGTTTTCAGCATGAATGAAATTACATAAACATAGTATTCAAGAACACAAACTAACATGACTTAAAGTTTATTTCCCCTTAACATTACACAAACATAAGACACTCAAATTACCCTTTTCCTTTTATCCAACCACCAGAGTGTTGACTAGGAATTTACTCTTTCCTCCCCCATAACCTCAGAAAAATGTCCTTAAAACAAAACAGTACGATATGAACAGAGATCTTATCAGGTAGGATATGACATGATACAGTATGATACAATACCATACACTTTACTGTAACCTTGAGGATACGATATGATTGGACGCGGCCTGACACTACGCCATAGATGAGACATGATAGACACAAAACGATATGATATGATACGATATGCTGTATTGTCCTTTTGGGTACATTTGTCTTAGACTGCACTGTTGCACACTTTCAATTGCCTCTACAGTAGAATCAATAAATAAAAACATCAGAAACATCAATCTGCATATCAACAGAGCTGCATAAACTACATTACCCATAGTGCACAAGCACCTCATGGAAAACACAACAGATATAAAATAATAATAGAAAAAGGTCCGAAAACAATGACAAGACATGAGAACACCATGATGTTATTGCACAAAGAGATACTATTCAAAGTTTTGATCTTGGGCTGGCAACAGCAAGTTTTAATGAACGGTTCAGTTTGCACAGTTTGGCTTTTGAAAGCAATGGCGACCTGGGAAGATTATAAGACCTTGGTACAGGGTAGTGCACTTGACTGGCCAATGTGATTCCATGATTGCATTCACAGCAGTCCTTCAATCGATACATGAGATTGTATACCTGGATCAGAGGAAAATCCAACAACACAAAAAGTGATGCATTTTTATTGCACCTTAGTCTTGTACCATGTTGAGGCAAACATCAAAAAGTAGAATCGTATTTACAACAAATTCTTTAGTTCTGTAAAAAAAAGATGGAAAAAGCATGAAAATAAAAAAGACCAGGGGCCAAATTCACAAAGCTTCCTGAGTACCAAGAGTTGCTCCTAGTAAAGAAAAAAGTTATTCTCAAAGCATCTTAGCCCTGAAGAGAGCTCCTAAGGTGTCAAACTATTAGGAGTGAGAAGGACTTTTAACAGGGTGAAGTATTTCTCTAGCTGAGGAGAAAATGGAGAAATGTTCTCCAAACACGACATGAAGACTAATCTTTTTGACTCGTAGCTGGGCCTAACAGACAAAAATAATTTGTGCAGACAGACATTTCAATCCATCTTTGATTGTTTTCAGTACAAAGTGAGAGATTCATGTTGAGTTTCTCTACATGTGGTTACCTCCACAGGTGCATCCAATCACTAATTAAGGCTCTTCACATGCTGAGGCCCTAACCTATTAGCATGTGCAGAAGCTGCTGCACAAGTGGGCATTTGATTTCAAACATTGTGTATGCTATATACTTTTAAAGTATGTCTTATAAATGATCACACAGATGCTAATTTCATAGGGTTCATTATTACACAATCTTCAACTATATTCTCTGATTGACTTTTTTCTAAAAAAAAAAAAAAAAGTGGATCAACCAATCACAGCTTCTGAAAAAGTGTCACACCTAGCAATAGTGTCAACCACACTTAAGATAAAAGTAAATGTCCCTTCCTTGCTCAGAGTTTCTCTGAGAATGTTCCTAAATCACTCTTAAACTAAGACTCCTTGCTAGGATTTTTTAAGCTAAGTTAGGAGCTCATTGAGATGATTCTCAGAATCTTTGTGAATACGGTCCCAGTAGATTTCATTTTGGAGATTTAATCTGCATTGTTTGTCTCTGTAACACTTTTTTTGTAAAAGCAAAGTATTGTAAGGGGTATGTTTCTTAAAATGTATTGCAAAATATTTTTTTTCTGAGTATAGTCTGCCACAGTTGTAAGGCAAAATATCCCAAGCGCACGACTCAGCTGACAGGTTCAACAAAGTCTTTTCTCACACAGTCGGGGCAGGGAAACAGAGTTAAAGAGGTCAGGCTGAGGCAAATTAAAAAAAAACACAAGCTGGGCCAAAAACTAGATCAAGAAGCAGACTATAAATGTTGGAAAGCTTAGACTAAGCATGAAGACAGTCTGGTAGGCAGATACTGAAGGTGGACTAATGAAGGTGATTAAATGTTCTGAGTACTAATCAGGGTATAGGGAACAGGTGTGTGAGGGGAATGGGCTGGTGAGGGGAATCTACAATCATAGAGGCAGATAGGTGGGAGTGGCTGGCTCATGATCACAATCACTTCGCCCCTTTCATATGTTTCCATATTGGAGCATTTAAACTGGAATTAACATATGCTTTGAGTAGTTATACAATTCCTCACATAAGTACACATTTCCCCTCACTCAGGTTTGGAGAGTAACATAATAACATTTACACACTTTACTGTTTTTTGAGTATTTTTTTTTTTAATCAATCATTTTATTTTTACTTAAGTGTTTTTGGAGGGAAGTATTGTGCTTGGATACATTATTCATGGCATCTTTTACCAAGAGCGCACTCACACTAGGCCCAGTTGTCTCCTTCCGTGCTGAAGCACAATTGTCCCCCCCCCTTCCCATTCCCCCGCTGGCCTGCACTCACACTGCTCCAGGACTAACTGGGTCTAAGGCACAGTTACCTCTTGTACATAACGGTCGTAATACAACATCTGCATGGCTTTATGGGATCATGGAGCGTGCTTAGTTTACAAGACAGACGGACTAAAGTAAAAATAATGAAAAGGGACGCACGGTCAAGTCCACATCCGCAACATAGAGAAAATGACAGCTACTTTACTGACTTTGAGGCTTATTTTGAGTTGTTTTGGTCAGATACAGCCAGAACACTCCAGGATTTAAGGATAATGGAGGCAGGGTTGATTATACTTCATGTCCACGTTGTGTAGCCGTTCTCGGGCTTTTGTGCTCCAAGCACACCTCCTGCAAACATGCCAGGTCCAATGAAGTGTACTGTGCATAATCAAAGCTTTCCATCAAATCCATGAAACTGGCATCGCACTAAAAGGGATAATTCATTTTTTGAGTTGGGGTTGCATAATGTAGTAATAATGAAACAACCTGGTCTCAGATTCCCCTCATGTCCATTTTGCAGTTCACTGAAAGAAGAGATCATATCTTAATTTTTATATCTCCAACCCCTATACCCCCCTCAGTGACATGTAAGTACTCAGTAACTTAAGTCAATTTTCAAATAACAAACATTTTAGTTTAATTTCATTACATTAATTGACTGGTCATTTTAGTTTGTTAAAAGTCAAATGTCATCAAGATAAGCTTTACTTTTACTTGAATAGAATATTTAAGTACTCTTTCCACTTCCAACTAACCACTACAGTGTTGATTGATAATCCACTGTCTCCTGGCTCACCTCATAATAACCTTTCAGAAATGTTTTGGAATCGATGTGCAGCCCCTGAAAGGGATGGTGAGAGAATATGAGGCCTTGGTTGATGACTGCACTCTGTTGAGTGCTGACTTGAAGGTTCATTGCCGTCCATTGAATTAATATTCCATCAATGCAACCCTGAAGAGTTTGATGCAACTTTGTTAATGAGTGATGCTCTGAATGCAAAGGAATGTGTGTCCACTGTTTACCTCTGGCCGTCTTAGTAACAGTTTACTTGCATCCTTGCAAGTAAACTGGGCTGGCTACAACATCAACCCATAAAGACACTCTAGCCGGACATGCATCCATACTTTATCTCCCCTTGATAATGAGTATTTTCTGGTTGTTTTCTCAAGGTCAAGACTTTTTTATCTTGTACAACACAATCCAATCCAATACCCTTTAATTTCACCGTAGACAAACTTGTCTTGCAAGTGGTGCACACATTTAGCTTCTCCACAGTAGTATTACTAAACATAAAAACAATGAAAGCAAACAACACTGGCAGACTCAGGATGTTTGAGGGAAGGGGGGGGGTGAAAATAATAAAAAGGCCACTTGCTCTATGCGGGGGGGCAACAGCACACAAAAAGTCAATATACATTCATTGTGACATCCACTGGAGGGGCACAATGGAGGGCATTTTATCATGTTTTGTCCACTTAGAGGGCACTTCATTATGTTTTATCTTCCACATGGGCATCCGAGAGGGATGCGTTTTTCCCCCTTTAAGGCTTTATATATGCGATTTTTTGATCCAGCAGATGGCGCCCTTTAGCACCAGCATGAAACCAAAACAACTCGCGCTGCATTGTTGTGTTAGCATGCTAATGCTAGCGATCTTTATTATGCTCGTATCTTCACACTGCATGTAAATTTACCTGAAATGAGCGTGATCTAGAAACACAGTTAAGCAGTGAGTACAGTATGTTATTCTTCTTTTCTCTAGTCCCTCAATTAAACAACTTTTATACGTGAGGGGAGGAGTCAGCCGGCCGTCCCGGAGATGTAAACAAAGTGAAGATAGGACTCTGAAAACTCTGAAAACATCACAGACAGTGGGACTCGGGTGTTACACTCATTGTAGACAGTCATGACTCACAGAGTTATTTTCAGAGGATATACTTGATTTATATTATATTTAAGTGTGATTGCATATAAGCCTTTAACATAAAGACACAAGGTTGGGGTTGGATTGGGGGGGATTCCAAAGATTTTATGTTTTTTTTATTTTAGTTTTCAAAATGAAACAGTTCTTGGATAACACTTGGGGCAATGGTGTAAGAATAAACGTAAATGACAATCATGTTAAATACATATAGAGGAGAGCAAATACTCAACATTTATTGAAATAAATTATAGAAGAAATGAAAATAGAAAAAAACCTATTTCATTTGTTGTCCATTTCACCTCTTTCAAGGATTAAATTGCATAATTTAGGTTAGTCAATAACATGCAGTGAGTGGAGTGCACCTGTTGCTTTAAGACAGTGTTGTATCATGGGTTGTTCTTACCTTTGCAAAGCAGTGCACGTGTATCACTTCACTCTGAGCTGCACAAGACTTTGTACTGCATGTTTTTTCTTGCTCCAACGGAAGTTATTTATGGAAGCGATTAGTGATCAGAATTCAAATGATAAAGCTAATTTGAAAATTCAAATGCATTAACAGAAATGCTTTTTAATTTTCAGAATATGAGTGTATTATTTTACTCAAAAATAAAAATGATGATTCATTTATCTAATTAGAATTTTAGTTTTCAACTTTAAAAATGCACATTCTTTGACTAAATTAAAATGAGGAAGAAAATGACATTTGCTTTATCATTTTCAAAAAATGCCCCGCTAAATCTGTATCATAATTCAAAAAAAGAAAAAGCTAATTTTAAAATGAAAATACAGTAACAGAAACATGTTTTAATTTTCAGATTATAGGTGCATTATTTGACCTATATTTAAAATGAATATTCAGTCATCCAGTTTGCATTATACTTTTACTCTCTATGTATGCATATTGAATGACATAATTCAAACTTGCCTTGCTAAAAAGTGATCATAATTCAAACCAACTCGAAAACGAATTGGCAAAGTGGACGACGCAGGAAAGTGACGTCAGACTCCAGCTCCCAGGCAGGTGAACGTAATATTTACAGTCTATGAGGCGAGCGGGCAGAACGCGCAGTACGATGGGTGGCGGGGTGAATCTTTAACACTAGGGCAGACTTTAGGTGGTGATCGGAGTGTTTTTTTCAGCGCACACTGAACTTTCAGCGAGCATGACGCAGCAGCTTTATAACCAGAGCTGCCAAGTCTCACGCGTGACACCATGCCCACTATCTCTGACCATGAGAGTCACTCAGCATCTGCACGCCGTGAAATTCACACAGACGTGTCCTAAGACCGGTTTATTGATAGATTATAGATCACTCTCTTCTCTGCTTAACTTAATTACATTAAAAAAGATTATCGATTTAATTTTCTGTTTCAAATAATCTCTCCAGCTCTGTGCACAAAGTGTCTCTCATCCTCTGTGCGTAATGGCACACACTCTCCCTCTCGACCGACTGTATGAGCTCTCTCTCCCTTTCAGAGATTGTTTTGTAGTTATTAAAAGAATAATCAACTACAACGCCAAAATTGAATCAAAATCAGGGCAACAACTAGTTTGGAGCTTGTACCAGTGTTAAAGATTCACCTCGCCACCCATCGTATTGCGCGTTCTGCCCGCTTGCCTCATAGACTGTAAATATTACGTTCACCTGCCTGGGAGCTGGAGTCTGACGTCACTTTCCTGCGTCGTCCAATTTGCCAATTCGTTTTCGAGTTTGAATTATGATCACTTTTTAGCACGGCAAGTTTGAAAACGAAAAGCCAAAGACCTTTTAGTTTTCATTTGAATTATGTCACACAATATGCATACATAGAGAGTAAAAGTATAATGCAAACTGGATGACTGAATATTCATTTTAAATATAGGTCAAATAATGCACCTATAATCTGAAAATTAAAACATGTTTCTGTTACTGTATTTTCATTTTAAAATTAGCTTTTTCATTTGAATTATGATACAGATTTAGCGGGGCATTTTTTGAAAATGATAAAGCAAGTGTCATTTTCTTCCTCATTTTAATTTAGTCAAAGAATGTGCATTTTTAAAGTTGAAAACTAAAATTCAAATGAGATAACTTAATCATCATTTTATTTTTGAGTCAAATAATACACCCATATTCTGAAAATTAAAAATAATTTCTGTTAATGCATTTGAATTTTCAAATTAGCTTTATCATTTGAATTCTGATCACTAATCGCTTCCATAGGTGTTAGCTTACTTGCTATTTGTCTAACACTGCATGTGGCTGCAGCTAAAGTAAGCCTGCTCATGCTAGTCTGCGAAGTTGCGCAGCATTTTCTCAGGTAGGCAGAACAGCACAGGTGTTGTTAAGTAGTCTAAATTACCAATGGCGCTGTTGTAATTAGTTGTCTCAGAAAGCTGTGTCTGTAACGTTGTGACAATTAGCCTGCAGACATGACACCAGCATCCTGTTAAAATGCAGCTAAAGGGATTCATGTGTTGCACCTGTGATTACTTTACATGTGAATAGCGCTTTTTAAATGTCAGTAATGAGACTGATTGTTTGACTTAAAAAAAGAAAAGAGAAAGTAGTGTAGTTTATATATTTGTTTTAAAAGGGGCATATTAGGTCTTATGCTGCCTTCACGTGCTCCTACATCCCAGTTGTGCAGTTAAAATTAGGAATTATAAAGCATCAAACATGGACGTTAGAAGCAATGTTGTTTTTTTTCTTGGCTGATGTTTAATTACCAAAGCACAGAGCTCCTTTGTGCTTAATCGGCTGAATGCTAAACATAGACTGTGCATCGGGTAAACGTTGTCATCAATGTTAATGTACTCCCCTGGCATGCTTTATAATTAAAAGTTTGCTTTCTTGCTACAGCTAACAGATGCACATACGTAAATGTGCAACTACCAAAAATAAAACATATAGCTACTATCATTAAAATAATGACATATATAATTTTCAAACTGAAATTCGTGACAATGTTTCCAATAGGGGTGTGACCGGTTACAAAAAATTGTAAACAGTTACACGATGTCATTTTTTTCGTGTACACGGTTAACCGTTTTTTTTTTTTGTATTAATAAAAAAATAAAATAAAAAAAAAGTGGACTGCAATGGCGCTATACAACCAATGGAGGGTGCGGCCGCTTTTCAGAAAGATTCCTCCGCATCACTGCCGCCACTCAAAGTTGTCAGACAGATACAACTGTGCTTTATAAAGTAGGCTATATAAGTAACACAGAAAACTTGCCATAGAAGTTATACGAGCAGGGTATGTCTGTCTGTGAATGGCTCAGTGCGCATGTGTGTGGGTGGGGGGAGAGAGAGAGAGAACGAGGAGAGTGTGTGTGTTCGGCAGGTGTGTGCGAGAGGCAACGTTATGATGCAGGGGACCGGAGCAGAATAAGCAGGAGAAATCAGAGTCATGATGTTAAGTGTATGTACAGTTCAAGCTCTGCGAGCGTAATAAACGGCCTGGTACCTCAAAATAGCAAGCCGGACTCTCAGTGTCTGTTTACGCCTTGCTGCACCCCAGTGAAGTGACGGGGTTAGCCCCGAAGTTGAGGACTACAACTTCGGTCCTGGAGCAGATAAATAAGTCTCCCCTGTGCGCCCTGACCACGGTTGGAACGTGAAGCAGGAAGGTCAACACTCCGCTTAGTAATATGCTTAAATTCAGCGGCTTGTCTCATCTGATCTGAGGTCGTAGTCGACCGGTTACCGCCGCTGCGAAAGGATGACATGGAAAGCCAGAACCCGCACAGGCACGTCCAAACAATGAACGGAACCAAAGTCAATCCCCAGGAGTGCGGCTCCTCCACGCCGCACTTCGCTGAGTAGTCTTGGCTGCCATCGCAAGTCACACATTTATCATGTGCATTTGTGAGCGCAGTAATGTTGTCAAAGTGGAACATTTGTAGCTTTATTCATCTCTTAATAAATATTATGTGTTATTTTTGATCAGAGATGATTGAATGCATGTCTCTAAAACATTTCAAAATATAAAAAAATTTAAAAAACGGTTTTCGTTTACTTTTTTTTCCTAAACGGTTATGATTTACTAACCGGTTACACATGTACACGTGTACACGTGTACACCCCTAGTTTCCAAGCTTTCTGACATTTTGACTGCTCTGAAATATCACGCTAATGTCACAACCCATAGAAATTTTCCAATTTCCCACTTGTAATTACGACTTTGGAGGGCCGTTCATGTACTAATAACTCTTTAATATAGTAACTAGTATCTTTTTAAGGAGCACATTAAGGATGCATTCTTCTAAGCTGGGACCTTGCAGGTCTTTGTCATGCCAAATGTTTAGACTTGGTATATTAGGAATTGTCAAAGTGCAAAATTAAGTTTTTGGAAAATCTGTCATCTGTATCAGTTGTAAGCCTGTAAAAACTTTGACCAATGTCTGCCACGAGGTACCAAGCTGATGAACCAATCACGCCTCCCGGTCTCCCTGCTTGCTCTCTACCCCTCGCCGTGCAGTAGCCCACACTCAAATCGCTTCACCGATTACGGAGTTTATAATGTGAGTTTACTTACCTCTGAATGAGACATGAGACGACGTAGTTTCTACACAATGCAAACGATGAGCTGAGGTCCACTTCTGGAGCAACGGCGCTCGTTCATGTAAGTGAGGGGGCGTGGCTTTTGAGAGAGCACAGAGAGGAGGGGGTGGTTGTAGACGAAGCACTGAGGGAATGCTACTTTCAAAATCATGCTAGTTTTTGTAAAATTACCAACCCTGCCTTTAACCCGAAACAAATGACTCCTACCTCTCCCACAGGGGGTTTGTTGAGGGAAAACAAATATATAGGAATGGCGACAGCAGTAGAAAACAATCGCCCATAACACACAATCACCAGGCACATTTTGTGTAATTATAACTAAAAGAAACGGGGTGTAAATATGACCCTGTAACATGGGTGTGAAAAATGAGTAGATGCAACAATATAGTTTTTTTTCTTCACTACTTGGGCCTGTGGTGATTTCCACCCAAGAAATTATTTACATTACAGATGGCTTTGTGTGTGTGTGTGTGTGTGTGTGTGTGTGTGTGCACACACTAAACCCCACCAGTATTCCCGATACCAGAACCCTGACACCCATGCTAAAATGGGATATAGTCCTTCAGGATGTTGTAAAATACATCTGCACTTTGCCTGCTGATTCCTTTGAAGGTATCTGCTGAGAAAAAAGTCTATTTTCTCAGCATACTGCTCCATTATGTGAGGACACACGTGGCTACTTTGAAGTTATTATGCCTAGATAGAGAGTGATTTTTTTTTATTTATAGCCACCTTTGTGAGAGTTGTACTGCAGGGTTGCAGTTATGATTTTTATTCTTGCTGTTCCAGGAGGCTGGTCTCCAAACTTTTAAATCAAATGTTTGAAGTAACCTGTCAGCTTGCTTAATGGTGAGGCTTTTGTTCCTGACCTTTGCATCAAGTGGCTTATGTTGTCAGACACTTAGAGTAACAACCTGAGCATGTCAGTGTCAAAACACTTTTAGTGGATGTACTTAGATGGGGCACATGCCCCTAAGGATTAGTTGGTCAATTGCCCATTTTATGGCTGCCAGGTGAGGTGAGCTACCAGAGCAAGTCCATACTTTTATTCTAACTATTAGACATTATGACACTAAGTTTGCAAAAATAAAGCCAATGTTTAAAAAAATGCCATGTTCCCTTTTTATACTTGGCAGTGGTGTTGTGGTGCCTAAAGGAGTTTTCTTTTTTGTGACCCGCCTGGCAGAGGATAATCCATCTCTGTTATAAACAGTGACATGTAAGACTCCTTTTGAATATTTAGTGAGTGCAGATGAGCCAATTAGAGAAAAAGTAGGGACGAGGGAGGGTTATCCCTTCACCATCCTAGGAAAATAAATCGCAGCATACAACAGATATTGTCATTCAATCAGTGATGTGAATCAGAGAGGATTTAGAAGTGGGTATACCCTATGGAGAATGAAAAATAAGTGGGTATACCTGCGAATATCCTGCATTACAACACTGATACTAGGTCATGTTGAATGTTGTTGCTAGAGTTAAAAGCATGATTTGAAGACTGATCCTGTAAGCAATGCCCCAGGCTTACCCAAGAAACAAAGCAAACGCTTCCTTCTGTAGAACAATCATGTCGACTTTCTTGGAACAGGCAGTTAAATTTGAAACTGTGGACTGACTCTGTTGGATTAGCCCTAACCTTGGCCTCTAAGCAGTAAACAACACAAATGACATCCCTAGGCATGACTTACAAATGCAGGGTCAACCAACCATTCAAACACAGAATCTCCCTGCATGAAAGACATTTGCCTAACTGGGAACCAGTGGTGTGCTCTGCTGACATTTCCTCAGTGACAGTGTGCCCGACTGACACGTCATTGGCTCTTGATGTCTCCCTCCTGTCCTTTGTCCCTGTGTCTACTGCTTCACTCAGAGAGACAGGTGTTGGCAGGACATTGACAGCATCTCCAATGTTTGTGCTCTTTCAATGGGAGCAGATTTTCTCCCGTGCACATACACATACATATACATACATGCATAATACTCAACCAGTATGTGGGGAGAAGGGGCCCAGCTCTTTTGTTTAGCTTTGTTATCAGCTGAAAACAGAGAGGGAAACATGTCTTCAAACATTTAAAGTCCGAGGTTATGTTCCGAGCACTTGCTTCATCATTTATGGGTGAAGTTGATTGTTGGTGTTGTTTTTAGAGAAGGCTACAGTAGTTCAGTTTGTACAGCTTAACAACAGTGTGTGGCCTGTGGGTGGATGTACAAAGATGTGTGAATTGGAAAGCAGAAGTGTCTCAACCTTTTGTTGAACTATCTGTTGTGTTCACAAAAGTACTTGAGTGATCGAGACAATTAAAATTTTACGACATTTTTAGGACACTAAAATATGTGCAGATATTAGGATATCCAGTGACTATCGGTATCGGCTAATTTTATCTCAGATATGCGCTGATATTTCTAGATTTATTCACCAGTCAAATAGCATTTAATTTAAGTTTCCTTGTATTACACTAGCAGTTCTCTGTCACCAGCAGGGGGCGCTTTATGGATTACAACAAGCATCATCACTCTCCAGAGTGTCAACGATGATGCACGTACATGCACAGTTAAGGCTAGTTGAGTGACAATCTTGTCTTCATTATATTTCTTTTCCACAAGTGTTTGACAACTGTAATTGAGGGATCAACGCAGTACGTGTGTGTATATATATATATATATATATATATATATATATATATAGATACCTATCAATCCCTACGGATTGAACATAGATCACAGAAAGATATCGGCCGATATATCAAATCAGGCCTTTTCTCTCCCCGATATCAATATCGGTATTGGCTCCTAAAACATATCGGTTGGGCCCTAGTAACAAGTATCTCTATGGAGCACAAATCAGAATGACTAGAAAATGACTCTGTGTGACTTCAGAATTTGCTGAGTACCTTACTTTGATATATTCACCTTAATATGTTAAATTCCAATTTACAATTTGAATGCATAATCATATATTCATGTAAGGCATGATATATCATATCAAAAGCACATTGATTAAAAAAGTAACACTGGTGAATACTTAGCTAGTAAGTGAGTGAGTAAGGCTGACTAAATCACTTAAGACACACACATGAGAAGTCCACAGGACAAAAAAAAAAAGGATTTAATTAAATTGAAGGTCAGAATACCTTTACACTGAGTGCAGTTTTGAGCTCTTTCACTGTCATAATTCTTTGACTGTGGTTCAATTACTCTAGTAAATCTATTTTTTTTGCTTGGATTAACTTTCTACATCAGGCAGCAGCTCATCACACATCCGTTATTATTATAACGCCTTGAAATGTGAGATATGACCCTACGTGAGTGTGTGAGCGTGTGTGTGAGCGTGTAATAGAGGGACTTTGTAGAAGGCCTGGTGTGTGTGTGTGTGTGTGTCAGTGTGTACATGTGGGTGCGCCTGATAGATTTTCAATTTCATTTCCTATGTACACGCTCTGTCCACCAGGGCAGTAGATGAGATTTGGCCTTTACCGCTGGTTCTGAAATTGGGCTGGTCCTGCCGGACTCACGGCTCCATTTAAATGCATTAAAGCAGAGAGAAAGTGTCTCGTACATCAAGGGCTTTGACATGTGGCAGTGTGACAGCCCACAGCTCCGGGGATGATTGGTGCTTGACATGCAAGGATCTTAGGAACATCTATTAACAGCCGCTACATACATGAGCTAAGTGATGACTAGGTCAGGCCTCAGATTAACGCTGTGAAAAGCGAACGTCACCGTGGCTAACAGCTTCTTTGATCATGAACAAAAGACCTTCATTTTCATCCGTTATTTCAGTGAAACCGTCTTACAGGTGGCTATCGATCTTGACAAGCGCCTGAGGCCTTGAATCAGCTTTTACCATCAACTGTCATGGCTTCTGCTATAAAGGGCTCTAAAGCGATGCGGGTGATGGGAGGTTGACAAGTTGGGATAACTTGTTCTTAATTGTGGGAGAAGAGGTCTTCAACTCCTGGTTTATTTGATCATTGTCCTTGCAGCTAACACCTCCAACACCCAAACTGAAACAAAGTTACTCACAACTCCATTTTCTTTGTCTTTTAAAGTAATCAATATAATTAAATGTTTTAATTAGCCTATGCAGGGTTTTTCAAGACCATACATAAGCCCTACACTGGCAAGTAAGTGCGGCCTACAAGTTGACATAGAATGGTTGATTTCAATGCAAAGGTAGGAAATCACAATCATTCAAAGTCTCTACAATACTCTACAATATTCTTGGACACTATTAGGTCCCTCAGAATTCACCATCCAGACATCAACTTAATAAAATCCTTTAACTAAGACAGGTTCTCTATCCTTTAACCTGATAAAGGAAAAAACATGCTAAACTTGCTTAAAGCCATTCTGAAAAGTCACTAGAAGTAGTTTAAAATATACTTTACTGTTGGACACCTACTTTGAATTGAGAGTTAATTAGATGAAGAAATCTGAAGACAAAGCCAGTGAAACGTTCCACTGAACGTAAAGTGTCTCAGTGAATGTGAAAATGTATGACCACAGCTTGACAAGAGAGGACATGTCAACATGTTGAAGAGACAACAGCATGGGGAGAGAAATTAATATTTGTGTGTGTGTGTGTGTGTTAGAGAGCGTGAGCATCCAGGAAAGATGAATGAGTTGAAATTCAGGCTGGAATTTTCCTTTAGGCGCAGATGCAGGGCTGTCCATTACATGCAAAGAGCCACTGTTTGGCAAACATCTTTGGCAGACACATTTCAGCCAACTTTTGAGACAGGAAGAGAGAAGATGTTTCTCCTTTGTATGGCTGGTTATGAATGGCCTCACACATGAATGTTTGTCATTGTGCAGTTGCATCCCTCAGGGCAGAATTTAAGACATTCTTGGAGATCCTTAAAGAGAAGTCTTTGTAGAAAAGACAAGTTTTCATGTACAGCTGAATGACTGCTGCAGTCGTTGCTGTGATAAGTTCCTTCCTCTACTTTGTTCAGTGTATACAGACAAATATATTTTACATCTAAGAAATCAGACAAGGTAGAGCAAATGTGAATATACAAACAAAGGAACCAAAGGCTCGAGGTATCAAATAGGAGAACAGTGGGATCCAACCTGCATCATCAAAACAGAGAACAATGCATCTTTGTGGAAAAGATACAACAAAGACATGATGGTCACAGTGATTATGCTCGTTGTAATCCATTTAGCACACTCTGCTGGTGACAGCCAGAAAGAGAAATGCCATTGTTATACAATGATTCTCAAATTAAATGATAATTGACGGTTGAATAAAATAATATTAGCAATAATATCGGCGCATATCTGCAATAAAATTAGCTGATACCAATAGTCACTTGATTAATCAGCTGGGGTTCTCTACCTCATACAGAACCTGGTACAGAACCATGCAGCCAGCATGGCATCATTGTGGAAGGGGAAATTATTTTCTCGAAACCTCAGGATGCTGGGTTTTATCTTTGCTGTCATTATTTTCCCCCTTCTATGCAACTCCAAAAAAAACAAGAACAACTACTTAATCTTTACTGCTGCCTCCTGCAGGAAAAGGACAGAATGCAGTTTATGTTGGCATTTAGCTCAAAGGCACAGTCACATAGTTTGATGAGGCACAGTTGGGTTTTAAGGCCAAGCATGTACTGTGAACTATGAGGCTGTTTTAACATATTTCTGAGCAGCAGGACTGATATTGAAGTTGGGCTGAATTTCAGCTCAATGTCGTTGTTTGTAGCTTAGTGTACAGGGGGCATGAGGGCTGATCACAGCTCAATCAGCTGCTCCTGACCAGTCAAATTTGGTCAGCCTAATGCATACTTTCAACGTGATAGCAGAGCCACAAGCCAATTTCCAACAGCATCTAAAAGCACCATGGCAACAGCAGGCATGCCTGTTTGATGTGTCTCACACCTTTTATGACGAAAGATGTGAACAAGTAAATGTTTGCAGGAAATAGCTGCAGACCTTCAGCCAGGAAAATTGGATGGAAACAGGCATTTGGGAACATGAAATTGATTCAGCTTGCTAGTTACCTTATATCTGTTGGTGATGACAAGTTTGTGTGCATGTAAGAGAGTGAGAGCATTTTTTAAATAACTCAAGAACACATAGATCTCACATTGATTTTGAAAACTCGAACGAAATTCGAAAACTTTGGTTGTTGCATTGTAAATGACTCACTTGCTCAATGTGAGTTGACTTTCCACCTCAACATACAGTCGTACAATGCACAGAATTCACAGCCTTAGTTGTTCTTGTATTACGCAGAGGCGTGCCAGGCTAGTAAGAATTTGTATCTGTTTTCTTGCTTCAGTAACTGTTCAGGAACTCAAAGCTCCAGTGTTGGTTTGGTAAAAAAATGCTCTGGTTTCCTACTGTAACAGAGATTATTCCAGAGGCGTGCCTCGGCTAAGAGGTCTGCAAGAACAATACGAGAGGCCTCTGTCAACAGGTGCTGTGTTTTTGTTTTTGGAACAAAAACATGGTTATCAGGGCAGAGTGTCTGTGGAGACAAGTGGCAGAGGTGTAACAGCTGAGGGAGGGGACACGGCCAGGAACGTGGGTGGACATCACAGCCAAGAGAAAGTCTCTGGACAAAATACAGGCACACATGGATTAAGGGAAGGCCAAAACTGAATCATTACATTCTTGAATAATGTTCCTCCTTTCATTCTCTGTGTGTCCCTGTCCATTCCAGCACATGGTCTGTCTGCCACCTCATGAAAGGATCTTTTGTGCACTTGTGGGAATGTGTTTAGCTGAAAGAGAGAGAGTGGAGGTCAGAGAAAGGGTTCAGAGGAAGACCTTTACAGTCAGCCTGCTAATCGCTGGGTTGCCTGCAGTGCCTTTCAGTGATTACAAATTTGTTCCCTTTAGATTTTATTCAACTTCCAGGAGCCATTTACATCTCTGTACTATCATTGACAAACAGGTCTGCTTGTACAATGTGCACTAAAATCCTCAATCAGTATACAATTTCAATTTATTTTGAGCTAGACATGAATGTCAATGACTTGGCATTCAAAGTCTTTGACATATTGTTGAACCACCTGGTGACAAACCTGCTCACCAATAACCAATCCAAAGGCATTTTGCCCTTAGCCTGACTTAAAATCTGTTATTTATATAAAAAAGTAAGAAGAGTCAGTGAAGATCTCAAAGGAACCAGGTAGACATAATTAGCCATGTTTCTTCAAATTATATAAATGATGTTTGGTAATGTTGACTCTCTGTTACTGGAGGTAAATGAATAGAAACATTATGGTGTAACCAGTTTGTTTTTATTGGTCTCAATGGTGAGAGCTTCTATTATGATGATTTGATCAAATCAGAACACTTGAGAATAAAACGTTATTCAATGCTTTTCATGCCTTTATGAAAACAATGGATAACAGATTCACCGACGGATTAGATTTCTGATGACTTCAAGGTCTGACTCACTGATTAGAATTCAGCTTAATCACATTTTTTGTCTTTAAAGAACTCTAATCAAAAGCAAAAAAAACAAACCTCTTTTAACTTTTTTAATTTTGTAAATGTAATTTTATGTTCATTATAAAAAAAACTGACTGTTAATTATACTTTCTGTTGATACAAAAAATCCTTAAAAATAGGTTGAATGCATGACTATCTCTCATTCTCATGTTGAGTACAACATGCTTCGCCCTCTTCAACAGCGGTCTCCTGACTCCTCAGGAATTCTGAATTACCCAACAAATAACAACAACTGGTGACTAATCCATACAGTAAGACCTTAGCTAGTGGTCTCTAACCTGTCTGCCTCTGTCTTTCTAACCGCCTCAGTGTATGATATTTGCAGCTATAATGAGTTCCTATCTTGTTTTATATTTGTTAATTATCAATATGCATTCTGTAATATGATTATGTGAAGTGATAAATCAAAGTGGGTCAAATTTCAAAGATCAACACTTTCACCTCTTTCACCTCTACTGATTGGCTCCTCAAAACAACACTGCTGGCATGTTAGCTTTTGTGTCTGTAATTGCATGTTGGGTCAATGACGTGACGCTCATTTTATTGTGTCCATAAGGTTTAGTTAACTTTTAAAGGCTTAAAATTTAAAAATAAATGCATAAATGACATGCTTTCATCCTTTGTTTTGAGGACCTAGTCTAAAATTTATATTAATTATACATTTTTAGAGAATATTTGGGGTATTTAGGCAAAAATGTCTAAGTGGTGTAACCGTTGAAACTTTGTACCAAAGAATTAAAGTTGCTTTAAAAAGGTTACACTTTCAATATAACACCCTATGAACTAGCCTGGCATAATTTTACAATAGAACTGTTCAGTAGTAAATAAAAGTAATGGAACATCATTGCTCTTATTATTATAAATTATTTTAGGGAAATCGTGTCACCCAGTCAAGTACCAAATTGTCAACATGGTGTAACCACCATTGAAGGAGCCATTTTGTCTATATATTCATCATATCATGTGACAAGAAATTATATCACAAAGAAGAACCCCTGATGGTCCTAACTGCTGCAGGCCAAGTTTAGCAACTCTCTTTAAAACATGAGATAATTGGACATTTTAAGGGCGTGGTCAGGTATGTCAAATGGTATGACCTCAGAAAAACATTAACAATTTATGATAATTATAAAAATTTGTATTCACTTCGAAAATTAGATTTGAAATGTGCTTACATAGGTCTCAATGATAATGCCTGTCAAATTTGATTTAAAGTGGAAAAGTCAAATGGTGTAACCGGTTACACTATTTGACTTTTATGACCAGGCCCTGGCATTTTGTACATGTTTAGCTTCAAATTGCATATTTGTCTTCCATTTACTTATATTTATAAAGGTGCACTATGTAGTTTTGGTAGAGAAATGTGAAAGTTGGAGAAATTTACAGATTATGTGGTATATGTCCATCATAACTCTAAACACAAACTGTCCTCAGATGAAAATTTGGTCCCTGTAACACTGTTTGAAGATAAAATGCTACTGGAGAAGTTATGGTGGGGGGCCCGCAACAGTGAAAGCGTAACTCTCCTGGTAGCTTTATATCTCCAAACAGTGTTCCAGGGACCCATTTTTTTACTTTGAATAAAGTTTGTGTATTCAGTTCAGAAAATATATCAAAGAATTGTTTCACTTCTCCAACTTTTCAAATTTCACTACCAAATCTACATAGTGCACCTTTAAACATGTATGATCTAATATATGTATGTATCCTGTAATATTGGCACCAGTAGTTGCATTTTAGATGTGTCGTCTATCAGGGGCCATGTGGTAGGGTAGGTAGTATCAGCGTGTCACTACCTGGAGCTTGCTTGCCAAAGTCTGGTACTATAGAAGGTGGCAATGCTGTTTGGGCTGTGATGGCCATGATGTAAAGAAGGAGAGATGTAAAGTGTTGCCTGTTGGTATGTTATCCTTTGATTAGGGCACAAGTACCTTGAGTTTATTCCAAATACTGAAGAAAGTAATTCCCCCTGAAGATTTTGGTCAGATGTTGTAATTTACTTAAGATATGAATTAATTAAGGATGCACCGATCCTGACTAAGACAGCTAGATCAGGTATCAGTAAGAATTTGCCGATCTATGAGACCCATCCAAAAGGCCGATCTATTCACCTCAGTTTTATGCTATTCTGTGTTTAAGACAAATGTGCTACATTACTGTCATCAGCGTACTGGTATTCTGTGCACTGTGGTAGGTGGAGCAAACATAAAATGGAGGAAGCTAACAACAATTTCTTCAAGAAACAATGGCCTTTGACTGTAAAAGCAGCATGGTCAGTTGGTGTAACTGGTTTGCGTCAATTGGTGTAACCAGTATTTCTTGTAAAAAATATAATAAAATACAGGAAAATTAAAGTTGAATAAAAGTAGTCCTCTATTGCAGTTAAATAACATGTTTTTTAACAATTTTTACATAATTTGCCAAAAATTAATTAGAAAACAGAGGTGTTTTCAGCTTTGTGCCCCGCTCAGGCATAACTTATAAATTTAGGGATAATCCTAATAAAATCTATTTTCTTGTGTTATTTTAAAATTAAGTAATTACAATCATGAGTACACTTACATATACTCTAGATGTATAAAATATTCAATATTCTTAATTTTTCAGTGGTTACACCACTTGACATTTTTAGGTCCATTTAGTCTTACCTTTTGAAAAAAAAGGTTTAAATGTCATTTTAAAAAACACAAAACCAACATGAATACAAATCTCACATTTTAATGAACCAGATGCATGCTTTCAAATTGTGTTTTTAAAAGATTTTTAAATTGGTCATCTGAACAACCCTTATTTGTCACTGACCCTGTTATAAGTGTACTTTTTTTTCTCTTCATACTTATTATGGATCTAGCCAACTAGGAGTAATTGTGTTTGTGTTCACATTATGCAGCCCTATTGGGACCCCTTCAATGTACTGTACTTAGATTAGAAAATAACCCTGTTGAAGAAGGAAAAACTATTCTAATTTAAAACATACAGCTTGCTGCTCTCGTGGTCTGTGCACTGAATCTAACAATTACATCTTATTTTCCATTAAAGAGCCAATATTATGCCCTTTTTGGGGTTCGTATATTTAATCTATGTAGCTACTAAAGTATGTTCAATAGCTAAAGTTATAAAAAAGTGTCTGTTTTCATGTACTGCCACTCCATGCACCGGCTCGCTTCTGACTCTCTCTCTAAGGCTCTGAAGTGCCCACGTTCAGAGTCCCCACGTGTGCCAAGTCTGATCTGATTGGTCGTCCTGTCAGCTCTGCCGTAATTGGTCAGTTGCTCAGCACAGTTCTCGGAAATGTCCCGCCTCTTTTACCATATTGGGAATGCAGCCACTGGCTCCGAGGGGAGCATAAACATTAGCACTTTAGCACTACTGTGCTACCGCAGGCTACGGCATATCATGGGCGTGCTACAGAAGTTAATGGGCGTGCAACATGAGCTGCTGGGATTGCCACAACGAGCCAATGGGCTTAGATCAGTGATCTCACACTGACAATGACGTCGGACTGACAAATTTTTATCGAGGGGGGCTAGAACCGAGTGTTACATGCAGCTAATGCTACAGCTAACAGGAGGACGTAGGAGAGGCCACGTTTCCACGGACTTTGAATTTTTGCAAATAGATGTGCCTAAACATGCACAGGACACTTGGAAAACAGCATATAAAACCAGAAAAGAGCATATAAAACCAGAAAAAGCACAATATGGGACCTTTAAGTTTTTCTGTTGTTAAACCAGCAAAAGTTGTCCTCAATCTGATCTGAATCTGACTGAGTCCTGCAGTGACATCAAATCTAAAACTAGGAGTAAAGTTTGACCAACGCTCTGAAGTCTGACGAAGCACAACAAACAAATCCTCTTCACTCTCCATTGTACGTCTTATTTCGACAGATTTAAGGAAGGGTCAGGCCAAGTTCCGATTTGATGAATTTCATATTCACCTAACTCACTCAGATTTCCAGCCTCCCCGTGACAAGGCCAGCAGAGCTCTGATAATGCTTCACATACAGTATAATGTCCATAAGTAAAGCGACAAGGCCAGCAGATTGCTGATATTACTTCATTTGTTAAGTGGATTGGCTGCTTCCTTTCCAGCCGGAGGCAGGCAAGGTTAAAACATCACTTCATCACAGCATCCATAATGGGAGTGTTTTGCATTTGCAGATGCAGGATCAAGCAGGGTTCGTTGGTAGGAAGAGAAATGGAATGAGCAGAAGTATCCATCACCCAGACAAAGCCGCCTGGTGCCTTCTCAGCTCCTTTGCCACCCAAACACACTCTCTGACTCACACAGAGACACACAGTCAGAGTCACACACATGTCCGCGGACCTCTGCCATCACTGTCTAGCCCTGGCTGTGTGGGCATCGCTCTGTCAGTCAGCATGAAGGGCAGACCTGAGCCTGGTAAGATCAATCATTCTCCTGGACACACTGGCAGTGTAAACCTTTGATAAAGAGTGTCGTTCACGGCAAAACCCCCGTCAAGGACTTATTAAAGGCCTGACACTGTGTGATTAACGAGAGAGCCGGCACAGCCAAGCTGGGCCGACGTGGGGCTTAGAGGTAGGGGGTAAGGAGACTAAAGGGGAGGACTGTTCAGGAGCCCTACGGGAGTTTAACTGCAAGAATCCTCCCTCACACAGTCGTACATGCAAACACACTTCCACATTTTTAATGTGTCTCTTATTATTAAAAAAAATTGCAGTCCTACATGCAAATTACTAAAATATTGAATACAATGTAACAGCTGCTTAAAGCCCCTGTCAGAATTTTTTTATCTGGTTATGAAACATAGAAAAAGGACGTAGTTATACGCTCATCACTTAGGTACAGGGCTGTGCAAAATCAGCAGACTAAAGAAGAAGATAGGCTCGCACACTCGCTCAAATGCCACAAAAAGGTCATTGGTGCGTGCAACCCATGTATGGAGGCTGCGGTCCTCCAGGCAGGCGGCCCGGGTTCAAATCCGACCTGTGACTCCTTTCCCACATGTCGATACCCGCTCTCTCTCTCCCTGATTTCCAGCACTGTTCACTGTCCTATCCCTCCAATAAAGCCAAAAAAGCCCCAAAATTCATCTTTAATTGAACACAAGGTCTTCTTCAGGTGATCATTTTATGAAACAGACTGAAACTTTTTAGTGATGATGTCTCTGTATGACCAACTAAGCATTTGAGTCAGTGATGACATTGATAGAGTCCATATGTAGTGTTTCATTTCTGTAACTGCCGTCATAGGGTAGGTGAAAAACAAACCACTGAAGAAAAAGCTTTTTTTCCCCCATTTCCATAGAAAGTATGATGACGAGTTTTACATCTAAATGTTTAAAGACAACATGATGATCAGATGTCAGAAAACAATACTTACTAATATAAAGAACAAGATCAGCAAAGACACGAGACATACCAATCGTCCAGGGGTCATCAAAGTAGACACAAACCTCAAGTTCCTCACAAGCTTAATTTTAAGACTCATAGTTGGGTGTGCACGTTTATTGCTTAGGTATCATCTGTTTACTGAACTCCAAGCTTACGTCAAAGACCGCGTTAGACTTTAAAATATCTGTGTTTTTATACATTTACTCAGAATTTATCTGAATGTCTTTATGCCAGCCCCCTAGATTAAATTGTCTTTTGAAGTTCAGCCGATTGGTCAACGCAGTCGGAAATATTCAGAAATATTTATAGAAAGCAAGCAGGCAGAGTAATGACATTCATATCCTGCAACAGGCTCTGGCTTCGTGGGCGCAGTCAAGCTGCTTCATACTCTTTTCTGAACTCCAGATTGTGTATAGCATACGTGTAACTTCACACTTAGCTGTCGGCACAAAAAGAAAACGGTCACTTGAGCACGGAGCAGGCGAGACATGAAGGACCTTAGGAATGCAGCCAGTCATTAAAACACAGACATGCTCCTGCGCTAACTCCAGTCAATAACCCAGTCATCTGCAACACCAGGTGCTGGTGACAAGGTCAAGCCAAGAATAAAAAAATATAAAAAAATCCAGGAGGGGAGGTAGCAAGGAACAAGGGAGGAGGAGAAAAACCTGAAAACAGTGTGATATCACATGCTTCTCCATTTATCCTTACTGGTAGAGATATAAAAATGGTGTTCAGGTGTGTAAGGGACAAGATGATTGAGAGAGAGCGATGAGAGCTAAATCATAAGAGAAATGAGATATGTGATTGATGTGGGGTGGGGGGATGGGGAGGAGGTGGGAGAGCTGAAAAGACAAGTGCGGTTGTGAACGAGAGAGATACTAGATCAAGAAACAGATGGGCAAATTGACGGTTCAGTGGTCTGAATCACTGAGTGATACTAGAACAGAGGTGCTCCTAACCAATAGTTAAACCCCTCATATCTATTACTCTTTTCAAACCTATATTTATCATTTAAATTCAGAACAAAATAGTGAAGTAATTGGCGCATATTGTACAGCAATGATGCACAAAGCTACCTGAGAAGTTTCTTTTAAGAAAGTAGTTTCATTGGCCACTGCTCAAAAGCGCTTCAAAGCAGATACGATTATAGCAAACAAAAGTAGAGTGTGATTCATGGCATACTCATAATGTTCACCTGTCGTATTTCTGTAGCTATATGATGAGCTGTGAGTCTCTCTGTTGTTCAGTTGACGTGTTAAGAGTAAGGCTGTGTACCAACATGGTTCACTGATGGTTGCAGCCTGCTGTCCCTGTAGGCTGCTCACCTTGTTTGTAGCTTTCCTCCCTGTGTCGGCTGCCTCATCAGAATGCATGAAACATGACAGCACCAGCATCGTTATCTGGCCCCCTTCACTCTCATGATGTACTGTATGTGGCATGGACAATATTTGTGGAGCAGACCTGCGGGGGGAGTAAAGCTAGAGCCGCGCTGCCTCCAAAACACACAGACAGAATAGCCACATGCGCACATTTTGAAATGCACACATACCTTCATGAACATGCATACATGCATTCATGAACACTGACACCGATGACAAAAGCACCTGCTTATGTATTCTTCAGTGAGTGCTGCGTCTCTTGAGATTATATATAATATAAGTCCTCCCTGGCGCCGAATTGTTTCACGCTTTGCAGGAAGTGCCTGCAGGGCGTGGAGGTGGCTTACCAGAAAGGTGGAATGAGCTACTCGATGAGTTATTGATGAAGCAGCGTCTGCATGAATCTCACATTCAGTAGATCAGCATAACTATGTGGCTACGAGTGTTGGAACCATCCAATGCACATGCAGTTTTTACAATAGTTGGAATAATGGCGTCGCTCTCAGACGTGGCTGTCAGATGTGATAATGGTAACATGTTTAGCGATGGTTAAGGGATCCACATCAGAGGTCACTGTGGAGCTGTTCTTGACATTTCTCGAGAAGTTTTATTTATACTTTCTATTTCCTGCCCTTCAGTTTTGTTTCCTTCAGTTGATATGTAAGATCACACGTACCCTCAGCTCAACATGATTGAGATCAGTCGTCCTTCAGGGGAGGTTCTTCATAATATAAAAGACTGTTTATTCATTGACAAGCAGCTGTAATCAAGAACACATCAAATATAAAACATTGCTGAGACATTTCAAGAATGCCTGACCTTGGAAGAGATGCTGCATTGAAGAAAAAAAAGCCCATTGTTATTGTTATAAAGTATCTTTTCAGTTAATTTAATGGTTGATCTGCTCGAGCAGGATCTTGACAGCTTTGATCTACTTCTATCTGAGCTGCACAGGAGTGCCCTCGTATTTTTGGCTGTTCAGCTTTAAATTACAGCTGCAGCTTTCTTCATGAGCTAATCATAAAGCACATTTTTTATGATTACATTAGCAGATTCTCCGACTACACAATTACACAGTGGAATGGTTTTGAATTAATGAAATGATGAATGAGAGGAAAGGACAAGATAAGCAGAGGTCAAATAAACAGATTATGATTTTGTAGACTTTTGAAGCTTGGTACTTGTCTTTGGAAAATAACCAGTTGCCAACTGTGCAACTTCAACAAGACACTCAATGTCTGAATACATTACTCTGTCAGGCTGCCAAGTTCTCTGTTTATCCATCAATATACAATACTTCTACCTGCAGTTAAGAACAAACTAACGGGCCTATTATGGATGACTTCTCTATTTTAAGGTAAATCTGGAAAACCTTTTCAGTTTATGGAAATTACATGAAGAATGTCTGTGTGACTTCTGTTCCCTATCTTGATACTGGTTTGCAGCTTCAGACCAGGCAGATACCAGGAGAAGTCAGTCATTGTCCCTGCTTTCTCTGTCTCCTCTGAGGGATATTAAGTGTTGGTGCGCCTGCCACCCTGCTTCCATTGATCTGATCAATAACTCACATGTTCCGATGTAGTTTTAAGCGCTCTGCCTGCAGCTCATAGAGGGGAACACCACACTAACGTGTTTTATTTTTTTTAAGTTCAGTTGAGCAGCTGCTTGTCTGTGAACCTGAGCAAGCTTCGCTGTATGATTAACTGCTGTGTGCTCCTCTGTGTGTGTTCTCCTGTGTCTGTGTGTATATGAGTTTAACTGTGTGCAAGTTTTGCAGCAGTCAGGTTGAATGCTCCAACACGTTGATCCAGGCAGGCAGAAAACTTCCAACAGCACACTGAGCTCTTAGATTCTTGGATTATCTTTTGCTCGTTTGTACGCTGTTCTGCTGTTATTGACTTCAACGTTCTGGTGGAGACTGTGATTGAAAGACTTGAGTTCTACTGTAGAGGGTGAGCAAGCGTGTGCAAAGGTGTTTTTTTTTTTTTTTTTGCACGTGATGACAACAGATCGTTATTTGGTAGATCTCCTGCCATCATCCTCTGAGGCAGACTGCAGGAAAGGAGCAGATGGAGGCGGAGGGAACGATCACCCAAGGGTGTCTAAGACTGACAGTATGCCTTTTCATAACTAAGACAGAAGGATGATCTGTGTAGGTTTTTTCTTTTCCATCTGTAGTTTGTGGAAAAATGGCACCTTCTATTACTTGACCATGTATGAAAGAAAAATGGGAAAAAAAAGTAGAGATAAAGTGTCCTTGATTTGAAGATGAGAATCTCGACCTCCCTCTGCTCCCTGCATGTCTGTCAGAAAAGGATAAATATCCGTATGGGATTATTCCATTATCAGCTTTTAAGTCTGAAGGCAAAAATCTTTTGGTCTCCTTTCTCCTCACAGTCTTGATATGACTCATCGTCTGTTCAGATGGGCAGCCAGTTGTCTTGGCTCTTTCTCAGTCTGTGAACACCATTCAGTCAGCACCTGTTATCTCCCTCAAGCTCAGCATAGCCACTCTGTTACGCGTATTCACTTAAAATCGGATAGGATAATTACCTGCCATTTCCCAACCAATTTCTATTAGATATTGTAAACCTTGTTTTGAAATGCCGATAGCAATTTTGTTAATCAAGCCGTGCATTATTACATTAATTGGCTCAGATTAAGTGGTCAATTAATGGATGCCACCCTAATGAAGCACATCACCGCAAGAGGGTGGAGCTGAAATGTTGCAGCTCACAGATGCAAATGGACACATCACAACATTAGAATAAATGAGTTTGTTTGCAAGACTGAGAAAGAAAACAGAAGGGCAGCCAAGCATTAAATTCAATTGAGTAGAGCCTGTCAATAATGGGGCAGGGGGCCATTTATTCCAGGACCTTCTTATCGGATCTTTGTCACCACATAGAACGATGAATGAGAAACTGAGATAAGAAACGGAGACAAAAGAGGAGGAATACTTTTCAAACCAAGGAAAGAAACATTTTAAAATACTTTTGACGTAGAATATGAAAAGCATAAAAACAACCTTTTATGAATGTTGCCAAAATTACTTTTGAGTGATGAGTTATACTTTTAAAGATCTCAATCTATATTTTAGATAAAAAAAGGAAACACACCTCTTTGCTACAGTGGCAGCTGTTCAGGTGCCTATGTGTACAAAACGAAGTCTAGTTTATGCATTTACTCATATATATTTTTTCTCATAACATTCTTTAATGATTTTTTATTGGTTTAACTAAGAGCATGCTATCACAGTTATGAAGTATGGTTGTCCTGCACATCAGTATAATGACAATTAAGCTTTGTTTTTGCGTATTACTACCGTGTGTCGAAACATCCAACAGCATCAGGAGGATTTGTGGAATCCAAAGTTATTCATTCTTAAAAGTGCAATATGTAACTCTGACACTACTGTTTAAAATGGGTACTGCAGTCCAAATTTAAAACATTGTAGAGAGCTGTCTCCCCCCACCCCCTCCTCTCTAGAGTCCATGCTCACACAGGTTGCCATGTGGTGGACACTGAAGCTTCAGTGTTTAGCCAGCTCTGCATCGGTCTGTAAACCTTTCTGTGTTCTAACCTCTCTCCATTTTTCAAAAGCATCTCCAATATTGATCCTAGTTTGAGCACGTTTCTGCTAGTGGAGCTTATTAGAAACATGCAGAGGCTTTTTAGGTCGGGTACAATCACTTCTATCTGAACCACTTCTCTCGCCCTCTTCCATCACTGTAACACCTGTTGGTTTGACCTGATAACTGCTCTCATATCTGACAAACCGAGGGGCGTCCAAAACGGCCGTGTGGGGGTGCCTTAAAAGCGCCTACCTTCTCTGGTCCAAACAAATCCAGAGCATTCAGGAGCAGAATCTAAAGTTAGAAGGAGGACATACTGGCTGCTGCATTGTTGTCAGAGAAGCCAGCACTTCAACATAGCATGTTTCCTTAATGTCTGATCATATAGTAAGGCAACTTTGTGATTTAGTTCCATAAATATGTCCACAAGACACTTAATCCCGCATTGCTCCCGCTGCTTCGATGGCGGTGTATGACTGGATTAGTGTTGTACTTACTCTCTGATGTACATCACTTTGGATAAAAGCGTCTGCTAAGTGAATTGTAACATTGTAACAGATTGGACCTTTAAAAATGAGTTATACTATATCCACCTTTTTTGATGATGTACATCATTTGTTTTCCAATCTATTCCTTATGAGATCTTTGTAGCAGTTTGTGGAACTTGTCGTGCACACTGCTTACATTTTATAACTTCTACGTAATGTATGACTCAATGTCTGAACTCCCTCCATACACACAGACACAGAGTGCATATCATCATAAGCCTTCATTTCCATAGTGATGTGACAGCATTCGGATGGTTTACTACACCAGCTATAATCCGTCTTAATCTTCTGCTGCTTAGCTCATTTATTCCCAGTAGTCTGAATGACTGCAGGGCAGGGCTGGGAAAGACACAGCTCAGGCTGCTATCGAGGAGCTGCATGTAGCTCTGCCCTGTAGTATGACACTTCCGTGTCAGGATTATACTCCACCCTGGTCTATTGAATTTCGAATAATATGATCAGTGATTTCAATAAAAAAAATTAGCTTTTGAAAAGCTACATCCTGCTCAAGCCATAACCAAGCTTTTGATTCTTAGTAGGTGTGTATAAATGTAGAAGTCCTGATCTCCTGTATGTGTGTGTCTGCTGATTTGTAAGCCTGCGGATTATCACAGCACAGTGAGACATCACAGTGAGGATGGCAGCTGCAGAAAGTCACCCAATGGCTACACCGAATACAACTCAGCAGCGTTTTTTATTTGTCCTTCACACTTCATGCAACTCGCGCTCCAGCTGTCAAACCTTTCACTGTAACCTGACGCGTCTTTTCATGTTGTTCAACTGTTATTTTACTTACATGAGTGGTTGTGCCTCTCAAAGCCTATTGAGAGACACTTTTAACCATTTAAACCAAATAATGGCTCCATACGATGAATAGTGCCCCCTCCTGTCAAGATCATTGTAGAAAACACAATTATTTTCTTAACTGCAGATATTATCAGGCTTCCACTAGTTATTGAACAAAGCCATATTCATTTGTTGCACATTTCAAAGTAGTGTGTAGGGTTGTAAGCTTGTAAGTTTTGAATCTTGAGGTTCTTGCAAATAGCGTTGCCTACCCCTGCTGCATGAAGATTTTTAACATGTAGAAGTATCCACTGATGATAAACCAGCGATCTACAGTAACCTTTTTTTAATTGGAGTTGGATACATGACATTTAGATTTAATATCTATTACTGATATAATCCAAGTTAACTTTGATATTCTACCTGATTGTTTTCTTAAATGATTGTTGATAATAAAATGGTATGAGATTTGACACCTAGCTTAGCATTTCTGAATATTTTATCAACCGGGAAGTAAATCCAAAATGGAATCAGCTATAGATCTTGAGGGTTACAGCTTGGCAATGAGCCTTCATCTCTTCAGTGGTAAAAGTGTACCATCAATATACTGTCCCCTATATTCCACCCGTCTCTTTCAATAACATAGTTTCTACTAGAGGTGGGCGATATGGGAAAAATATCATATCGTGATTTTTTTTTGGCAAAATTTTCATACTGATCTTTAGACAAATTTGTAAGTTACTGACCAGTTCAACCAAACTTATTTCCCTGTATAATGTTTTTAAATGCACAAAAACTGTGCAGACAAGTTTAATCTATTTGAAAAACATCTTTGTAGGAGGTCTGGAGGTCTCTCACCCAGAACATCTTTAGCAACAGAAATGTCTTTCCCTCAATTTGATCAATATTTATGCACAATTTGAAGGTTTTCCTGACCACTTTGAAATTATGATTTAGTAATGTGTTCTCTTTTTATGTTCATCAGGAACATTTTCATGCAGTGATGCATTCATTTAAAAACCTGTAGACTTCATAACCCTGCAGAGTTCCTACAGCTGTAGCTTCATACAGGCTCTGCAGCATTTGTTGTTTTTTATGACATCATTGGACTAACTTTAGTTTGGTTTATATATAATCAAACATAATACAGAATGTGTTCATTCTGCGACACATGATCAAAGTAAGTTTTACTGAAAGAGGAGATTAATTCATAGAGAGGGCGGGACATCGTTGATTGACAGACAGATAGTCACCATGGTTACTCACTCTCACCTGCCTGCTGCACACATCGTGTAACGTCGTTTAGTGTAATCCCTATAAATTCGGTAATCACAACAGGTGATCTTCGGGTGGAGAGGATGATAGTAACTTTTAAAAACTGAGAGAGAGCAGAAAACACCGACAGCAACATTTTAAACACCGGGGTTATATCTCTCATCACTGACTGTCTGTTAACGTATCTCCGGCTCGTTAAACGGTTTCTTGTGTCGCTATCCAAGATGTAAACTTAACTGTGCAGTTAAGTTAACTGTTGATCACGCCGTGTCGGTTTGGAAAAATATCAGAACAGTTACATTAGCCCGGTTCTATGATCTCTCTGCTTTGGCAGATCGTCAGCACGTTAAAATCCTTCACGATCTAAGATCGTCATATCGCCCACCACTAGTTTCTACTACTGTATTACTTCCACTGAATCAGGTACACATACTTTTAAATAGAAAACGATGTTCACACACACAAACGCACACACACACAAATGTCCACAAACTCAGAGTATTCTCTTCAAAGTTTCTGCAGCCATCGGCTCCTGTTCCCAAAAGGCCTTCAACAGGCTTCATTATATAGCGTTATTAATGGCTAGTTTGCTCATCTACGCAATGCCATTAAACTGTCGTCTTTTTTGTAACACAATGTATTAAGGGCTTAATGTCCCGCCATAAATTACCTGACAAAAACTCTGACACAAATAGCCACGCGACAGGGTTGTGGAGGAGAAGACATTTTCAAGTACAGATGGATCCATCAGCAGTGCATTAATGCAGGCTGAAAAGTCATTAACATAACATTAATTCCTTTATTAGGGATAGTGGAAACAAATAGCTTTTCAGAGAGATGCTGACTCGGAGCCAATCCACTGTGTTCATGTGAGGCTGAATCAGCTCACGCTCAAGGAAAATACTTGATGAAGGCTTAGAGCTAATGAAGCTTCTACTGTATTTGTCCTTACACTTTCTTTTTGGTTTCTGTGCTCCGCTTTTTATCAGAGAGCTTCCTCCGCTCTCTATTGTTTCCTTATGTTTGTTTCAGACTTTCTCTCCCCCTCTTACCCCCCTCTGTCTTTCTTTCTTTCTTTCCTCTGTCAGTACTTGATTGTGCTGTGAGGGCTGTGATTGTGTGTATGCGTGTAATTAGCTCTTCGAATGAAGGGCAAGTTAATGAGATCAACTTCAGCTGTCCCTCCACGGGAATAGATTTGACACGTAGCAGAATTGTCGGTCCGAGTGTGTCTGTATATATGTATGTGTGTGTGTGTGTGTCATATTGTCCCAACTCCTCCCACACACTTGCACCCACAGGCTTAAACTATGACGCACCCATACCATCATCAGACATTAGATTTTACCTTGCTCGTAATTCACTTCCTAAAAATATTTCAAATGTGTAAACACCTACCACATTTCTTCCATTTTGCTTTAAATCTGTGCCCATTCACAGCCACTCTTACACCATTAAGAGCCTCTTGAAATGTCTTTGAGTTTTTAAGAGAACACTCACTAAATGCCTCACAGGAGTTTTCACTGTTGTGGCTACATACAAATGATGCAGATATTTCAGTTTTCCCAGCAGCCTCTATGCGTTGGTCTGCCAATCTGTAAAAGTTCACGGCCCGTGTTAAGTTTGGAAGGACCATCACATACTCTAATGGTTGCAGAATCCATTTTAATTTGAAAAGCTATTGCATTTTCACATTTTGGATTGATGCCGATACATAATTCATAATTCATTTACCCATATCTATTTTCAATTCAGTTAGCCTGGTGTGCTCAGAGGCTTCCCAGGTGAGAGACCTTGATCAGAGGGTAAACCCCCACAGGCAGGTTGTTTATAGGGATGGGCCGTGCATGGTTGCCTTCAGTCGGATAGATAATTTGATGCAATGCATCTTATCTATAGTTTGATATTGGATTTGCACCAAATAGTTTTGCATCGAAAGTGCATTATATCCATTTAATTTCTGAAAGTAAGTGCAGGGCAGAGTTTGATACCAAGGCAACAAAAAACAGAAGTCCTAGCCACCCAATTTTAGTGACAAACCCCTTAAATATTTCTCAATTACACAAACACAAGGCAACACCAACATTTGTATAATTGATACCGAAACTTTGCCAACAATATGTTTGCAATTTAGAAAGTCTTCAGGGGTTTGTTTGAAATTGTTGTTGGAATAAGTACTTTTCTAAGTACCTGTCTTATGAAATAGAAGCTTGTGCACTTTTTCGATATTTGCGCTTATTCTTTAGTCACTACCTATAGCTCATGACCATAGGTGAGGGAATTCGGATTGATCAGTAAAAAGAAAGCTTTGCCTTCAGGGTCAGCTCCCTCATCACCACAACGGTCTGTTTGAACGCTTGCATTACTGCCGATGCTGAACCAATCTGACTATAAATCTCCCGGTCCATCTTACCTTCACTCATGAACAAGACCCCAAGTTACTTAAACTCCTTCACTTAGCAAAGACTTACTCCCCACCTGGCTGCGCCTTGAGGTCCTGTCTATGAAAATTACGAACAAAATCTGTGACAAGGGTCAACCCTGGTGGAGGCTAAAACGCTCCAGGAACATGTCTGGCAGGGGACCGGATGACTTGTTGCAACCACATATTCATGCAGTACCCCCTACATGACCCCCAGAGTGAGATGGTCATAGGCCTTCTCCAAGTCCACAAAACACCAGAGAATGGGTGAGCAAACACCCATGATCCCCCAAGAAGCCTTACAAGGGTAAAGAGCTGGTACACTGGCCCATGGCCAGTAGGGAATCCGCATTGTTCCTCTTGTATACCAGGTTCAACTACAACAGTTACAGCTAAAAAAAATGATAGCAGTTTTTAAACTATGGCAAGCATTGGTTACTTCATTTAAATGGTGTTTTATTTTTTATTTATGCATGACATTTTAACTTGCCTGAAATTTTCTTAACCCTGTATAGTTAGTAGTCAACTTATGTTTGTTGACCCAAAGACTCTGTGGGAACGAAGTTGTCAACAGCAGGCAAATAATCCTCAAACAGACCGCTGCTCAGTGTGCAGACCACATCCATGTAGACAGTCTGACTGCTGTTGTGATCGTATTGTTTGGGGGGCAGTTCCGTTCCAATGCGTTCTCTAAACTGGCGCGCTGTTGATGCTTGTCTCCCCGTTAAAGAGGTCGGCAATCATCACTGTCACAGCGGCAGAGAGCCCTGCTGTGAGGCTGATGTTGTGGGAATGACTCGGAGGTGTGACATAATAAGAGATCGACATGGAGTGTGACTGGCCTAGTTTTTGTTGTTGCTGTATGCTGTTTGTGTATTCAGCCAACTGCTAGATTGAACAACAGGTCATGGATTTTTCTTTATGTCTGTTTTTAGATTTATTCTGAAAGGGAAATCGACTATTTGTGCTGTGTTCAGCGGTTAAAAGATGGGCAACATGGAGTGTGGAGAAGAAAGTGTGTGTTCGCTTCATGGCCAAATGAAGCGTCAGATTGCCTACAATGTTCAGATGGTGTAGTCTGTCCAGACTGATGCCACAGGGTGCTGCCATTCACCACTTGGCATTGGGATGTACCATGGCACAAGCTGGACACTAATACACCCTCAGTTGATTTCTTTTTTTTTGACACACTCCCCTGCTCTCCCAGCATTGAGAGTGTTTCAACACCATCTGTCCTTAGTGCCATCTCCTCCCCACTCTGCACCCCTCCATGTCCCCACTCCACAAATCCACTTTATTGATTTTAAGCACCCTCCAATTTCCCTCACACCGTCTCCTGCAGCTCATCTTTCTGACAGACTATCCAGTCTAGTTGATATCCTCCTCACCTGACAGAGACCACTACAAACTGCTGTCCACGACCTTCAATAAATGTCAAACATCACACCTGATTGCCTCTCAGTCACCACTGCACATCAACTCATTCTTATCTCTCACCATTAGTTCACTGCTCACCTATCTTACTAACTTTGCCTCATTTTTACCCACACAAACACATTCATCCATTCTTCTTCTGCAACTATTCTCCATCTTTGCTGTTTCCCTTTCATTGTGCACTTGGCTTCATGCAGATTACTCCCCCCCCCCCCGGCTTCAAACGTGCACCTCTCTCTGAATACAGACATGCAGAAACTCACAGGAGGTGCTATTAAACGAGTGGAGCCATTAGTGGACACTCACCCACCATGATTCACCTGGGATGAGTCTGCAGGAGAAAGCTTCAACAAGTTAAAGCACCAGCATAACAAACTTTGAAGAGTGTGTGCGAGATTGTGTCAGTCTGTAACTGAACGTGGGCAGTCTCTGTGCTTGTGGTTTGCCGTGTGCCAAAATGGATTAGCACTGTATGGATTGTGAACACTTTGATGTTCCATACTGAAGTTTGGTTGTACCTTTCTCTCCCCACTTTCTTCCCACAGACACATGGTGCTAACTTTAATGAGTTCTCTTCTGAAGATCTCGCCGCATATTTCAACACAAGTGTGTGCAGTTATTGTGTGGGTGCATTTTACATATTTAGTTTGTGATTCCCACCTGTGCAGCAGGTGGAATAGTTGAATCATGGTTACTCTACTCAGTAATCAAGGCACTCAAGTTATTCAATTAGTATTAACTACAACCTTCAAGCCCCTTGCTTTTTCCTGTGGGACGGTGTTTTTTGTCCCCAGTGTTGGGACTGTTACTAAGTAACACTTTACTGTAATGCAAAGACTATTTGCGGGGACTAGTAATGCACCTAGTTGCTTTCCAGATTCAATAACGCCATTATAATAACTGCCATTTAAAAACAGGCGTTACTCATTACTTTATGTGAAACAGCTGACAACGTCGAAAATTGGCATTAATTTGGCGAGCGAGGGCTAACGTCAGCACATAGCATCCTGGGAAAGGGAATGTCATGTGGAATAAAGAAACACAGACAGGTGATCATTCAGCTGTGAGCTTTCCGTCTCAGGAATACTGACATTATTTTCCCCTGCTCCAGTTAAACAAAGAGTATAGCAGTGAGTTGTAGTTGCAGGAAGGAAAACTCCTCTCACAAGAACACAACAGCGAGCTAAAGAACAACACGCTTCTACTAAACTAAAGCTGTCAGAGAGCACCGTGCTGCAGACACCGAAGACCCAGGTGCAGCTCACGTTAGCTCGGCAGACCAAGGAGGAGACACTCCGTCCAAACAGACAAGGCTTGGTGTAAAACACAGCCTGCTCCACGATCTGTAAGCCGGTCTGATAGACTGATAGACAGGTAGGTTGTTGGCGTTTCGCTTCATATCAACTGTTGTCTCTGTTGCTTTCAGAGAACTTATTGCTAAAATACCTACAAACTGAAAATGACTACAGGGTTATTTAAAATGTGCTATGTGCAACATCCTGGATTGACTTTGGGCCGTCTTCAGTCACAAATCACTATGTACCATGTAACTTCTGGTTAAAAACATGAATGCAGATCTGTAGTTTTTCTAAAGCGATATTATTGATCATGAAAGTAACATGTTTTATCATTATGAAACATGGGGTATTGAAAAGTAAAGAAATATCAAAAATGTTCATCACTGGAGCACGATGAAGTCACACAGAGAACTTGTTCTTTCATTAAGGAGAACTGCATTGACTTCTTTATTAATGAGTTCAATAAGGGCATGTGGGACTCTACTTTCAGTTGTATTTCTCCCAGATGGAAATTGTAGTGGATGGATCAGCTATTGTTATTGAATAAAGAGCCACCTTGTTAATGTCTGCTTTATGGCTGAATGTGAACAGGAGAAAAGGACGTACCTGCCCGCTGTCAGCCTTTGTTAAATCAAAACAAATGGCTCCGTGTGGACTAGAACCAAATGATAAGTATCGGTGGTCTGAGTCATAGTTTGTGGACTGTGTCACACCCACACAGCCGTGCAAACAGAGTGCTGCTGTGTTTTCCAAGAAAGTGCATATGGAGGGAGATTCACTTTGTCTGCCAGCAGCTGTGGCTCTATTAAGGCCTTGGCTGATGGATCTGTGGCCATCTGTTCTGGACCGCGATACAGGAAGCTGAACTGTGCACTGCCAGTATCTGTAATATCTGTCTGGATCTGACTACATGCTCTACACACTAACAACAAACAGTGTGCAAACAGACATGGGCTCGAGCAGGAACACAATGACATCCGTGTCAAAGCATCAGAAAGTCATGTTGGATATGGCATTGTTGATTTGGTTGCTGTCTTAAGCATGAGTATGAGTGCCATCATCTCAGACGTCATAAGGAGTGGGAGTATTTTTTATCTGAGCATTTGCATGCCATGTGTTTTATCTCTACATTGATAGTGAAGCAAAGATAAACTAAATGTGCAAATTAAATCGTATTTATGCAAAAACAGTCTGGTTCAAGGTCAGAAAAATGAACAACCAGCCACCAATCACCATCTGTATGACATGTTGTTAAAATTCAATAATTTCCGGCAGCACTAAGAACTTCTGTTCACTATTTTTGCACAGAATCTTATGATCCATCACTGGGGTCGGGCAGGCTTATCAGATGCTGAATATTTTAGATTTCTCACCATCCCTTTTTGTTCCAAAAATCCTTTGGCAGGAATAAAAGGCTGTGAAACAGCAAGAGAGGAAGCCAGAACAGACAAAGCGGAAAAATACAAAGTCTGTTTTACCCTGAGGTGGAGACAGGTTTGCAAATTGTTCCTATACATTTCCTCAAATTCAACATGAGAACTATTGATGCATACTTCATGCCAACAGATGATCATCAGCGTTTACCCTAGGTTTACAGCATTGGGGGGGTGGGGACAAGCCGACATGCTGACACGGCGACATGACGACTGGAAGGAATCTTGGTGTTCATGCGTTACTTTTAATGACAGCTGTCCTTTTCTATCGGAAAGGTATCCTTAAATGACTTCTTTCCCTGATTTCCGACTCTATCCATTATCCTATTTCTACAATAAAGGCACAAAAAGCCCCCAAAATATAATGGTAGGGGAAACACTGAACATATACTGTTACAGACACTGCAGGGCTGGATGGGGGAATGGAGTCCTTTACCCATAGTCCTTTTCTGTCAGTGAATCTCCTGTAGCTTATATTCCAGTGGTTCTCTTCTGGTGGGTCCAAAAGTTGGTTGCAGAGACATTTTCAGTGGGTCACGATTGGCTGTCTGAAAAAAATAAATGTGTCAAAAAGTGTGTAAGAGCCTTAAAGGAAGAATGTGCAACTTTTTGATCCGATATATCGCCCTTGAGCACCAACATTAAACCAAAACAAACTGCTGTTTGGCCACACCTCCACTATTTTGAAGCCTCCGCTCTCCTTCCGTGACACACCGACAACTCCCCTCCACTCACGTTCACACTAAGGAGTTATTGATTAGAACGCACCATAAATAAGAAACATTAAAACAGCTTTATACTCAAGGCCGTCCCGTCCATGTAAACACGGCTCTAACAACAGGACAGTCATGACTCAGGGAGACATTTACACAGGATATACTTTATTTTGGTGGACCTGAGGCTTTACCAGTTGAGAAGAACTACTGGCCTATTCTACCTTATTGAACTTTTCTCAGAACATCTATCTGTTAATAAATGCTTTGACTCAAAGCAACTCAGACTGGAATTAAAACAGACGGCACATGGCGAACACATGTCGAGAACAAAGCACCTTGTTTATGCATTTTTTTTTTATGGTTAAGAAAATCATGCGCTGCCATAGGATGATCCAACACAAGAAGAGTAAAGCAAAAGGATTAAAGAACTTTGACAAAACAGTATCCAATTTGATGTTGGTGTAAAGTCTTGGCTGGTTTACTCCACATCATCTTCTACACTTTGCTTGTATTAATTCAGCTGCAAAATGTCAAAAAAAAGCTACACGTAATGTGAACTCACATTGGTAGTATTTTCCAATTAAAAAGCCAATTACTGTTTGAATGGATGTGAATAGAAGAGGTGTGTGTGTGCTTCTGCATGTCAAGGTCTATGTCAAAGTATGACTTCATAGGCAGAAACAGTTTTTTTTAAATTGAACTAAAGCCTTGACATGCTCAGTGTGTTTTTTTTTTTTGTGGATAAAAAGAATATTTGACCTCTTTAATCGACAGAGAATTGCCCTAATCTCTTTCTTCTGCTTACATTTTGGCTCCATGTGCTGGTAATTTTGAAAAGCCTCCTATAGTGGTTGCGAAAGGAAGCACATTTTTCTGTTGAGGATGTTCCCTGTGTGATTCTGCACATCTCTATGAATGATTAAATGTCTGTGCATGTAATTTTAAGGATTTTGAGTGATTTCTCTATTATATTTACAATCCTTCTCCAAAGAGAGGATGACAGATCCAATTCACTGCCACAGAGGACAGTTTGTGTTCATGCCAGTTTCTTCTATGAAATATCTTCAGCAGGCAAAGCACCATGCTTAACTCCTGCTTTCCAGAGGAATTCTCCACAAAGCCATCCCTGTTCATCATCATCATGCCATTCCTTCACTAAACACTGTCACCAATTCTGACTGAAAATACTTTTGTATTCTCCTCAGCAGAAATGTTGCTCTTGCAGCCTTGACTCAGAATGTTAAGATATTCATCATCATTCATCATGAGGAAGAAAATTAAGGAATTTAGTCCAAAGGGTGAAATTGATCCAAACGAGTGGTGCTCAAAGAACTGGAAAGAGCCGAGAAAATGTGACACATTTCCACCTGTAATTTTGCCCCTGAATGATGGCACCAAATCTCTGCTCACAATGAGGCTGTGAGCTTGAATAAAAACCAGGAAATGACCTTGTTCCCCCCAATTACTGCCTTTCTTTACTTTCTTTCTTTCTTTCTTTTATTTTCCTCCTCCACATTGAAATCCAAACCAGTTAAACGAACTGAAAGCAACGTGTCCCACACATCCTCCCCTCGGTATCTGTGCTATTGAATCTGATGAATGAGTGAATGAAGAAACACATGATGGACACAGAGAAATTCATCCATGCCCCCCTCCAATGTTTTATTAATAAAGAAAACGTATCATAGCTTTATTAGCAGCTCTCAACTAGTGGTGGGTGATATAACGATCTTAGATTGTGAAGGATTTTAACGTGCTGATGATCTGCCAAAGCAGGGAGATCGTAGAACCGGGCTAATGTGTTTATTCTATCATGCTGCAGTTTATTCTCCGACACAGACGCGTCTCCCCCTTTTTTGCTCCGCAGCAGTGAAAACGAAAACAAAATTTAAAAGTAAAGTCCGCAAAAACAACTCCATCCCGGTTATATGCAACTGTTCTGATATTTTTCCAAACGCTGTGAGCAACAGTTAACTTATCCGCATAGTTTGCACAGTTAAGTTTACATCTCAGATAGCGACACACGAAAGCGTTTAACGAGCTGGAGAGACGTTCACAGTCTGCAGAGAGTCAGACAGAGAGGAGCTCAGACAGTCAGTGATGGGAGATATAACCCCAGTGTTTAAAATGTTGCTGTCGGTGTTTTCTGCTCTCTCTCAGTTTTTAAAAGTTACTATCAAGCTTCCCCAACCGAAGCTCACCTGTTGTGATAACCAAATTTATAGGGATTACACTAAACAACGTTACACGATGTGTGCAGCAGGCAGGTGAGAGTGAGTAACCATGGTGACTGTCTGCCTGTCAATCGACAATGTCCCACCCCCTCTATGAATTAAACTCTTCTGTCGGTAAAACTTACTTTGATCATGTGTCGCAGAATGAACACATTCTGAATTATGTTTGATTATATATAAACCAAACTAAAGTTAGTCCAATGATGTCATAAAAAACAACAAATGCTGCAGAGCCTGTATGAAGCTACAGCTGTAGGAACTCTGCAGGGCTAAATAGAACAGAAACACAAGAACTCGAAGTGTACATGTTTTTAAATGAATGCATCACTGCGTGAAATTGTTCCTGATGAACATAAAAAGAGAACACATTACTAAATCATAATTTCAAAGTGGTCAGGAAAACCTTCAAATTGTGCATAAATATTGATCAAATTGAGGGAAAGACATTTCTGTTGCTAAAGATGTTCTGGGTGAGAGACCTCCTACAAAGATGTTTTTCAAATAGATTAAACTTGTCTGCACAGTTTTTGTGCATTTAAAAACATTATACAGGGAAATAAGTTTGGTTGAACTGGTCAGTAACTTACAAATTTGTCTAAAGATCAGTATGAAAAAAATCGTGATAAAATCGTGATTGTGATATGATATTGTTCCCATATCACCCACCTCTACTCTCAACCCCTTGTAAAAACTCCTTATCAGGGCCATTGCAACTTCTAACACCTCTTAAGGCCCTGACACACCAAGGAGATCATCAGCCGTCGGTCCTTGTTGGTCCGTCTGTGAGCGGTTGTCGCCCTAGTTTTTGTGCTGTGTCCAGCTCCGTCGCTACCCATCGGCCCCCGTCAGAATCGGCCTTTGAGAGCCTAACACAGACGGAGGAAAGTGTCTTCTGAGGGCTTCGTAGTGCATTTGGTGTGTGTTTTGGGTGTGGCCCACTTGTGTGTGTGTGTGTATACGGCTCAGTGATGCTCACTCCTTACAGACCTCCTGGGTCTGCTGCTCCCCTGCCAGCACCAACCTGTCAGCTCCCTCCTCCTCCTCCTCTCTCAATGTATCTTTCTTTCACTCCCTCAGTAGGAGCTGATGAATGGTCCCCAAGTGATGAGGTGACAGTAGTTGCAACTGCTCAGTCTCCAGATATTTGAAAGGTTTTCTATTTTCTCGTCCTCGAACTAACCATTCTGTCCTAAATTTCAATCAGATCTTAACAGATGTCCTCTGACATTTGCTTGAGGATGCAGCACGTTGTGTTTCAGATCATTTTTTTCCATTAAGTTGTCGACACAGTAATTGACAACCTGTGTGCCTCCCACCAGGCTTTTGAGATTCTAACACTTCCTCTTCCTCTGTTTGTCTGTTTAGACTTTGTGCGAGCTTTGAGATTTAAAAGAGCTTCTTTTGTGCACATTGAACAGGCAGTTCTGTGACAGCAGCCTAAGTTGACAAGAACATAATGCAGACACAAGATTATGTTTGGAGTAAGAAGCTTTCTCACACTAGAAGAAAGTCTCTTGGATTTCCTGCTCAACGCTGACACTTATGTGATAAAATGGATAAGTTGTTACACAATTTAACATTTTTTAATGTACTGAAATGATTAGCCAGTTAATTATTCCATCAAGAGCAAATTAATCAACTACATTTATGATAACAATCAATTGTATGAGCTTGGCATATCAGAAATAAACAAAACTATAATTGGTTTAAGCCCATGCTGCTGTTCTGTGTTTCATACAACTGTAATCTGTTTATCATTTAGATAAAAAACCAACAGTAACTGTTAATCTGTTGGGGTCAGTATGGTGTTTCCATTTGTCATCAATCCAGTCGTGATGGATATTCTCTTGCAGTAGTGATATGCAGCTGGTAGCTTTATAACTTTTTAAATATTGTGGAAAAGGCCTTAGAAATGTTTGATGCTTCTCCTTTCGGGGTAAAAAAAAGGGAAGGACTAAAGTAGGACAAGGAACATATTAAGCTTTTAAAAATGGTAAATTATTTGATTCCTTCAAATACCACATGTTTTACCACTCTGGCTCAGTCTGTAGGAACTTGGGTTAGGAACCAGAGGGTCACCAGGTTCAAGTCCATCTTTAAATGTTGTAAAGCAATACTTTCTCCTGCTGCATGTACATACACCCTGCATGTTGTACAGAGGCCATGACTAAGCCTTCACATCATGTTGATGCAGTCAGATGACGTTAAAGATGGCTATCAGCCACTCAAGTGCAAATGTAGAATTTTTTTTTTTTTTTTTTCATTACTCACAACTGCACTATTATCTTATTTAGCTTTGTGTATGTATTAGTCTTTTTTTTGCTTATATTATGTTTATATTTAATGTTATTCTTTTGTACATTGAGAGCACAGTTACCGAAGACAAATTCCTTGTGTGTGTCTAAGCATACATGGTCAATTAAGCTGATTCAGATTCTGATATGCACTCTTTACTTTTCTTTATTTAGCAATTCAAATCGTCATTGTAAAATTGCAGCCGTGTTCGCCCATGTGTGCACAGCATGTCTCCACAACAGAATGAAAAAAATTCCCCTCCTTCATCTTCTTCTTTTAAACAATACAACCCATTTTATATTAATGAAGAATAAGATTTTAATGCACCCAAGCCTTAAAAAATACCAATCCTCAGTCATATTTTTCACTAAAAACTGCTGTGACTGAAAGAGAGAGCTCTGTCCACATTAAACAAATACACCAGCATATGTGGGAAATTTAGCCAGTGTGCAGGATTAAAACATGTTACCCAATATTGGCTTCCTAGGACCTTTTTGTTGCCATGGTATCCAAACAGGTATCGAAATTGTTTTTTTTTTTTTAGTATCATATCTAAATTTAAGACTCTATCATGGCAACCCTTACATACACAACACAATAACCAACCATGTTATCTCAAACATTCCTCCTCTGAAAAATCAGCCCCCCCCAAATCACTATCAGTTTCAACCTGTGATTACTCTGCACTAAATCTCAACCATACCAGTCTCATTTTCCAGATTGCAAAGCTCTCATATCAGGACTTGCAGTGTGAGGCTCTCGTATAATTATGATGTATGTCAACAATGAGGCTGTGTTTTTCACCATTTGATTGCTTGTTTACTGAAGTGCTGGTACCTAAATGCCCCCTCACCAGAGTAAATAACGATCAGGCCTGTCACTGTCTCTCTCGCTCTCTTTCATTATTTTGTTTCCATTGCTGCCTCCGTCCCTCATTTAGAGCTGCAGCTTTCACCTGGTGAATGCTAAACACACATCACAGCTCTCATCTCTCACTTCCAGTTGCTACCATTGAGCGCTGAAAGATTTATTCCGATGTGATTTAGCACAACGTCAGAGTCACTTCCACTCTCACTCCTGAATCGGTATTTCTCTCTCTGTGAGAGGTCGGTACTTATGTCTGAGTGAAAAGACAGCAATGCAATGTCACATTACACACATTCAGTATTGAACTAAATGTCCATTGCCTCGTTTTGATGACAGTCCACAGAGAGTGGGAGTAAAATGTGAGATGGAGGCGTGCTGTGTATTCATCTTCAGTCAAACTGTCAGCTTGCGTCGTTATGAAACAACGTGATTTAAATTCAGCTTCTGGTGTTTATGTTGTGTGTTGGCTTATATACTGTATACATGACAAGAGAGCTCATTACTTTTCAGCCTGAGTGCCTTGAAAATACTCGTTAATTAACCAATCTTCTAACAGTATTACTGAAAAGCGTCCAACAGGACTGTTGGCATCGACTCAGACACGACTCTCCAATATGTTGCCCAGTTGAGTGTTTGATTGAGCCTGCCTGCAGAAGCAGATTAATGAGGTCAACACATTTGTGCCAGGCACTGAATCACAGAAAAATTATTGAAGACTTTTCAAATAATAATGTGACCTGGGTCTCTCATGCTTATTTGAGGGCATATTTACACCCATTTGGTACCTTTGATGATTGCTTTCCACACAGGCTCAGTCATCCGGGGGGGGGGGGGGTGCTTTTCATGGCTACCGCGGTGATAGATTAATCAAAACAAAAACACATGTCATCCCTTTTTTTTGTCATGACAGAACAGCTTGGATGCAGGGCCCTTCATTCTGGTAGTCCGTCCCTTGATTCGGTTTTGAATAAAAGTGATATGCAGACCATATGTGGAAAGTCAGTGAGACCGTTTGAGTACAGGAAGCTGAGACTGAGCCTGGGACAGATGATTCAAGGTGGACGTAGGTGTGTGTTGTCCCTGGATTGTCAGTCAGCTTTGTTTTAGTGGCTGTGTGTATTTATCACCACCTTTAAGTGCTCTCCCAGAGTGCCTCAGGGGCTATAACTCTGACTAATGGAAAACAAAGACCTGGCCAAGACAGCCAGGACACTCTCTACTTCTGGCACAGCTACCTGCGTCAGATGTTTTTGGAGGTTCAATTAAAGCCAGGCTTAAATGTTTTCTGCAAAAAACTTCAAACAGGAGACTCACTTACTTATTTTTAAGCTGATAGTGAGTGTGCATGGGAACTGTATGCTAGGGTATATCCAAGAAGAAGGTTGTTCAATTATCCAAAAGATAATGATCTGATACCTGGGCTTTGGTTATCTGCCGATACGAGTCTGATACCTCTGGTAAATTAAAAAACCTTTATTCCTCACTGTGATGATGAGACTGGGAATCATTCATGTATAAGGCAGCATCAGGTTTTTACATGTTAATTATTATATGAATCCATATAAATGGACTAAATTGTGTCCCACTATCTGTCCATCAGTCACCCTCTCCAGTGACAGTTAAACCCTCGTTGAGTAAGAGCTGCGTTGTATGTTCACTCCAGTGTTGGGCTTTTTTTCCTTGATGGCAAGCGGAAATGAGTCGCTGCTGTGTGATCCGTGAAAGTTTTAGCTTGTAGCATCGCACTGTACTTTCATAACAATTATCATAAACTATGTGTGCAGAACATCATCCAAAGCAAACAGCTGCAGAATAATATTGAAACAATTAGAGAAACTTCAGTTTTGACATGAGGCTGCACCTCCATCGGTGCATTAATGGGAGGGACGTAGGGACATTGGACCACTCTCTCTTTCACTCTTGGTCTCTCTGGCTCTCTCTTGGGCGTGGCCTTTTTATGAATTGAAAAAAAGTTGGAAATATACCTGGGAAGCCCGGCCCAAGTATCATCTGTGTGTGGTAAATGATGTTAATGCAGCTTGTTCTGAATTCTTGGGTAAATGTGAGCAAGTGAATCTGCATCATTTAGAAATGAGATCATATGTATGAATTTAGATTGTGATTTATTCATTTTTAAACAAATGATCGTGCAGCCCGAATAGGTACATCTCTACTGTTAATCCAGGTTGTTATTGATCATCATGTCTTCAGAATAGCTGACACTTGCTGTGACAGTTAATAGGTTGTTGTAAGCGAGTGTCAGTGGGAATGATAGGCTGTGAGTGATTGAGGAACAGTGAAAACATTGGAAGTAGAGAGGACACATTGATGCATGAATAACAAAGTGCAGTAGCCTACACTTACTCAGCCTTCAGTGCTGAACAGATAAACTGGTTTGACCTCAGCGCACGCTTCAGGGAAGTGAAAGCAGATAGAAAGAAAAAGTATAAAGAAAAGAGCGACAGAGGGAACAGTTTATCAACTGCAGGGATGCAGCTGTCCAGATATGATTTTTTTAAACTCTGGTCTCTCTCTGCTCATCTGAAATGCAACGTGCTCTTACAACAGAGCAGGCAGAACAACACTCAGCGTCGTATGTGTCAGCCGTTGACACTATCTGATTGAATTCAGTCAGCTTTCTTATTCCAGCTGTCAAAAACACTTCTAATGTTAAACCTTATTTTCTATCCATGTTTTCTTACCTTCTTCATAGTTCTTCCTCTCATGTCTTTCACTGATTTACCTTTTAAGAGCATTAGATGTGTGCGAGGAAGACAAAGAACGCTTGTTTGAAAACAACTGTGGTTGACAAAGACCTTTTTGGTTACATCCCCCAATTAAAATGTCGACATTTTACTGTGAGTCAAAGTGAATAGTTAAAAAAAAAAAGTACTGTCATCTATTATTTTGTTTTGTCTCGTAATTTTTTGTATCACATAAGTATTGATGTAACTCTCTTCTATCTGCTACAGAAATTCCCTGCTGAGATGAAACGAGGTTCTTGCACCTCAACAAATTATCACCAGGCCCGTGAACTTCTCTTTGAAGCCAGAATACAAGAATAGATAATTTTGTTCTAAAAATGTCTAGAAAAAAACATTTCTAGTTTTTCTGCAATAATTGTGGACATTTTTAACCCCATTTTAACCAAGATGGCTGTGGTCGATGTTTAATGTGCTGTTTCTGCAGTAATCAATTAGCTGTGAGGAAGGTCCCTACTATTATGGTGAATGGACTGGAGCTTGTATAGCGCTTTTCTACTCTTCTGACTACACAAAGCACTTTTACACTGCAGGTCACACCTACACATTCACAAACTGGTGGTAGAGGCTGCTATGTGAGACCCTTCGACCTTGAGGTGAGGGAAAACCGACTCTTACCAACTGAGCCACAGCCGCCTCAATTACCAATTATTAGTGTTGTCTACAGAGTAATATCAAGCCAACAGTCTATGTAGCATTTTTTTTTCACCTTTTACACGGAACCAATTAATGAGTGTAACTGAAGGCCAGCTTCATCTGACTGAATCAAATGTTAAGCATTGACATTATATCACATCTCCATCAAACAGATATAATGGACATCAGCTGAGGGAGATTGCTTGTTTACATTAAATATTTTATCCTATTTATTGTGATCAATTCATAATTTTGGGATATGTTATCTGGGAATGCCATAATGATGACGAGATTACCAAATGGTGCAGCCCTAATATAATGTTGGAACTAGCATAGCCTCGCCCAATTAATGATGAACACTGGCAATTGATAATATAAGATCTTAGACTGTTTCACATTTGAACATTGAGCTGGGCTAACCTCCCTGAGGAGCTGACTTTGTGTGTGTCGTCAGGGTTTTTATGACTGATATTTTATGTCAGACTTTACAGGTTAATAAGTCTGCTGCTGTTTTCCTCTGGCCAAGTTTATGGAGAAAATGTTCCTGTCATCTTTTCATGATGTGACAGGGAAGGTCTTTGAAAAAGAACAAAAGTTTGGGCTCACACCACACACTCAAGAAGGACAGATACACACACACACACACACACACTGATTACTCCGGTCCGTCCAGCTCGGCCACAGAGGAGCGTTTCTAGTGGAGTGTGATAAAAAAGAAGCAATCACAGCCGAGGTGTCTTCCTTCCTCTGTACTGTGTATAGTCTGTGTGTCACTTAAGTACTGTGCGCTCCTTGAAACTATAGCACGTATTTTCTGTGAGGTGTGTTGGGCCACGCAGGCTTAGGACAGTGAAACAATGGACTTGGGCCTGCACCTCTGTGAGAAGCCTCATTTGAGTTATTCACTGAGATCACAAAGAGGCCTAAAAGGACTCTTAATCCCAGAATCCCCTGCAGTACTTCGCACCTACGCGTGAAGTAAGGGGGGACCGGAACCTCTCTCTCCTCATTGGAGGGGACCTGAGGTAGACCCCCCATGGAGCAGGCCAGGCTACAAAGCTCCAAGACCATTGCTCTCTCTCTTTCCACGCGCTGACTTCAAGTGTTCGGAGACACAAGCTCACCTCCTGTTTTCTGCAACCATTTTCCTTTGTTTTAAGTTTTGGCGCGCAGGTAATCCGCGGCCGGCAGTGTTCTAAATTCCGAGCTTGGATTGTCCAGTGAACGCATCTCAGTTTCTCGGAGAGCGTCAGACTATAACAGATTATCAGAAAGATAACGGTCTTATTCCGTCCTGCAACGAAAGGACATCAACGGACATCTTTTCACTCGACGGAGAACCAACGAAGCCGCTCTTGCCGTAAGGGCCCCTCGCCGCCATCACACGCCTCTGCACCAGGCCGGACACAAGATCTGTTTTATCGCCAGACTCCTTTTTCCTTCACCGATCGCAGGCAAAGCGATTCACAAGTGACGCTTAATTAGGTCTGGGCAGAATTAGCTTTAGAGAGTGTTTTTAACAATTGTTTGATTGAAGCAGAAACTGTAATTTTTCTCTTTGTTGGACCGTCGCGTCCTGAGTTTTACCTGTTTAAAACTCTTGTTCCTGTTTCGGACCGCTGCATCCTATATGTGTTTAGCGTAATAGCGTTATAACCGAGTATTCCTCTTCTGATCAGAAAGGCCAGTGTAAACCGTATTAACTTGAATTCGGCCATTGGTTTGTTTCTGTGAATGAAGGGAAGTACTCCGAGTTGTGGCGTGGGATTCGGACTGTGATCCGGCCTCTTCAGGCACGCATTTCTCTCTTTCTTTTTTCCTCCTCTAACTAACACACACACACATACACATATTCCCGTGTAGACGCACATCTGGAGACTAACTCCACCACCGCGCCATTAAGCACATAGGCTACACACACACAGAGATCTGTACACTCGCAGCCATCCAGACGCCTCAGAGACACCGATCGTGCAGGGCCGAACTCGGCCTCTTTTAGACATTAAGGCCACGTTGGATCTTTGTTAGGTGTGTGCCATCGGAAGGGCGACCACGTGGGAGGAAGCAATCTTCCCCCTTTTCCCCCTCCTCTCTCTCTTTCATTCACAGACACACACACGCACGCACCCAGGTCGTTGTTAGGTGTGCGCCATCGTGAGCGACCACGTGGGAACAAAGCCATCTCCCCCCTCTCTTCCCCTCCTCTCTCTCTCTCTCTCACACACACACACACACACACCCACACCCACACCCACACACACACACATTTACACCTCTTCCACAAGCCTTGCTTGATAATGTTTGTTGCTTAGATTAGTTTGTAATAGTTATTTGTTTGATTAAGTTCATTGATTTTGGATTGATGTTGCTTTGTTTAAATAAATTCTGTTATAATTTTAAGAGAGCAGTTGTTTGTGATTACTGATGTAGTTGCATTGTGATATAGGCTGGGTGCGAAGGCTTTGTGTACGGATTTCACGCCTTCAATTTATTAAATATAATTATTAATTATTAACAATATTATTAATTAAATAACTAATTTGAGACTGATTTGAGTGATATTTTGGTTATATTTCCCTGATTACAGGGATAAAACGAGATTAAACATAGTTTAATGATATTGTTATTTATATTATTAATAATTAAATATAATTATTAAAGAATATAACCAAAGTTGACTTGATACAACCCCAACAGGTGAAATGGCAAAAGGACCCACAGCATGGGTTCTCTGAGTTTTTTGTTAGCGATTATGTTGGTATTTATGTCGTCTGCTGTGGTAATAAGTAAGTAAGTAACTTAATTAAGTTTCAGTAAGAGTCACAGACAGCAGTGAAAGTTTGGTCATAAAATATTATTTTTTAAGGTAACTTTAGTTCCAGAAAACAATTTGCACACGTAGATGTAGTCTGTTTTTTGTTTTTTCTGCTGGTCCCTTTCTGTCTTTAATTGAGGAGTCTTTTAATCAAACTAGCATACCACAAGGTTTACTTATTAAACAGTAAACCATCAATGGTCATGGTAGTCAACCAGAATCAACCATTGAAATTCATTATTATGACCAATGAGGGAGAAAAGCTGTTAAAAAGGGGTGCAAACAGACTGGTGCGCATCTCGTTATGTATCCCAGCATGCTCTGCGCAGCAAAGCCACTGCTTGCAATACACATTGAATTGGGGTAAAACATTTTCAGGTCAGGTAGCGTACAGTTGGTGATGGTTGCTGCTGCAATTTTGGTCGCGACAGTGCGTGTCTCAGCGTTTTACTGGTATATTGGTTGCACTGGTATAACAGATGCAGCACACTTTTTAGAAAAGAATAGGTATTTTAAAATGCATAACGCACAGCAAATTTTACAGTTTTATGAGCAGTTTATTTTTGGCTTTTTAATGCCTTTATTTAGAGGGGAGTGACATGTGGGAAAGGATCCACAGGTTTGATCAGAGAGGACCCGACTAGGGGAATTTAGCCTCCATACATGTGGCATGCTCACTTACCACAAGGCTACTGGCGCCCCCTACCAGTAGCTGTTTGATGGTTAACTGAGCCGCAGAGAGTCGAACACTTTGTATGTATTTGTTCTGTGTTTAGCTGCCAGGCCAGATTTTCCTTTTTCTCAGACTACATCTATTGCTGCTGACAAGTTCCGTACAGTAAATAAAAAGCTGAGAGCAAAACACAGTTCAGGATTGATTACTGTCTGGGAGTTCTGTTTTCCGTGTAATGAGCTATCCATTTTTTTTAGAAGAACATGTTGATTTTTTTTTACAGTAAGTTTAGTTATGACAGTTATTCCTAATGAGGTTGTATAATAATGATAAGTTCAAGTTCAGTTATTTCGATTTTGTTCACTTTATTATTTTGCTTCAGTGTTTGGATGAGCCATTTTCCCCGAGCTAGAGTCCTCGGCCTGTTTTTAGAAATACTGCATGATAGAGCTCTCGAAGGCCATGATATTTGTGTTTGTCCTCTAACAAAGATAATTTCGAAAAAGCTTTTTAGAAAGATGTTTCAAGTTTCTTATATCAGAAGTCCAAGGCAGTGACATCCCTCTGAATTCTGAACAACCTCAGGGGTTGGAACAAGTTTCTTAAGATATCTAGAGTTGTAGCGCAGACCCTGAATATCTGCTGAGTGAGTCATCATGTTCTTGGTACTTCGAGCGGTGGGTCAAGCTTCCAATTCACACAGAGATCTTTGTTTCACATAAAATAACTATATGAGGTATTCAAGCCTAATCTAAACCTCCATAAATGTAACAATGTCTTGAGAACTGAGTGGTTTGTCCACAAATGGCCACGTTATAAGTTGAAGTAGTTATAAGGCCATGGTGAATCACTTTGCATGCATTCAACAGTCACAAGAGAGCCAAGACTCACAGTTAAGCCTTGTATCCTGTTTCTACCCCTCAGGGCTTTGAATAAAACTTCATTTCCTGCCCTTTCATTGGACATTTCCTCCTTTGACCTTTTCCCTTATAGACTGAATTGAACAGTAAATTGGTTGTTCCATCGCTGTTGCTCCCTGTTTCTCTTAGTCAGATGAACAATGTCTTAAATTGTAGACTCTATTGTCTCATTGACCTTGTGTCTTTCTCATCGAGTTAAAGTACATTTACATGCTCTCAGTCTTACATAGAGTAGTCACACATACACCGTTGAGCACACACACACGGTTTACTGCAAATGGTTGTGAAGGTCATAACAGCCACTATAGGTTGATGAGTGAAAATCACTCTTTCCTTCTACTCCTGCAATCACAGTCCTCTCTCCCACTGCTGTGGGAACCCTTTAATTACAGTCCCCACTTCAACAATGTGAGCTTGTTAATGATGTTCCACATTCTGTACTCGCTGGCGCGCCCTCTAATTACGTCCCCACCCTTCAATAACACGGTTGTCAGCGAAGCGTGTGCAAGAGGTTCCCCCCCCCCCCCATAGGGACTTTGTAATGGGCAGCCCCCCTCTCGACTGCGGCCTTGGCAGTGGATGAAGGACATCGGTTAGGGGTAACACTCGTACAACTGATTACCCTCCTGTCCCCCACTGACCCAAACTTTGCTGTGTCCTCCTCTTGTTGCCTGTCTCTCCGTGTTACTACCAGCGAGACTGATGAGTGTTGGCTCTAACCCCCATTGGCTGAATGGGTTATGGCTGGAAGCTATAGTGCTGGGCAGCAGAGAGACTTCATCAATACACCTGTGTCCCTCCTTTTGCTTGAATCTCCAAAAAGCTGCGTATACACTGTGCAAATTGAGGCCGTGTCTGACACACTGTCTGACCCGATCCCATGTCGTTTACCATACAGTTTACAGAGGAGCACAAGGGCAAATCACAACCCTGCTCTCAATGAGCTTCTGGCATGTTTGAAGTGTTTGAATTTTGGTCATACAACTGCATACACTTTCACAGTGAAAGCAGAGCCATGAGCCGATTCTCCAAACTTATGGGCTGTTTTTGTTCCTGAGTAAAGTGGCAAACAGTGTTTGAAAGAAACACGACAACAGCAGGCTTCCCCATCCTATCTGAGAAGATATGAACGAGAGAAATGTTGCAGAAAATAGCTGCAGACCTCCAGCTGCCGAGGAAGATTTTTATGATTAAGCATCCTAGTATGCTTTTGTTTGCTTGTGATGCTGAGTGCAGTTGTATTTTAGTTGTGCTTATGAGACAACTGGAATACACTTCGGTCTGACTTCAACTTCCATCTGTGGGACAATTGTTAAGTCTCCATCAGGATTTTACATGTACAGTGTGAGCAGTCAGATGATGCTTAACCATAGGCCTGTGCAGTGTAAGCACACAACTTGTTAGCTTTGGTTGTGCATCGTAAACCGTTGGTTGTACGTTGTAAGTTGACATTCCACCTCAACATTTATACAATAATTCAGTTTATGACCGGCCTAATTTGTACCCTCTGTTCTCCTACCCAGCTGTTTTCTTGAAGCCTCTCTCGCTCCCGCGGTTGCCTTCTCTCTCTCCATCCTTCTCTGGGGGTATCTGGGATGTGACAGGTAGTGCAGTCTCCTGGGCCGCTGGCAGAATGGTGCTTGACCCCAGTTCCACCTCTGCTGCTGTCCCACATGCTATTCATTTATCTCCAGCCGGGCAGCATTACGCTGCTTCTTGTTCGATAAGGGAGTGCTGATTTTGATATCAAACAGCATCGCAGGACTTAAGTGAGCGAGAATGAGCAACACAATAGTTTTCTAGCTCTCTCACACAGGCACTCATGGAAGTATAGCTTTGTATTGTTTTCTTAGTTTGCCGTCAGTATACCTAGGCGGGCCGCCTAAGTATCGTCTGTGTAGGAAACTGTTATTCTATTTAAAAAAACAAAACTCAACATGTGTTTTCCCCCAGCCTTTAGAATAAGGTAAGACTGAGAGGAGATTTCCCTTCATTTATATGTTTTGACTTCCTCTGAAATACTATAAAGATATTTTAATGCATGCTTTTAAGCTCAAAAACAGTTGTGCTTCTCAAATCAAAGACATCCTTTAAGACTGCCTGTGGGTTATTAATGTCATGATAGAAGTTATTGGAAGTTTTAGCTAGGTTGGGGAAGTCACATAATAACGGAAACAGTCTGATTTGATGTTTTTTTTCTCTGTTTTCGGTTTTACCTTACCACTCAAATAACTAAAAATATACTTCTAAGTGTGTTTTAGTTCATAAAAATGTTCCTCTAGAAAGGAACTTCTCAGCTTGTTTGAGTCTATTAAAAATGTCCTCTGTTAAAGGTTTGAGTTTTCATTTTTTTTAGTCCACATTTATTGGAAATAAAGCTCACAAAGTGGCCCAATGACAGAAACATCAAGAGTGCCATTTCTAAATAACCTTTCCCTTTGTGTACTCCCATACATTGACATGCAACAAATAAAACATCTTAATATGCTCCCCTTACGTCTCCAATGTGTCATCCCATCAGAAATCAAGCTGATGAGCTGGACAGCCACCAGCTGAGTGCTCATAATGAGGAGGGGACCGCGGTCAAGAGCTGGTACTTCGCTGTCATGGGGGAGAGGTTTTAGAGCGAGCGACATTTTTATCTATAATGACACGGGCTGGCAGACGTACAGTAGCCATTTGAGTGGCCATAATGAGAAAAGAAAGACGAGTGATCAGGCACTGACGGTGAACTGCAATCAAAGAAAAAAGAGAAGGCTCAGAGGAAAAGTCTGTTTCAGATATCGATTAGGTCTCTTTGATTTACAGCAACTGTCTGGATAGCTATTACAGGCATGGCCAGGCAATTACCCTGTATTGTGGCTGTTTTGTATGGCTCATATTGGGCCAACTTTAGAACAATTATTGACCAAACATTAGTTGATTTATAACAAAGTACACATTTTTCACATGATGAACTGTTAAACCTTGTGTTGACACCAGTGCTGAAACCTCAGGTGTTGAAAAATGATTCCAATGTGGAAATGAAAAAAACTACAGTTCCTACTTGAGCCTGGCTCAAAAAGCCTTTAGGTCCCCTGTTACAACAGCCATTTTGCAGCCTGGTCCAAATAACTGTTTATGTCTGAGTAGCTCATGCCTTGACTGCACTGGAGGTGTTTTTAAAAAAAAATATATTAAGGCTTGAAGGTATGTATAAATAGGGGCGTGGCTGATCTAACTGACAGGTGGGTGCTATGTTGCTCTGCTGTCTGCAGACTTATTTATTAATGGCAATGAACTTTTTCAGCTATAAATCCTGAAAATACAAATAATAATAATAATAATGACCGCTTACAACTGAGGTGGGCCTCTCCATTGGCTGTCATTTTACATGTGACTTTTGCAACACTCCTGCCATGCAAGATCCACAAATGCATACACATATCTGCAAATGTGTGTCTGACGATCTGCAAACACATTAGTGGGGTTTGTTGCCCTGAGCCCAGGCTCACAGGCTAGGCTGCATACCGCTTTGCCCGCACTGTACAGGAATCAAATTTCCAAAACACATACTACATAATGGACCCTCTATCGTAGCCTCCTCAGTAAAACTGCACCCACGACAGCTATCCAACTCAGTAATGTCTGTCTTGAACTCACTGGGTGCTACCGTGGACTGGCAGCCTAGCCTGTGAGCCTGAGCTCAGGTCAACAAACCCCACTGATGTGTTTGCAGATCGTCAGACACACATTTGCAGATATGTGTATACATTTGTGGATCTTTTTACGCATCTTTGGATCTGTGTGTGCATTTGTGGATCTATTTACGCATTTGTGGATCTGTGTGTGCATATTCAAATACTTTTGCCACAATAATAGCTCCATACAATAGTTTTGAGCTTTGAGAGAGCATTTCCAATGTGGGGACTGCCATCATTCAGCTTCAAAATTGCACTTCAGAAACCAATGGATTATGTCACAGAGATTGTCTTTTTGAACTTTGTCTTAAACACACTGTCGCCATTGGAAGAAGTCGTGTCTACAATGTTAATGCTTCTATGACATTTTGACAGTGCACACAACACATGAAATGGAAAACAATCAGATACATCCACTGCAGGGCTCTTCACCTTGTTGATCAATCAGAGATCCACAGGGTGGTCATATTTATTCTATGAAAATACTCATTTGAGGGTAGGCTTTACAATGGTTTAATACACTGATCTATTCCAAGCTTTGCCATCCAAAAGGTTTTCATTGTGGTTTTCTTTTGAGAGGGGGGCTCAATTCTAGTTTCTCCAACATACGTCTCAAAGCTGTCTAAGACCTTCAAAGTCTTTATTCTTGGTAAGATTTGTGTTCTGCTGCCCTGGTACAAAGCTCTGAGCAAACATACTTTTTACATATCATACGCACAGTATGTAATATCCGCCGCTAGGGGGCTCTCAATCAAAACAATAAGAAAAGATGAGGAATCATGGGAGTTCATGCATGTCTCTTTTGCAATGTGAAACAGGATGCTGTATACAAATAGTAATCAGTGATGGGGTGGTAATGAAAATAAGCCAATGCTGTGTTTAGCTGTATGTGTGTTTGTTTAGTGGTTGTTTCTGTCTGGCCTTCTCGCTCTAACACCAAATGAGGCTGTTATACTGTATTGTCTGCTAGAAGTGAATCATATTGGGACACACAATGTATTATGCAGTTTGGTATATGTAGTCTAAAGCAATAATAAAGCTCTCAGAGCATTTGCAATGGCACCCATTAGCATAGTCAGCGACCAAGCTGCGTGCTACTCCTAGACAAGCCTGCTATTGGGAATTTGACACCAATCCAACAGGTTACAAACACACTTTAAACCAGTGGTGGAGCTCGTTATTCCACAGCAACACTTTAAGCCAGCGCACCGGCAGAAGCAGAGCAGCATTTTACGGTACATGCCACATTACTCTCTGAGTGGGACTGCTCTGCGATGTGTTGATTAAAAGTGGCCACTGCAGCTGTGTCCTTGTGTCGGCATCACTGTGGACCACCGATACCATTTGGTGAGAAAGTGTGTCTCTGCGGCTCCCAGACGTCTCTATTAGACAACGTTTGTGCATGCACAGCTTTATTATTTGGATTTAATACAGCAATGCCCCCAATATCCCATTCTGCTTCCTCGCCTTTCACTTTTTATTTATAACACTGTGTCTTGCCTTCCCGCTCTCGCTTTTTCCCTGTTTCACCCCCTCGTACCAACTCGCACCCGAACAGGACCTGCAGCACAATAGATATTAAATCAGATTTATTGTCAAGCAATAGAATTGTGTCTGACCCACAGAAATGTTGCCAAACTAACACCCTGGAGCCATACCAAACCCCCCCACCCACACCTCTCCCTCAATCTCTGCTCCTCAGTGACAAAATGCCCCCTTCTACAATTGACAGCCCCTCAATTTGCTACCTGGAATTGGTTACATTGAGTTTTCAGAATGACACCAGAGTTGTTTGGAATTAGGGTCAGTGAGGGGGCTGCTTAAAGGCAGAGCATTACAATAACTACAGGATGTGCTGAAGGCTTATGAGGGCTAAAGCTCAGCACGGCTATTTGACCATTCTTCACCCTGTCATTTGAATATGAATTTTGAAAGGATATTAAAGGAAATTGCTTGACTGAAATGGGGATGCAAATGGTGGTCAAGGTGTGAACTGTTGGCAGAAATGGAAAAATAAATTACATTATATGAGAAATAATAGGGTGCTGGAGAAACAGGGGTTTGGCTATTCACATTTTATTTGACAGATTTCAATTTACAATATCACCAGAAAAGAATTGATATAAAAGTAAATTGAGCCAAATAATAATCCTGTCTAGTCGTTAGATTGCTTTTGTTGGTTATGTTCTCTTACATATTTATTTCTAATTAAATACTAAAAAGTTCAACTTTCCGGAAAAAAAATCACAAGATAGTCTTTGTCTATATTCACAACTTAAGTGTTCATCAGGAAGCCAGAAAAGGAAGGCCTGTCTGTACAATTACTAAATATCACAATTTGCCCAATTAATCACGATGTGTGGACCAGAGGTCTTCTTGGGGTCACTCCCTTAAATATTGATTTGTACACCAATAGGCTGACAATCACTGTGTTGGCTCATGTGGTTGGAATGGTTTTGAATGTTTGACCACACCTGTCATCATAGTGTTTGTCAGCATCAAAAATTCCAATGTACCTGTACTGTCCTGTACCTGTGCAAATGGCAATAAACATCTAATCTAATCTAATCATATTTACTTTTTCTCTGCATTGTGCAGCCATGTCTTCCTTTTCTAGCTGCTGTTTCCAAATTCCTTTTGTCAACATATATCATGAAGTCCAAATCTCTAAAGAACTGTTCCTCCTGAGTCGGATGAACCAGTCTCATCCTGACCAACCCAACACTCTTAACTAAATATATTTACCCTCGACTGAAAGAGCCTTATTAGCTGTTGAGGACGCTGTCTTCTCGGGTTAAATATGTTACACTTATTTCAGTCGCTATTTGTGACAGTGCCATGGTAGAAAATGAAGAAATTACTAATCGCCCAGCAGCAAAAGTAAAACATAGTAACATAATACTTAAAATCATTAAATTAAGTCAAAAAACGGCCCATCTTTTGGGTATGAAAATATGCTTTTTGCACTGAATATTCCCCAAACTCCAACATGTCCAACCTACTCCTCTCCTCAGATCCTCCTCAGGTCCATCACCTGAAATAGTCATGGCCTCCTAATGCAGGCAGGAAGAAGGTAACAACTGCAATCTCTCTGTCCGACAGCAAATGGCCAAAGATTAGGGGCATTAGGGTGGAGGAACTTTCCTTCGAGTTTAACAAGCTTCACTCCAGGTTTATATCATGATTGATTCTGTGCTCAGAGCTTTTTTTATCAATCCATTAGAGCACAGGCTGCAGCATGGCAGCAGTCCAGACACAGACATTAACATCCCATCTCAGGGCCAGAGACACAGGGAAGGTCAGCAGGGGTTGGGAGGGGGCTGAGGAAACATTTACTACTCTGTTACGATTATTTCTATACAGAAGCGCTGCAGTACATCCAGCATATTCAATATTTTACTATTGTGTAATCGGGGAGGGGACTGCAGTAACATTTATTGCTTCGATCCTGTGGAAGAGGGATGTGGAAACATTGCTGTTTGTGTTTGAATGTATTATTGAGCTGTGCTTGTACAGGTACAGATGGAGAAAATTAATATTATGGGTTGTAATTGTTATCCAGTAAAGTGAAGAGGCAGGAAATAAAAGTAAACTCTTATTGTTTTCACAGGGCTTTGATGAAACTGTATTATGTGATTTAAAATGGAAAAAGCAAATCTCTTTCTTACTCCCTATTTAAAGTGCAAAAACATTAAATAAGATACACAATGTAAGACACATTCCCCTCCCCATTGGATTGAATAATATTTCAATTGTTCCCTGTTTAGTTCTGTTAACTAGTCTGTGCTCAGTGCAGGAGAGCTGCGCCCGCATGCACACAGAGATTAATAGAGCATATTATGTAGGACATGAATGTTTAAACAGTTGTGCATTCATCATACTTTGTTAATAAAACAACTTATTCAGTGGCAAATTGGAAGATGAGTGGGCGACACTCATGAAAGCTCGGCTCCTCTCTTGTTCGAGCGCGACTGGGAAAACTAGTGCATTCATTAATGCTCATTTATATTTATTGGCATAGCCTTGCCATCAAGACAAATTCTAAAAAGCTCACGAGTTATCATTAAATCAAACGCTTATGGATTATTCATTAAAAGTAGCAAACAGAGGACATTCAGAAGTGAACCTCTTGCCGTTCATTGTACAGATCATTTTGTTAACGCTCAGCTGAGTTCACCCTGGCTCAGCATCAAGGAGTAGAACCACCCTCAGGTTGAGTACTTGAACATGATATGCCTTTGTAGATGTGTTCTTGCATATGAAAATATGCAGTGAAATGGTGATAATTGAGTCACTAAGGCACAAAAAAAATCTCTTATAACTTCTTTGTTTCAAGAGTTTTAGGTGTGATTGGTGGCAAGCTAATATTTAAGGTTCACTTGGCTTTAATGCCAGGTCTTGTCAATTTGCCCTGTACAACGTCAGAAAGATCAGACCCTATCTGTCAGAGCGGGTTCTTGATGGTTTTGATGTTGATTTAAAGTTTAATGACGGTGATGATCATGATGGTTTTTACAGTGAAGTTGTTGATGTTGTTGTTGTTGTTTATATACTGATCCAACTAACATCTATTCTGTACATCCTGTGCATCACCTATGTTCACTTTCTGTCAGCACTTGTGTCTGATTGGACTTGAAGCTGATTGTTGGCACTGACTGAAGTTGTTTCCACTTTCAAGATCCTTGCATTTGTAGCGTAGCTTTGGACAAAACCGTCTACTAAATGAAATTGTAGAATTGTGTAGATACACTATATTATGTCGTCCTTTTTAAAGTTTTAAGTAGAGATGCACGATCCACTTTTTCAGTTCCGATCTGATTCCGATGCATAGGTACAGATACAGATACTGATTCTGATATTTTCTTTATAATAATTAATAGTGTTGTTGATGTTGTTGGTATTATGTGTGAGGCTACATAAAGCTGTTGTAAACCCGACATTGCATTGTGCTAGCTTCACAGACAAACAGGAAGCAGCAGTAACCGTCAGGTTTTCAAAATAAATCTTTGAATCTGAAGTGTAAGAATGTAATTTTTATCATCTAGAAGGAGCTGTTCCATCTCGTCTGAACGTCGTCATGGAGACGATGTGTGGAAACTTCTAACACTTCAGTCTGAACGTTTTCAGAGTGAGACTGTATGAGCACTGAATGTTTAAAGTGCCCAACCACCTTTCTTGATCGCTAACGAGGATCAGCGCAGACAGTCTGATATCCGATATGTAAATTACATCAATATCGGGCCCGATTCCGACATAAGGTCCCATCTCTAATTTTAATGGAATGAACTTTCTCAAAACTATCCAAAAACAATCAAACAACCAAATAAGAAATGATCACTCAAAGGACAGAACATCTGAAAACAAGATGAAATGAATTGGTAATACAAAGTGATATATTCTTAATTATTCATGCATGAGTGGAACCTCCTTTTTATTTTAAATGATTAAATTCCCATCATGCCTTAAGGCTAACAGCACAATCTAATCAGCTATAAAAACTCGATCTGCTGCGTCTACCTAATTGGTTTTGAGTTATTCTGAAACCAAAACGGAAGAGGACATCAAAGATATTGTGGTCGTGTTTTTTCTGTGTGGTCGGGTTGTATTCAGGACGCCATTTGATTACAGATCGTCATAAATAAAGAGAGAGAAAGGAATAAAAAAGCAATAAGAGCGTCTGAATGATGCCAAACTCCTGAACTACAATAAATATATCAGCCAATATTAATTTAAAAGGTCTCCATGCATGTTTATCAGATGCTTAACAGTTGAGAACAACTATTTCAAACCAAGCAATAATTATGAGAAGCACAAGAACGTTTATCAACATAAACTATGAAGCAGAAATGAATTTGAAATGTAAATCAGCTAATCTTTTGCTTCAGTGAGAAATTGTAAATAATGTATTAGTACATTGGCAAACATCTGTTATACATTTGGGTTGTTTCTTGCAGCCCATGTTGAACGTGGAAACATAAAACTAATCACTTTGTGTCATAGCAGGAAAAGAAAAAGAAAAACTCTTTAACCTTAGACCTTAAATGATCTTGTGGGAGGGATCTTGTGGATTGCAGTGTCCTGTACCTTTTTTAAACTTGCTGCTCATTAGGCCAAGCATTTCCTTACTAGTGTGTCTTCGAAGTCAAACGTCCCGTCAATTGAGAAAAACTGGAGTCACTCAGCAAGAGCTGCAAACACAGCAGCACAATACCCTGCAGAGAATATTTATCCATATTGTTTTATGTCAGGTCCTCCAAGGGCAATGGGGCGAGACGGCGTTGTCTTCTTGAGAATAATCCATCCACTTGGCCATCCGAGCTGAGTGTGAGTGCACAGCTGGGAAGCGGCCGGAAATATGATTCCCCCAATTTATGGCGCTCTTTTCTTGGGATCAAATGGGATTGGATGTACGGCCAAATTTGAAAATGTACTTTCCCTATACCTCCAATCAGGTTAGGAGCTCCCTGGTGATGTTCCTTCAAAGAATCTAATTTCACCAGTGTATGGGAAATGCTTTTGAATTGACTTTGTGAAAGCACAGTGTCCAATCTCGTAGGATTTAAAGGCTTGAGGTCTTTGAAATGATTGTTTAAAAGGTAGCAGATTATCTGGAGAAAAATTGGTTTTGTAGATAAACTTGTGTTTGTGCAAAGTGTAGGTCTCAAGAATGAAAATAGAAAGATAAACCTGCACAGTACATAATTCCCAACTAGATATGTCATTGCTCACACTTGAATTGTCTGTCTTTTTTCACATCAGCTCTGTAAAGTGTGAGCTTGCCACTGCTTCTTAAGTGTTTTTCTGTTTGTTGCTGATAATTATGCGAGGTTGTTTCTTCACTTTTCTTGTTTGCTAGAAGAGAGACTGAAAAAAAATTATCTCTGATACAATCTTTCATAACATCGATGTTCAGTGTTTATTAAGTTTGAAAAATGAAGACGAGATAAAAATCCTCAGGGTGCTAAGAGTCCAAATGGTTTTGTTTATGCTAATACATGGTATCTGTCTTTTAAAGCGTTCTGCTCTCAGGAAACCTCTGTATTTAATATTTGTATTAAGAGTTAGAAGGAATATCAGTTCAGACAGACAGGAGCAGACTGTGTAAAGAATTGTTCAGTGTTGATTTTGCATCCTATCACAGATGAAACCAAACAGTGCAGAGTAAGCAGGGATTGTATCGACTTTTTATTTTGCTTCCCCACAGAGAAAAGACACTTTGTTCAGTTTGGACTGACGGCAGTTTAAATAGATTTCACTGTCAACAAGTTTTCATGGAAGGAAAATCAAGAATATCATCCTCAGAAACTTCTCAAACTACTCGTCCTCCTGCAAAATAAATCTATCTACTGCCTCGCTCAAACCAAGCAGGAGCAAATAAGATGGCGGTGGAGCCCGGAGCCTGAGGAATATGAAATGGGTTCGTTCAATGATTTGTTCAAATAACTCGGTACACAAAGGAGGAATTTTTCTGGTGAAGCGTAACAGAAAATCCCAAGTTATAAAACCCCATCAGCTCTCCAGTGTGTAGGAGGTTTCTGACTTTGTGACTGCCCCCAGTCACTGCAGGAAGTTTTTCATTTGGGAAAAGAGAGGGACAGATGAGGTAGAGTGAGCCGGCACAGGCAGAACATGAAGAAGTGAAATGAGTGAGTGGGAGAGTTGAAAATCAGTCACATTGGAGAGATAGATGGAATAGGAAGTGTTCATTTGCAGACAGCATCATGTCTGTGCATCTGTGTGGTGACTTTATTAATGGTTTACTCAAGAGTCCTCCCATTGGTGCTGCCAATATTTCAGAACATCCCTCCATTATTGGTTAATGGTTGAAGGAGAACAAAACAACGAGCAGACTTCTTTCTGATGAATTAAATTCATTTCTTAAATTGCTTGCAGTTCACTTGTAAGAAGAAAATGCTTCTTATGACCTTATAAGCAATCATACAAACTAGGTGTGCAGAGGTTCACAATTGTCCCAGAGCTGATCAAATGCAGTTTTTAGTGGATTGGATCTTTTTTTGTATCGGCAAAAAATATATACTGTATATTTTTATGATAAAAAACTGAGTAGTAGAAAGAGGTGCATTATTGAAATAACATGAAACTCACAGTTTGTAAATTCCACCACCAGGGGGCTCTCAATCCAAACTATAACAAAAGTCGATGTCGAGGCGGGAGGGGGTTCATGGGAGTGATTCTTTCTGCTACTCCCCTCCTACCCCCGATGAAAACAAACTTGTAAGTTGACCGTAGTCAAGCGTACGGGCGAAACTGTCCTGAGGAAGAGAATAGATATATATATATATATATTTATTTTTTATGCCTTTTTTTTAATGGAGAGTGTGAGTGGGGAATGACATGCGGGATGTGAACCCGGGCTGCCCGCTTGAGACGACAGCCTCCATACATGGGGCTCGTGCACTAACCACTGTGTCACCAGTGCCCCAGGAAGAGAATATATTTACAGATGATGTATGTAGTATAATTTACATAACATTTTTATCACAGCAGCACATACAGCAACAGTACGACAGCTTTCACTAGCAGTTCTCTTTTCCTTGCGGTCTTTGACGTAACATCTGACACAATTAAATACACAATCTTACTGTGTATAACAGGTTAGCTGTAATCTTCAAAATCATCTTTTTTGTCTGAGCTCTGAAAATGTTGAACATGTAACATACACATCTTTCATTCTGCGGATGTGCGTGTCTATCCACTGGCTGCTCCTGCAGCGCGGGATGTCATAGACTAAACAACAAGAAGCATGTTTTTCTTACCTAACTATGTCTTCAGTTTTTGGTCCAGTGCTCTGTAATGGAGTTTGTTTGGCTAAGTTTGGAGCTACAGGCTACAGCTGGTGGAAAACATTACTTTTTTTTTTTTTTTTTAATTAGGTGATGCAGAACAATACAAGACAAGTGAGGGATATGACAAGAACAAAAGTATGTAGGAGACAGGGGAGAAGAATAAAACAAGGCAAACAGACAAGAACATCAGACAATCATCTGGATTGGGGAAAGAGAAAGAGAAAATAAATAAATAAAATAAAAAGAAATGCATGAAAAATGAGAGTGGCTGTGATGAGAATTTATGATGATAAATATGATATGAATATAAGGGGGGAAGAGGAAATAAATCAATAAATAGGTCATAATGAAATGGTGGCTAAAGACAATAATAATAATAATAGTAATTAAAAAAAGATTAAATTTGATGGTAAGAGGAAAATAAATTCATAAATAAGTTGTGATAGTTATACAGAAAGGAAACAAAAAAAATAAATAAAAAAGGTTGTGTGTCTTTGTGTTTGTGTTTTTATGTGTGTGTGTGTTTGTGTGTATGTGTATTTATGTGTGTGTATTTGTGTAAGTGTGTGTGTGTGTGTCTTTATGTGTGTGTGTATGTATTTGTATGAGTCTATATTTGTGGTAGTGAATATCAGGGGTTTGAACTATGTTGTTCGGGAAGTAGTGAGGTGAGGATTGGCTCCCAAGTTGTCAGAAATTGGTGTGTTTTATTGTGGATGGATGCTGTAAGTTTTTCCATGGTGATGTGTTCGACAAAGAGATCTATCCATACTGAGGTGTTTAGTTTTTTTCTGCTTTTCCAGTTGAGGAGGATTTATTTCTTGGCGATAGTGAGCCCAATGAGTATTGTGTTTTTTTGGTTGTTGGGAAGTGTGATTGAAAGAGTGTTTCCTAGGATGCATAATAAAGGGGAGAGTGGAACCCAGCAGTTCAGTATTGAAGAGAGTTTAGTTGTGATTTGTTTCCAGAATTGCTGTATGGGTGGGCAGTGCCAGATTGCATGCATGTAGTCATCCAGGGTGTTAGGGGGGCATACTGAGCAGTTATTTGTGTCAGAAAGTCCCATTTGATGTTTTTTCTTAAGTGTGATATGAGTTCTGTGGTTAATCTTAACTGAATTAGTTGGAGGTTAGGTTTATTTGTCATTGAGAAGGTATTGTTGCAGATTATGTTCCAGGTGTCATGGTCTATTATTGTTGATAAATCTTTTTCCCATTTTGTTGTGGGGAGAGATATTGTATGGTCAATGTTTATGAGTTTGTATAGTTTAGATAGAGTTTTAGTGGGTGTTGAGAGTTTTAGTATTGTGTCTGCTAGTGTTGAATTTTCGATGTAGTCTTGTTTGAGGTTGAACTTATGTGTTATGATAGATTGGATTTGGAGATATTGGAAGTGAGATTTATTGTTTATATTGTACTTTTGAGTTATTTCTTTGAAGGGGATGAAGGTTTTGTTTTGAATTATGTGTTGAAGCTGGGTGATGCCTTTGTCCTTCCAGGTGGTGAGATTCAGTGGTGTTTTGTTTTGTCTGGGTTGTTCCATATTGGTGTGTTCTTACAGGGTGTGGGTGTTGTGTTCATTATTTTGTGGGCTTTCCACCGTGCTGTTAGGGCTGTAGCAATGAAAGGATTTTTGAAGGAATTATGACGTTTAATTGAAGTGCTGATAAATGGTAGGGTTGATATAGGTATGTTTTTGCATTGTTCTTGTTCTATGTCTAGCCATGGGCTAGCCACCCTGTAGGGTGTGTCCATTTTGTTATGATTTGTAACTGGTTTGCCAGGAAGTAGTTATAAAAGTTTGGTGCATCTAGTCCTCCGGTATTTTTTGGTGTTTGAAGTGTGGTCAATTTTATTCTAGGTTTTTTGTTTTGGAAAAAATTACTGATGTTAAGTATTGGACTGCTGTCACACGCAACAACAGTTGATGAATGATAAATACAGACAGCATGTGAGTGAAGGGAGAAAGTCAAAGCACCATTTGATGGAAAGTATCCATTCACAATGAAATATCAACTTCATGACTCTTTCTTTCTACATGAAAGTCTATAAAAAACTTGAGTTGATATAATGTTTAAGCAACTGATTTGTCTTCATATTTGTGCAGCCAATCTCCATGGCACCGCCATGCACTATTTAAACCCTGCCTTCCCCACTGAGACTCTGCACTGAGACATTTGTACACATTGATGATACATTTTCCATCGATTTACAGAACACATTTGGTCTGAACAGTGGAGGGTGAGCTTCACGGATCGCTGATCAATTGTGATCCGTTGACCACCAATACAAACCCATTCTTTATAAGCATCGCAATCATGACTAGGTAAACACATTTTTTGGTAATTCAACAATTATCTCCTACTATTTCCTTGGGCACAGCCAATATTTCTACAGTTCATGGAAGAAAACAATCTTGAGTTCAGAATTTGTATGCAGTAATGAACATAATTTATACATCAGCAGCAGTAGCATGCTGAGGGAGGACCGACTTCAGAGTCTTTTTCTAGTTGGATCTGGATCTTTCTGCTTGTCTCCGTCAGTTAAAGTAGTACCAATGATTGATGAGCAAACCTCACAGATTTACATATTTGTAGTCGACAATGAACAAGAATGTAAGAGTGTTCTTGTTCACTATTGTTTCTCAAACTTGGTCCACAGGTGGATTACTTGCTAATTTTCACAGCTTCTTCAAATTGATTAAATAATCACAAGTTCTAATGGAGGTGTTAATTGGCTTTCCTCTGCGATGAGCAGGATTGGTAAACTGTTGACATGAATCATCCGCATAATGCAAGTCCCTCGAGAAAAGGGTATGAGTGGGAAGGCGTACATTTTTACAAAGTTCAATGACCCACAGAAGGAGAAAAATATAAGTGAAACAAGAGGTTAGACAGAAGGAATCAGTAAAAAGAGTTTGAAAAAAAGAGGGGGAGAAGAGGGCAAACTGAGACGTGTTAGGAAAGCAATTAGGAAAGTGATGAGAGATGGAATTCTGCTTTAAAAGGTTCTGGCTCAGGTCAAGTCAAGGTGGAAGGAGGAGTGCTTGGAGAGAGAGTATCAGCAGCAGCCCGTTACTTTTGATGAATGGAGGTCAGCTGGAGAAGGAGAAAGGTAAGCTGATAAGGACAGATAAACTGTGAGGAGAAACAAACACAGCGCTCAATCCTTTACTTCAAACGACAACAAGACCAATACATGTGTGCAGCCCACCAGCTGCACGACTATAGCTGTGGACACAAGCTGAGTGATAATGCAGGCTTCATGAATGTGTGTCCATAAACTCCTGCCTCACCGACTGATGCCTGGATCCGATACCATTGTCTTTAAGAGCAACTCCTGGTTTGACCATTCAAACTTGAATTGTGTTACAATTTGCAGTCTTTGTCCAGCAAAGTGTGATAGCATCACCATTCTCAAGTAGCCTGAAAAGGTATAACCTCCCTGTCAATACGGCAGCATTTTAGCCGCAGCAGCCTGTGCCTTGCATTGGGTATCCATCTGTCACTGCCTCAACCAGCACGATCATCGGGAAAACTTTGGTGTGGCTGTTGTTAAGACAAGACCAACTCAAACAAAGATGGGGGAAAGTTACTTCAATCTTTAAAAAAAAATACTCTTCTTCATGTCAGCTATTAGACAAAACATTACTTTCAAGGTAAATGAACATGGCATCTAGAAAAATCTTAACTTGCTTAAATTGACACAAATCCCAAATCCCAACAGTGAATAAAAAAAAGTAAGTAAAAAGTGCATTCTGGGTACAAAGATGCATCAGTTGAACATCTGTATTGGCTGAGTGCAAGTATTGGTCCATCTGAAAATAATGATGTCAGTTGCCAATACATATCTGTCGGGTTGCATCAATTTAAAGGTGGCAGGCTGCCCACCCGCTGATACAGAGATGAGGTTTGTCATTTGAAAGAAGAAGTCATTTGTTGCTTATTCACACTGATTTGTTTTCATGGTCGAACATTAAAGAAAATGTCTGCAGTGTGGGAGTCTCGCATCATCTCTGCAAGAGAACTGATCAGCAACATGCAGTATACACGACATGTTAGTGACATTTCAAGATGAAGCTACTAACAACAATTTGAATACATCATCAGACACAAAGTATTATGCAGAAGTCATTAAAAAAAAGAATTAATGGGATTAGCAATTGGCTAAATTGTTATCTTAAACATCAGTATCGTATCATCACTGATTATTAAAATCAATAGAATGCATTTCATGAAGCTGACGCTCTTGTTGTTTCCCTCTCTTTATAACTCTCCCTCCCAGTGCCTGGGTGCTAAAGTGAGAGGTGTGTGAGGTGGATGTATTGACTAGCTTGCCAACCAGTGAAGGGATTTGAGCAAAGGACATGATACTGTCAGGGTTTCACCAGATCCCTTACCATGGACCTCTACACCCAACCCACCAGGGGGGTTGGATTTGCATCCCAATTGGACTGCTTGAATAAAATGTAACACCAAGTCGAATCTGCGTCATAAACCTGTACGAGAAAGTGTTAACTGGAGTTAAAAGCTCTTCAGGGGCTTTGGATGAGTCACCAGGTATCTTTAGTGTTTGTCACCTGCTCTTCAAGAGTCAGAGCTTTTTGATGTGTCAGAGAAGTATGCTAGCTGTTAGCTCACCTTTGCTCTAAGCTGTGGATTCATGAATATAAATAGTTTGGTTTCAGTCTAATGCATTTTTCTGTGACCCTTAATCTTGCACTATAGATGTGACACATTTTGGTTTGACACCAGCTCTGCTTTCTGTTCAGAGTTGTTTGAGGGATACAGATTTTCACTTCTGGTCGTATTCTCTTGTAAACAATCTAAGTTCAGTTCGATTCCCCTCACTAAAAATGGACAAAAATGCATTTTATTTATGGAGATATAAAAAAAATACAAGCAATGACAATAATACCAACACTTACTCTGCAGAGCATTAGTTATGTCATAACCGGACCTGGATTCCCATGTTGAATGTTGGCTCTTACAGCAGCATGAGTTGTGTGACTAGACTCTTTCTTAATGTAGAACATAAACACATAAGAGGCTGTTCAGCTTGGTTTGCACACCAAGAGGATTCCTTCATGATCATAATTTCTTACGTGTTTAAACTTTGACAAACATTGCAATATTAGCACTTCACTAGATAGTAACGTAACATTTGATGACTAACTGTGTGTCACTGAACCAAGAATCCAACCGATCTCATGAGTCATCCTTCTACATACGCTAAAGGTCACAGTCAATCAGTTACACACGTTCACTAATGAAAACATCGACTGTATGTTTATCAGTATTAGAACACACGTATCTTCTCTTGTCCCTTATTATTTTAATCATTTAGTTCAATTTAGTTTGTCTCTGTTTTTTCGGTTTCTGCATCTCTCCTTAATTATACTTGAATATTACACTCATTCAGTGACAGATACCACCCACCGGCAGCAAATATGCTTTTTCTCCTCCCGCTCCTCGCTCGGCTGCTCCTCCTCCGTAGTGTGCTGTGTGTTTACTGCTTCAGTGTTGTTCTACAGACCCAGCAGGTGTGGCCAGAGTTCGGCAGCGCAGGCCGGGAACCAGATGGTTTCATGACTCAGATGCTCCACGCCTGGCTGACCTGCCAGCTGCAGGTGTCTGACGTCCGGCATGATTGATTCTCTCTCTCTCTCTCTCCTGGCTCTCAGGCTCCTGGATGTAGCCAGGCCTGGACGGGTCAGCCAGACCTATACTGAGGTGTGTGCACTGACATTTACCTTGATGGCGAAGGGAAGCACTGTGAGATTGAGGAAGGGGAATGTAGAGTGGGGAAGGAGCAGCATCGGCTGGATGAAATGTCAGGCTACTGGAAATGTGTCTGGCCGGCTGGATTGTTGGCAGACTTTCAAAAATGCATGCTGAGACACAGAAACATACACACACACACTGAAAAACCCCCACAAAACAACAGACATGCGCTTATGCTGGCTTGCAAACCCGTACACAAATGCTCAGATGCAATATTGGGAAACATGCACAGAGCACTGTAATACAGCTCCATCCCCCTAGAGCTAAAAAAAAAAATGTTGGTATGAAGGTCACATTGATTCTTATTCAGCTTCAATGAAAACAATTTGTGACAAATTGCTGCTATATCTCTGACTGTGCAATTGTCTTTTTTTTAAATACAAATTCTGGGATATTGAACAAAGAGAGACAGCCTCAGGCTAAAACACTCAATACTAAAAAAAAATAATCTAAATGGACCACAGTTCATTTTGTTCAAGGCTTCAGTCTTTTATTTGCCATGTGCAGCTCTGTAAAAGGACCTGACACTAACACTATCACATCGTAATAATAAAGACATTAGAATTCTTTAAAGAGAAAGATGTGATCTCTTTTCTATAGCCTGTAGTGATCTCCCGTTCTTCCAACTGTCTGACCAAGTTTATTCACACATACCCATAGTGTGTGTTCATACAGTACATTCCCACATGAGTGCTAACAGCTATCACAGCCTATCCCCCCTCACCCAACAAATATCAGACATGGTGGCCCCCTCCATCTCCATCTATCAGACGCGTTGTGGATTCTTGAGGCCGTATTGATTTCTACCAGAGGTGACATTTACTGTGTGCTCTGCCAAGTCATTGCCTTAATCACCTGACTGCTCCTTCACACTTGAACTGCATCAGATGTCAAACTCTCAAGTGATGAGCTGACCCGTTATTGTTCCTCCCCCGTGAATATGAGTTGACCGACATCACAGCTACAACAGTAACAACTGCGGCCAGAAGCCACTCAGACATGTCCTCTATCCGCCCCTCTCGTTTGAATCAATACTCCCGTCTTCTCACTTCTGTACACCAGCTCTTACACTTTTTAACTTTATTTTTTCACTACACAGCAAAGCACTTGTCTTTTAATCATGATGGTGGAGTTTCTGTTTTTCTCCAAATAACTGAATCTAAAAGTTTTTTTTAAATACACTTTCTCTGCTGGGAAAGACCCGTATAGTGGGAAGGCAAGGTATAGATGCCGAAGGTAGGGTATAGATCTGTTCTCCTGATTTAGCATGCTTTGGCTGCACTTAGAGAGCTAACATAAACCAATAGACCTGCACTCCAAGTGGTTGTCAATAGATAGCTGTATTTATTTCCCCCCTTTCAAACTGATCTATATAAAACCGATCCTTTCAGGGCTCCTTTAAGGGCTCCTTCCATTTCTATTTCGGTCTTTTCTCAGCAATAACAAGACTGCTATATTGTGTTCAAGGTCTGTACCTCCCAACCAGGACTACCTGTAGTTGCTAGGGAATATGTGTGAAGATTTGAAGCAACTCGGATAATTTAATTTGAGTTTATATTGACGATACATTCCAGTCAGCTGTAACAACTGAGCTATTTTTTTTTGGTTTTTTAAGATTTATTTTTGGGCTTTGTATGCCTTTTAATGGAGAGATAGGACAGTGGACAGAGTTGGAAATCAGGGAGAGAGAGAGAGTGGGGAATGACATGCAGGAAAGGAGCCACAGGCTGGATTTGAACCTGGGCCGCCCGCGTTGAGGACTAAGGCCTCCATACATGGGGCGCGCGCACTAACCACTGCGCCACCAGCCCATGTGTCCTGTGCATGTTTAGACACATCTATTTGCAAAAATTCAAAGTCCGCGGAAACGCAGCTTCTCCTACGTCCTCCTGTTAGCTGTAGCATTAGCCGCATGTAACGCTCGGTTCTAGCCCCCCTGGATAAAAAATTGTCAGTCATTGTCAGTGTGAGATCACTGATCTAAGTCCATTGGCTCGTGGGGTCTAACAGTGTGGGCACAGCAGAGTGCAGCTGACGGACTCAGAGCGTAAAGGGAGCAAGGAGGAGCAGTACATGAAAACAGACACTTTTTTCGGACTTTAGCTATTGTGAACGTACAAAAGTAGGTACATAGATTAAATATACGAACCCCAAAAAGGGCAGAATATGGCCTCTTTAAAGAATAAAAACTAGCTCCCTCATAAACTTTTATAATATAAGGGGTTTAAAGGTTATTTAAGTTATCACTAACTGTTCAGGGTGTGATATTAATGCCCCTGTGAGGGCGAGACAGGATCGGTAGAGGCAGCGTGGAAGAACAGCGGTGTGTGTGTATGTGGAGCTCCTGCTGTTTGTTTACACGTCGTGCGTCTGCAACGCCAATGGGAATTCAGACCAATATTGAACCATTGCAGAATCAATATGAATGTACAAAGACGTAAACATGAAGCTTTTGAACAGCGCTGTTGCAGAGTTGTATTATGGTAGGAGCTTGTGCTGGATAGAGTATAAATGAAAGGGTTCATCTGTCAGCTGTAGGATTATGTCTTACAGAAATGGGAAATGATCGAGGTGATCAGTAGCTTACTGTAGCTGTACATTTAGTTTTTATGACATCATTTTCACATGATGGAAATCAAAGCCATTGATAATGTGTTATTTTGAAGATGAGATAAGTGTTTTTATGACCCTACTGGATCCAAGTGGTGCAGGTTTGAATGATCACGCTCACTTCTTCTCTGTATTGTCTATTCCCAGTTTGCCCCACTGCTCTCTCCCACTTTGTCCTCACATGCTGCAGAATGTTACATATTTATTCATCTCTTTGGCTCAGTGTTGATCACCTCATTAAGCTGGTACACAATACCCTGTTCTCTGTGAGTCCAGCTCTGCTTGAGTATGATAATTGTTCCTGCTTGAAAGATATTGTTTTTGTGCTACTAAGGCTCTTTGTTTTCTCTACACTGAACCTCAGTAATCCCGCTATGTGGCACTCTGCTCTGACAAAGTCATACCCAGCCGATCACCGCAGAACATTGATGCCTTCACAAAGGCAATAAAGACGGGAAATATTCTGATGACAAAACTAACATGAATCAATGAATCGCTGTAATTAGAGCTGAGCCCCAGGAAGAATTCATTTTGTTCATCTTTTTGTTCAGGAAAGTGTTGATTGTGTCCTGCACACACTGTTGCCTCACAGCCACATTTTAGCTGCACTGCTTTTCCTTGAATGAACAAAGCTCACTTTAGTAAAGTCAAATTAAAGCCAAGTGCAGTATAATTATAACTCTTAGTTTGTGAGGCTAATTATTGTTAGAAAGGTAAACAGAATCAGACCATGGAGAGCATCAGGACCCAGGGAACTGTGATATGAAGCACACATAATTTCAAGAGACAAACTGACAGAACACATCTCCCCTCCATGTTGGATTAATAAGAGCTCAGGCAGGTGAAGGAATAAGCAGTCAGCAGGTAGAAACCACAGGGATGAACTAGGAGCCGCTCAGAGCTAACACCTCGTTTGCAGTGACTGTTATCTCTTTTGGCATCTACAACAGGACATTGTTGCATAACATGTAAATATCTTTTAGTCCACTTTAAAAATTAAAGTTGGGAGGCAGGAGGAGTTTAATTAATTTGGGGATTGTTTTCTTCTACAGTATTGAAGGCGGAGGGCCGGGTTGTCAAGGCGACCACCACTGTAACTATGAAGTGCTGCTGGAAACTCTGTCTTGGACAGATTCCAGCTGTCCCTATGTAAAAACTGTGACCAACTTTTATGAACATGTTCAACAGTGATAGTCAGATCCAACACTAGCCCACGGGATCTGACTGTGGTCAAGACCACAACACCAGACACAAGACCAGGACACACGCAAGACCAGAGCTATCCGAGACCGAGACAAGACCAAGACGTTTAGGGATTGAGACAGAGTCAAGACGAGATGAAATCATCCACTCCCGCAGCAGGCATGACAATCAGACGTAACACCGGGAAGGTTGTGGATGTAACCGGGGGAAATAAATGAATTTATGACTGAATTGAAGTCATTCATTCTTTTAGAAAGGGGTGTTGTCCTTCTAATCACAGTAAGGATGTGGAAAAATAGCCGATCAGTGGTTGTCTTGACCAGTCTTGATTTAAAATCCGGAGTCCGTCCAGTCTGAGACCGAGACAAGACCGAGTAAAAATGCATTTGACTCTGAGGAAAGGCCACAACCTTCAGAAAGTGGTCTTGAGAACAGTCTGGAGACCAAGACTGATTTTGAGTACAACACTCCTGTGGGCACACATTTTTTTAAAGATTTATTTTTGGGCTTTTGTGCCTTTAATGGAGAGATAGGACAGTGGAGAGAGGGGGGATTGACATGCAGGAGGGGAGCCACAGGCCGGATTCGAGCCCGGGCCGCCCGCGTTGAGGACTACAGCCTCCATACATGGGACGCGTGCACTAACCACTGCGCCACCAGCGCCCCGACCCTGTGGGCGCACATGCACATGTTTGGTACACTTACAAAACAGATGTGGATGTTTGTCTTCGCTTTTCCTTGTGGGCAGATGAATGAACTCCTACTATGCCTGTAGTAGCCATAAACACGTTAATAAATCAGACTCTTTCATATACAGTGCATAGGAAAAAGCACATTATTTCAAAAGCCTTAAGAAATCCTTGATACTGTTCTCCCTCTGTAAAATGACATCCACACACAATGTCCCTCCGTCCTTTGAGATAGGATTTTAATTAATTTGTCTTGTATGAAAGGGAGTTTTCAGAGCCATATAATGATGGAAAGCCTTGATAAAATGCCCCAATTCATTCTGTTAGGCTTCAGTGCTATAACCTTGATGTCTAGTACATCCTTTAATGGTTTCCTGATGGGGAATATTGCCCACAACGATAGTCCCCTTTGCTAACAACATTGTCATTAGCATTGCGTTGCCTTAATGCTTTCAATGTCCTCCAGTGAGTCACAGGGGCTGGATTCATATTTTCCCTTTTAATGGGCATTAACATGGTTGTTCATGTTGTTGAATCCCGCGGTGTGTCCCGTGTACCCTTTCTGACAGGCTTTAGAGAGGTTTTAGTCAACTTGATTTAGTTTATGGACCAACAAGCATTGTCTTGTCAGGAAGCCTTGTGAAAGAACTGAATAACCATTTTGACATCAGCAGGAAGAGCACTAAGTCCCCCGGGTGCAGTGATTACTTTGCAGGGACATTACATGTAATGACCTCTACGGCTGAACGCCTGCCAAGGCTTTTTCATCATGCAGACAGATCTCCATTGACTACCTAAACACTGCTCTGCGAGAGTCTTGTAACTCACATGATTTAACATATAACTGTCATTCTAAATGTGAGGAAATATTTCACGTCTGTAGATTTCCCTGGAAAACGTTTAAGGTTATTTTTGTTGCTAATAAAATGAAGTGGTAAATGAATGACTCACTGTTATTTAGCTGTTAAGTTCTGTCAGCCACCATAATAATAGCAGACGTTATGACATGGAATCAGCACAGCGCCAAATTTTGCCTCTAATGTAAGATCCTTTTTCTGGCTTTAAAAAGCCCATTGAATAAGTAGACAGTTCTGAGTGGCTTTTTGCGGAGCTCTTCTGCATCAGGATGAGAAACACTCAATACGACTGATGAGTCTTTTTTTATTGATCTTGGTAATATTCTTTGTCAGGCTATTTTCTCTTGTCTGCATGGAAATGCTACTTAGTGCCATTTCCCTGTATTTTAGTCTCTGACTGTAAATTATACTTCCTGCTTTTTCAGTGCAAGTTTTATATGAAGAGGTTCTTGTGAGTGCTGGAGTTGTATTAAACTGAATTAAGTTCAATCTGGGAACCGATCCATCGTTGTCAGATGGTAATTACCACTGGGAGTGAACCTCCAACTTTATAGTGTTGCCATAAGTTAGAGGGATAAAGGACAAGAGGCCAAGACTTCCTTTTCCAAGCGCTGGTTGATGTTTGCAGTCCAACTGGCATCTTTTAGAGTGGAGTCTGAGAGTGGATGCAAGCCGTATACTCTCATGCAAATGTTTAAAAACATGTAATAACCGATTAAGGCCAATGCATTGAGCCTTTTTACTCTCCACATGGAGTGTTTTTGTGTATGACACCAATCCACGCTGAAACATTTGTGAATATTATACACCCACTGCAAACTAAACCAGAACCCTCTGATCCAAAATCCATGTTGAAGTGCCAAAACATTCAGCAGAAACTGTTTATAAAGATACATTCAATTCTATATACACTCTAATAACCTACCATCATCGCGTGTTAATGTGGTGGACAATTTATAAGGCACATCTACCAATCAAATGCACCCCAGTTCACCATCCCTGCAAACTACAACTAAAAAGATGTACAACCTCTAACTGCTTCAATTCAAGCTGGACAATTTCAATAACTGAAGGCAAAGCCATTTCCTGTATGTCACATCAGATTTTACAAGTTGAATTTATGAAGAGGTGGAATGAATATGTGATAGACAACATCCAATTAATTTCCCCCTTGTTATGTTCTCTTTATCTCTGGAGGTGTTGCTTGAAGAAGGGTCGAAAAGATGTGAGGATGCGCAGCTGGGATGTCACTGGTTAATACTGTGGGCAGATGGCTCAGCTTGACAGATGTGTATCACATGCATAATATCAAATAGTGTTTGCAATTACAGCACCAGCTATGTCTGGATCAAGCAGCAATTATTCCTCCAACAAGTAAACCATCCAATCATTTTCACCAAATTCTAATTATTAGAATCTGGAGACTTAATAGAAACGTTTAAAACAAAATGAAAATAAATTGAATAACACATTGCATGTATGACAGTAAATAAACTAAAAATGTAAGTAGAGGTGGGAAAAGAAATCTCCACAATATAAAAAAAAAACCTGTTCAGCATAAAACAACATTTTTTATTTTTGTCATACTCTTATCTTATCTGTCTTGTATCTATTGAGTTGTATTTATATCAAATGTGTTTTCCCCTCTAAATTAATCTAGTTTTTGCAACAAACAACTTTAATCTGCTCAATTTATGCTCTCGCACAGACATAAACAACAACAGGAGTGCGCCTCACGTTTTGAAAAGTTCCACTCGATATTCTGTTATATTTCAGTCCTGAATCAACAGCAAGCAGCTGTAGGCCTACATTAACAGATATTCTGTTATTTATTGGAGTTCAGCACAATCGGCAGCAAGCAGCTGTACAGGAGAAGCTTCAGTTTTTGATGCATGTACGGACAGTCTCAGAGACTTATAATACAGCGGCTCTGATTGCACGGAGCCTGCGGAGTGCGCGCCTGCACTCTCTGACGCGCTCTCTCTTTCTCTCTCTCTCTCTCGCGCACGCAAAATATACTTGGGCCCAGGTATCGTCTTTGTGTGGGAAACACTGGAGATTCAATATTTTCAAACAGGTTGTTGGTATAAAGTTGTCATTTTTATTGTGCTGCACTTTTTTTTTGATTTGGGTAAATGTCAGAGTTGTGTTAGTTTAAGTGCCAGTTCTAGCGCTAGCCCTTAGTAGTCCTATAGTGTGGCTGCCAACAGTCAATAATAAATAATATTTGCCTCCTGTGTAAAATGTGTGTAGAAATAGGCCTACAGTGTATTTTAACGTCTACCATAATGGTGGTACTTGGAGAGCCAAATATTTTCGGTGGTGGTGGTACGCAGTCTAAAAAGTTTGAGAACCATGGTTCTAGATTCATACCTAGCTAAGGCTCTTTAACTCAGTAGAATGCCAAATGGAGCAGTAGAGTGGAGTTGATCCTGAAGTATGTAGGCTACTAATTCATAAATAGACTTTGAATCAGTAAGTAGTGCTGGGCTATTTGATTTGAAGTTTTAAACTCTACAGAATACAAGTTTACATCTTGACCTTACTCTCATAGCGACAACAAAGTGAAACTATGGAGCATGTTGATTTGAAAACAAACCTCCAATGAATCGTTTACTTTGCCTCTAAGTGATGTCACTTCAGTCAGCATTGGTTAGGGCTTATGACAGAAGAAACGAGGAGTGTGGCCACATCAGAAAATGTGATATTAACAGACCTCTAAAGCCTACTTTACAGCAAAAGTAGCCTCAGCAAACTCTCACTCCAAGTCAGATGTCACAGAGTTGCATATTGGGTAATGAAACAGCCAATAGCAGGGTAGGGACTAATCAGCTGATTTTTGGGCTTGATTCCTCCCTTACAATAAAAGCAAGCAAAGTGCGATTTATTAATGTCTCTAAAGGTTATCCTGGAGCTGTGTTATGAGATATGTTAAGAGTGATTTCCTTACCATGATCTGTGAGGAATAACATTATGGATGCAACTGTTTAAATTCTTAATTATTAAAACATGTTCAATACAGTGCTTATTATCCGATATGCTCTGGTGTAGAGGAAACCCAGAGGACTGCAGAGAAAGCCGTCTATGGATTGTCAAGTAGAACAAAACGATGGCACAACAACGACAGTAAATTACATTTTACTCACCTCCAGCTTCGGCTGTAACATCTACAGCCCGTGTTCTAACCTTCATCTATATTTTTCCCTGTTTTATTTGTGAATTTTCTGTAAAATTGTCCAAAAGCCATCATGTTATACCATTTTTGTTGACTGCAAGATATTTTATAGATTTCTAGTTTGGAGAGTCCGGTCTTTTGTTTTCCTTGTTTTCCGTATGGTCATATTGTTGCTTTCCACCCACAAATGCAAAGAGAAGAATGTGTTGATAAATAAAAAAAGTTTAGCTGTATTTGGTTTTAAAACTTCCATTGAGGGTCTGAAAATGTTACACAAGTACATTGCAAAATCAAATTGTTCTCTTGTTATGGTTTAGACACATAGACACATGTTCCTTTGTCTCTGCATTTTTCCCTATCTGCTGCAGCCGTATGTTGTTTATTTAGAATGAATGAGGATTAGCGTTTTCTTTTATTTATTTTATTCTATCCACCTGCCTGTGCCTGACTGGTTTATCTCCACAGAAACCATGTGCTCATGTTTATTCCTCTGACCTCTCCTTTGTTATGTGTGTTGCAGGTTGCCTCCGTAGGCGGCCAAAAGGAGGTAGGCCCTGAGGGCTGTGTGCCAGGCTTCGAGGTCAAACACTACCAGGTGGCGTACAGTGGACCATTCCAGAAAGGCCAGTCGCTTCTACGAGGTCAGTTCACATGGATGTTACAAAGTTTGGTTTTTACAGTAGGACTGTTTCTGAAATCTCTGGAGGATGCTCTCTCTCTCTCTCTCTCTCTCTCTCTCTCTCTGTTTCCTAAATGACACTCTGCAACACAAATCTGCATGTGGGCAAGTAAACACAAATACACATGTAGGAGCACTGAACAATAAGTCTGCCTGTGTGGAGCAGAGCGAAACCAGGCACCATCCAGGTCAAGCTTAGTGTGTTTGTGTTGTGTGCTAGTTGTTTTGAGTATTGCATTCATTAGGATTCTTGTAACAAACAGGAGATAGACCGAAACAACATCAACAACATAATCTGTTTGTAAATGTATTATTCTCCTTGATTGGAGGATATTTACAGATTCTATAATCTCCTTTTGTTCCTCCCCTGAAGCGTGCTTCGGGCTGCTCAGTTAACTGTGTGTTTGCCTTGTGACTATTCTGCTGGAGATTTTCACTTACCACGCCTGAGTCGACTGAGCCCCCACACCCCCAGAGAACTCGGTCCCAAACTGCCTCTGGGATCTATTTTCCTTTGGATGCAGAAACGTGCGTTTGATCTCAGCAGGTTTGTAATCACACCAGTCAAGGTTTGAGAGGAAGGTCTCTGGGTTCACTGCTTAGTGGTCATTTCTCATGAAGCCTCTGTTGAGTTTCTGCACCAGTTGGGAGGCCACCCTGTCACCCTTTTCTTACTGCAGTGGCAAGTCCGATTCCCCGAGGATTCTCCACTCTAAACTCCATTTTACTGCCACAACTTATTGGTCCAGTCTGCTCCTGGGGGACCCTTCAGCAGCGCCCCCCTGCACAGCCTCCACTCCATCTCCACAGAGATCAGCAATAATGTCTGCTGGCTGGTAGCCTGCTCCTCTCGGGGTTTGTGCTGGAGTTATGGCTTCTGGCTCGTCTCTCCGCAGAGATCGACAAGGTGCAGTCAAGATTTACTACAAAGCAGGAAAAGTTTTCACTAATTTATTTGCTCAATAATTCATTCACTTTTGCACTGAGTTGTTGTGCTTTTCTCTGTTTAATATGATGAAATACAACAGCAATATGTAAATTCAAACAGGAATAATTTATAGATTATTAATGCAGTCTGTCAGTTACTGTGGAACTTGTTTTCATTCCCCTCTCATTATTCAGCTTTCACTATTTATTTCATCTTTTTACTGTGTTCCTGGGTGTTACAAGGCCATATTGCTGGAATATCATTACCTGCTTCAATGACTTGCACAATATGCTGCTGTATCTGTAAACACAGAAGTTACACATTTACTCCTTTCATGGTGTGTCATGACTGGCTTGTAGAGGTGCTTTTGATGCAGCACACAGTTCTACCAATACACAGCTCCAGTGACCGAAAACGCATACCTTCCTATCTAAGAGGCAAAATATGACAAATCTGAGCACTTTCTCCCTCAATCTCTTTTTTTCTCCCTTTTCAGTTTTATTGTGTTTGATTCGGTCAGCCACTGAGGCATTTTGTCATCTGGAGGCTCAGCGGTGCGTGTAGTTGGTGACAGAACTCAGTTCTGCTTTAGCGCTCTGCTCCAGGACGACAGAGTGCTTCTATTACCTTCAATGTGCTCCTGTCAGCAGAAACACCTTTCACCATGGGGGGGTCCCACTGCTGACGAGCCATGGACAAAGCACTGGCATGCATGCTCTCACTGAACACACACATACAAACAGTATACATCCAAATCTGAGACACACACAGAGATGAGAGCTTTAATATTGTTGTTGATTTATGATGTCACACAGTGCTCCACAACAGAAACAGAACAGTTTATTTTTGTCTGTTAAGAATTCAAAGCACTTGCAAAAAGCACAATCCAACAGCAGGTAGTGAAAGTGAACAGCATGCTAAAAATAATAAGACTGCATGAGTAACGTATATAAAAAATGTGCGTGAGGCAAATCAAGTACATGATTTCAGCTCGCAGTTTGAAATCTGGATATTACCTGTGGTTCAGTCAGGGACTGCTCAGTTGAACATGGACATATCTATCTGACGCAAGCTGTTTAGGAGGGAAAAATTAAAATGGAAGAGAAAAAATGCATATAAGCACAAAAAAAAATTCAACAAATTCCCCTGTAGGTTTTGATTTCTGAGAGAGGATTGACATCATTTTACCTCCTCGCTATTCGTTTTGTTAGATTTGAACCAAATGTCTGCTGAGTGAGAGTGTGATTCATACAGGGTGCCAGAGGCTACAGCCAGGCCCGGTGACACATGCAGATTTATGTAAATTCCTCTCAGCCCTGTGCCACCTGCTGTAGACCTCCCTGTGTAATTACCAGTTGAGGGGGCGGTCTGCTCGCGAGAGATACCTGTTTGCACAGACCCGGGTTCAAGGACATCCATCTCAGCTAATGGCCACATGGAAAAACAAAACAAACCAACACACGTACAGAGTTCAAGCATTCCTCATGTTCTCTTCCATTCAGTTCTTGGTGATGCTCCTGTTTCTGTTTCTCTTGTCTGGCTCCTGTTTGTCTCAATTCCCCCCATTGGTCCATTTCCTCTTCCTCAGGTAATTGTTTCTCACACAACTGAGGACATGTTTGTCTTTCTTTCAAACCTCCTGACCTCACAAACTTCATCATTATAAAACTTTAATGGGGATCCGCAGGATTGAGAGCTGATTTGTGTGTCGACAGAGAGGCTGTAACTGCAGACTCTGGGACAGTAAGAGTTCAGGAAATAGTCGGCTAGGTCCGTGTTGGATTTTTTAAATGGTAAATTGTTTTTGCAAGGTATCATTTATGCATTCAAAACGCATGAAAGTACTCCACTATTGAAATTGGTGAAGATGCTCATCCTATGTTTTCATTCATAGACAGCATGTGTAAGCCTCAGTTTCCACAGGGATTGTGTGCGATTGCGTTCCAGCGCCACGGTTTTGCTTTGCCCAACGGCACATGCCCTACCCCGCTGGGTCTGCGTCTCAGGACGGGGGGGGGGGGGTCTGTTGAGGTGTGTTATTATAATGTTATTATATTTACCTTTCTGTCCATATCATTGAGAGAGAGAGAGACAGGGAGAGACACTCAGGCACACTGTTATGTAGGATGCACATTTTCGCTGGTACATGCCCCCCCCATTGCACAGATGGAGGTTAAACGTTAAATCAGATGCTTCATTTTTTTCAGTTTTCTGTCAGCTGCAGACAGCTGACTATTCCATTTGCTTCTGCACACGAGTCATGTTCACTTTCAGTGCCTGGTCTGAGTAAAAGATTTGATTGGCCTGGTAGCGTCACATGTGATGATTTCCAACGAATGCATTGTTCTTGGACTCTTCCTGGCCCCAATATGTCGCTAAAACCACTACCCTAAAGTCAAGACACGCTGCAGCAGTTTACATTTTTTATAATTTTTTAAGTAATAAAACAGATATCTTTTGGTTAGGGTTAGACACTGAGGGATACTGTATCACCCTAATAACCACCTAAGCCTAGTGTAGTGTTTACAGAACCCGACCCACTTGGATCTGTGGACATTACAGTTAATACGGGTACTCTGTACCGGAATCCATGTACTCTGTCTGAAAGCCTAATGCACATTAAGATGAACTTAACCACGTTCATACTTTGTGACTTCCGACATTTATTCAATGAAATCTCTTTCAGTCAAATGTCTGAATGAAATCACTCTTGTTTTTGAGAATTTAACTTTAACTACAATCTGTTCATGTGCACTTCTGGATTGAAACAATTAACCTCACACTGTGAACAGCCCACTGTTTGACGTGAAAACCAAACTGAACCAAATTGAAATTAATTTCAAAATACAAAAGGCTACATAGAAAACACTTGCAAAGAGTGTTGAGGCGATTCAAGGGTAAGAGAGGTTTGACCTGAAAGTGAGTCATGCCTTATCTGATGAATAATGAATACAAAAATAAACAGACTCTGATTTATAAAATAGCTGTTTCCTTTATTTGCTCTGAATGCTGTGCTTCCAAGCTAACCTGAAAACTGACCATTTTTAGAAAACATTCTGTAGACGCACAGACAAAAACAGCTTTTGATGTATGTGGGCTTTACCTTGTCTTTATTTTACCTTGTTTTTATTTTTTGGATAATTACATGTAATTTTTCCAAATACCTAATGTTTTCCCTGAGTCGAGGAGCATAAGGCAGCCGAGGCGTGGGCTGACATTTACTGAAGGATAAATTAGGTTCTCGGCTTGGAAAAGTTTCTTTCTTCATTCTGTCTCTCAGCGGGCTCCGCCATGACACAGAGAAATACAGCAATGAGATGTATTGATTTTCAGATGGTGTTATAGCTCACCTTAGTTTTGCAAGCTGTTTCTTTGTGCCTAGCTGCTGCCTTCTCCGAGCAGGCAGAACAGTTGATGCAGTTTTCTTTCACCAACCTGGCAGGCTGTCAGAAATAATGGCACTTGATAATATCAGTAATGCGGTTACTGTGCAGGAACTGGACTTCTCTAAGAACATTTATAACCAGGAGAAATGCTTTTAACAGAGGCCATCGTAAGTAGACATTCTGTCTGTTAATTCATGCAAACAAGCTTTTGATTGCATGGTGCACTGGAACGCTATAGGGCTAACAACGCTGACAGCCAATAAAACTGCAGAGAAGAAAAGAGGAGAACATCCTTATCTGTTTCCTGCAGAGCAAAACCATGGCTCTTTGAGGCTTTGCTACAATCCCACCACCAAACATGATTACTCCTAAAAACATGGCAGCCTTTAGCCAAATTGCATCACTCACGTCCCTTAATTATGCATTCCTTAAGATTTGACTTCAAGAAGTACACCTGAAGCAGGAGCTCCTCTCCAGGCTTGGCATGGCTGGCAGTCAGAGTTCCACTTCCTGCAGCTGTGTGTGGAGGAGCTGCACTCCTGGCTGGCTCAGGGCTGAGGCATATTATCTACACTCAGCTACTCTCCTTACTGGCTCAATTCTTGTCTCTCACTCGTGCTTCCACCAACTTTATCATCGAGGCAATTAAAAAGTACTTGAATTCTGGTATAGCTTAGTCATTCTTTATAAGCTGGACAAATCGATCAGCTCTTTAATTTGTCACATGCTGCGTCTCTCTGACTGGACTCGGCTCTCTTAGGCTAGCTGATGAAGTTTGCTGTCATTTGTGCTCATTGCACACAATAGTGTTGGTCAGGGGATTTATTACATTGCAAATACACATCCTCCCACATGTACTACACACACTTTAGAAGTATCTTTCATCAAATACTCGACCATGCAGCATAGGAACGATGAGTTTATGAGTTTAGTGATTTATTGCTGCTTTAAAGGTTGCACTTGTTTCTAATATTTCTGTTGCTAATGTTAGTTAATTGTTTGTTTCTAGTCAGCTCACTATACAGTACTCACTGGAATAAAGTTAATCCAGCTTTTGCATTCCGATCGCCATGTTATTTTACAAGAAAAAGCTATCAAATGTGTCCCACTTAACAAAGAATAACAAGGACACAGGCGTTATATTAACCAGTTAGCATAGTACAAGAATGTTAGCCAGCTGTTTATTGCTCTTGCTTAGTTAAATGCTGTTGTGTTTCAGGCCCGGAGCCAAGACTTAAGAGAAAAAGTCAATAAAAAAAGAAATTCACTGTATGGAGATGGAGCAAGGCTTCAAAACAGTTTGTCCTCACTGTGAGTAAAGCTCTGCTGTGTCCCTCACATTGTTGCCCTACTTTCTAAATTTGGCACAATAACCTGCCCTCCACTCCCCTTAACCCACTGAAGCCTCACCCAGTGCACCCAGAGCCCACTGACTGTCATCCGGAGATTTCAGATTGCTGGAATGATGTTCCTCCTCACCTCTGTCTGCATGGCAGGGTGCATATCCTGATCATGCCACTCTCACGCCTGTAATAGTGAAGCATTAATCACCCTCTGCACCCGGCGTCACCAGAACCTGCAGCTTCTTTCCAGTGTATTTATAATTCAACCATAAATCAAGGTGTGCTTTGACAAATGACTATAATTACAGCACCAGCCATTACTAGTATGAGTGTGCATGTGTTTCCTGAATGTGAGAGCAGATACTTCTTCATAGTAAACTGTATTTTTGTGTATCTAGGTATCGTATGCACACTATTTTCATATGGGCATTGTAACTGCTTGTAGCAGTAAAAGTGTGAACCAGGATGAATAAAGAATATATGTGGGTCCCAGGTGGACTTCTCTGGCTCCACAGCTACACTGTACACAGCCTGCTCTATATGAAGGCTTTAAAATAGATTTATAAAACCTGATTCATGGGGATATCCTGAGCAGAACTTATACTATCTTTGACATCTTTATATTTTAAAGTCACATATGATGCATAATACACTTCACCTTGTTTTTTTAAAGACTAATATGTGTCCCTAGTCTGTCTACAAACCCCCCAATTATGAGAAAAGTCCTCTCCGTCTTGATGAAAATGTGTGCTCAAACAGGCTGTTTGGAGATTTTCAAAGCTCTACACATGACTTCACATTCACACACTGATGGTAGAGGCTGCTATGTAAAGTGATCTGAAGTAACTAGTCCCATTCATACACATTCATACGCCGCCGACGAAGCAGCGGGAGCAACTTGGGGTTAAGTGTCTTCCCCAAGAAGACATCGGACATGTGGCTGCAGGAGCTAGGGATCAAACCCCCAAACTTCAGATTGAGAGATGACCGGCTCTATCCATCAAGCCACAGCCGCCGAAGTATAGTTATATAGTTTATTCTCTGTTTTATTTTCTCTTTTTTTTCAGTGGAATAAAGAGCCTGAATTAACTGTATTAGGACTCATTTGATTATTCTTACAGTGATAATGTGTCTTGTTCAACATTCAGATGGATAGCTTACCTTTCTATCAGCACATCTGCTGCTGGCTGTGAACTGGCATCTCAGGCCACTGGCACATAAACTGGCATCCTCAGCCATGAGAGACTGCCTGTAGAGGCTGCAATCACCGGACCTCAGGGGCACAGAGACAGCGGTGCCAAGACCCCATCTGCAATCATGCTGCAATTGGCAACTTTTTGATGCCCTATCTCTCTCTGTGGCTGTCTTTCACAGCCTGTCCCCTGTCTCATCACTTTCTCTCCCTCTTTTTACACCCTGAAAAAGATCACTTCTGCTGCCTTCCTACTCTCAGGGAAGATATTTTCATTTCAAATGCAAATTGCAGTACATCTGCTTGTCTGTCTAACAAACATTATTCACGACATTCCTGGAATGAAAATAAATAATTCCACATGTTTAATTCAATGCCGTCTGTTCACTAAGAGGGCACTTATCAATTAGTAACATGATGTTTTTTAATTGCAGCTTTGAGGGACTTCAGGGAGCAGGTTTTGGCAAGCAGACGTGAACTGTCAGGTTTAATTTCACATCATTCTGACCAGACGTTAGCACGTCTGAAACAATGTGAGACAGCCTGTTTCATCAGCTGTAAACTGCTTCAGACTTTCCTGGACTTGATCTCTCTTTTATTTTGCTTGTATTAGAAATGATCGTGTGTTTGTTGTATCATAAGTGTTCTTCCTGAGGTGAGATATACAGTAGAATCTGCTCCTTGTTGCTACCCACAGAGCACCATCAAAGGCTTTTCATGTCACCAGGGGTTAGCAGGTGGGTGTATGGTGAGGGGATTAGTGAGCTGAAAAAGTTAGTGAAGATAAGAAAGCTTCAGACTGCAAGCAGGAGCATGTGCCCTTTCCTTTATTCCTTTAAAGTGTTTTTACAGAAGAAACTTGGTTGCTGTCCTCAGAACACAGTCAACACTACAACTCAGTGAAACATTCAAGATCTACCATCAATAACAATAATCAAAAGATTTACAGCTATTTGTCATCACATCAATCATTTCTCCTCCAGCTTGTTTCCTTTGAAACTTGGTAGAGCTGGTTTAGAAATAATGATTAGTGCACTGTGATGTACAGCATGTTGTACAGACAATACAGAATATGAAGGACTGCATGAGAGAGAAAAAAGCAAGCCATTACTTTGTGCAGGACAGGGTTCATCTGTTGAAACTGATTTAATATGTGCATTGAGTCTCTTTAAGCAGAATAGGTTCACCTCTATAGAATAATTACTGTCATTTAAATTCCACAACAAGCTGACTCACTGTAGGTGTCTCTGAACGGATGGTCAGTAAAGTGTTTCAGCTGTTGTTTTCCAATGCAGTGCGTCTATGCACCACTGCACACTGACACTGACTCTCTGAAGAGTTTCCTGGATCGGAGAGTCCATACTATTTGAGTTTGTTGTGAGAATCCCTTTTCTAACGTGAGCTTCTGACATTTGTAACATGTATTGGGACGCTTCCACAAGACAACACTCTAAACTGGCAATCAAGGCGAGCAGTAAAGAGTACAGAACATTACAAATTCTGCTCAATGTAAATGACGCATCTAAGGGGTGAACAAATAAGATCATTGTCGTTCACACATGCATCTCCCCTGGGCATTTCCAGGAATGTAGGGCATGGGTTATAGGACTGTGCTCAAAAATATATATAAGGCAATATATTGTCATGTGCGCCTTACAAATCGATGCAGATGTTACAGAATATAAACAGCTGCAAAGCTGTGATGACAGTTTTTAAAGACAGTTGACATACTGTATGGTTCAGTTCACAATAACACCATAGCCATAGCTCTGGGATTAACATATTATAATGTATTTCTAGGATCTCTGAGGACCTGAATTGAAGTGTTTGAAGTTGTAAGATCTTTAATATGCCTCTGCTGTTATTCTCAACAATAAAGAACAGCTGTTGTAGGAAATTATGTGTAGGACGTGATCATTATCCAAAATCAATGTTTATCACTATGTATCGTATCGTGTCCTCTGTATCGTGATACGTATCGTATCTTGGGGTTGTGGGAAATGCTAATCCACTTAATGGGTTGAAGGGGCACACACCTAGTCTCAGGTGTTACTGTCTGTTTTTCTTTCTTTTTGAATACCTCTGAAATAAATCCATGGGATGTTATGGGGAGTCCAGCAGCTGCTTCTCAGACCTCTATCCTGCCAAACTATAAGTCCTTCTTTTTAATAAGTTTTAATCCAGAATGGATGGCATACTGCCCTATAAAGTGCTACCAGACTTTGGTCAACAGTAACATTCAAGCTGTAGACTAACAGAAATGTTTGAAGGCAGATTAATGCACAAATGCAGGGAAGGGCAACTTTGGTCACAGCAAGGGCCACATTCATTTAATTCTTGCTGCCAGAGGGCCAAATTGTAGAATACAAAACCGATGACAGTCAATTATGTCTCAAATTTAACTCAACACATACCAGTGATCAAATATTATTATGGACATATTTCTGGTTTTCATGATTTCATGGCAGATTTAGTCATGTTTTCTTCATGTTTCCAATTATTTGATATGTAAAAATTGACCTGAGGGCCACGTCTAGGGTTGATGGGGGCCGCATGTGGCCCCCGGGCCACCAGTTGCCCACCTGCACTAATGCATTCAATCATCATGCAGCTAACAACAGTTTTGAGTTTTTGAGTATTCCAACTGCATGTCTTATGATCTGACTTTGATTCAAAACATTTGTCTTCGGCACTAAAGTTTTGATATTGTTTTGTCCATAGTTCATTTTTAAAGATGTTTTCATCTGAGCGATCTGTTAGCTGTAGAGTTGGAGAGTCGTTAGCATGGTGGACCGGTCTAAAGAGGATGTGGTCATTATTAATGGTCATTGTGTTGTAGAGAAATAACCTTTGTACTGCACTCTTTATATGTAGCCTGGTTTTGGGATGGTATTTATTTTTGTTTCTTTTTGGACCACACTCAGGAGATCAATTTGGTCACACAGCTTCAGTGAGTTCTTACTACACTGAACAACTGGAGACTAAACATCAATACAACCTTCATGGAGTAACAGTTTGAAAACATTTCCAATCAGATACGGTTCCATTTCTGTAAGCATGAGCAACATGTCCTTTTTTTTTTTTTTTTCTGATGATATAAGTAAACTATACTGTACACACAGCCTGAGCCAAGGGGACTCAGTGCAGAAATTCTCACTGATTGGACATTTGAAAAACAAGATGAATCCCTTTTTAATGAATTTTACGCTACTATTTACTTAAGATAAATAAGTCAATCAAAAAGGCTAAAATACATTATGAAGGGGGCACCGGTAGCCTAGCCATAGACATTAAGAAATGATTCCTAACAATAAAAAAAACCAATTATAAACTGATTTGATTGTTCATTAGAGTCTCAGTTTACTTTGTTAAAGCAGGGTGCACACTACAAGATTATCAGGATTAATTCATAACATTAATAACAGAGCCCTTATTTTCAATGATTCAAGGGATAATCTTTCCACATTTTCCTTTGGTGTGAGGTATGATAAGAGTGATCTATTCTGGCCAGAAGAACGTCGTAATATTAAACATGTTTTTACATTTACAATAAATTCCAACACCCGGGATAACATTCCAGCATGTCAGTGTCTGTGGTATGTACTCTGAACTCTACTGCTGTGTATTCAACTGATTTTCAAGTTGTTTATACTGTGCATGATATTCTCCGTCACAGTTGCCCTTGATAGTTCGATTGTGATGATCTCTTTGGTTTTGCTGATCAAACCGAATAAAACAGACGGCCTGAAATTGTGCTTGGGCCAACAAGAAACGGTAATGCACACGCTGGTACAGTTTGACTTTAATTAGGGCATCCCAGAAATAGTAATCAAAGGAACAGAAAACAGCACAATCTAAAAATACACCGCCTGTGTTTGGTACTGTAATGCTTTCTCGATGCATTGTTTAAAAAAGTCTTTCAAACCCCAGAGTCCTCGACGATGCACTTTGACAGCTCCAACAGAGGCCACACCTCAACGAGACCTCCAAGCAGACATTTCATGTAAACTGTGAACTCACAAAGGAGCTAATGATGGCTACTGTCATAGGAATGACAGAATTACTCTGTGTCTAAAAGTTTCCTTTCTCACCCATATGCTACTTTCTCTGTCTTTGGCTGTTGGCCCTGAGCCCAGCACGGCTCCCCTTGAGTGGTCAGGGAAAGTGCTGAGTAACTTGGTTCAAGCCTCAGGGGCTCAACCTGGGTGTTACTGCTTCCTGAAAGCCCATCGATCTGCCTGAATGCTTGAACGCCTTGCTGGGTGCCTTCCTGCGTTGCTGGATCTAGGCCTGTGTGTGAAATTGAGTTTGCTTATGGATTTGTGTGTACTGAACTGAATGTAAGTGTGTGTGTGTCCGTGGTGCAGAGTTGTTTGATTGACAGGTTTGGGTGTTACTGCTGTTGGCAGGAAGTTTTCTTCTTTTTTTCTGCCTGGCTGTTTAATGGGTTGGCAAAAATCCCTCCTGTGCTTGGGCCAGAACAGACCTTTGAAGACAGCCATGAACTTATCTGCTCATACGCTGCAGGTGCAACTGGTACCTTTAGGCTCTAAGGAGAGTACACTTTATCAGAGAGGCGGTGAACCTCAGCAATTATATACATGCTCGCGTGTCTATTCTCAGTGCCATCTGGCATCTTTTCTTATGGTGTGCATTCATCCTTACAGATGCATTGGCACACTCAAATGAACAAGTAGATCATAGCATCTGTTGAGTATCCAGATACTGAGGACTCTATATCCTGTAACTCAGGGCCCTATTGTCCAGCCCAAGGGCTCAAGGATTATAATCTGAAAATGACAGTCTGCATACTCACAAAGGCAACTAAAGCTTCCCTCAGTAGGAAATAGAAAGGTTAGAAAGACAAAATTGTCTTAGTTGAGAAAACACTTCAATAATTTGAAATCCTAAGATTGTGCTTCTTCAAAGAAAAATACTAAACCATGATAATATCCTTGAGAAACATTTTTCTGCATCTGTTGTACTTTGAATTTCCTGCTGATAACGATGATAATAATTTTAGAAAGATCAGTAAGGAGACCTGCTGTTATGTAACAGATCATCCAATCCTCGCTGTGGTCGTCTGAGCTATAGTTCACAACATCAATGGCAACTCAGCCGACTAGGACCGTTTTTTTGACTACCGGCACTATTTGTTGACTGTAAGGAGGTTGTCCTGATTTGTAGCTCACTGGCTGGTACTGTACTGAAGATGGATTCTTGTGATTTCAGAGGATGGACTGCTGCAAAATCTATGCAGCATGAAACATTTGAATCCATAAATTACTCACTATGAAACTGAAATGTGCAATGTGTTGCTTTATTGTTTTGGACTGCTGGATGAACTCAACACAACAACAACAGATGGATCCTTGATTTCAGAGTTAAAGTTGCTGCTGTATTCATGCTCGTTCCAGAGTTTGTAAAATAATGCATTTTGTCTTTCCTGTTTAAAACATGACAACACAACAATACATAGTCCAAATCCTAAAGCCGTCTAGAGCACTGCAGACTTCAGAGAACCCTGCATAGAAAAAAGATTTCAACAAAATCTCCCAGCCCTGAGCACTCGTGGACGATCAGGGGAGCGCATGAAGATCTTTGAGTGTGGACATTTAGACTACAGGCCTTTAAACAACATGTTTTTATAATTGAATCTCAAACTTTTAGCTGGACATCGTCTGAAAATGTAATCGAAAAACAATTTGGAACATGTATTCAGGGAAAGCATGTGAAAGAGGAAACATAACGTAACATTTATTGCTTCAGTACATCTAGAAGTCGATTTATAGCACGGCTCTGCTGCAGTGACTTTGGGTCACTGACAGTTTTCTATCACTCTGAACGTTCTCGACACCAGATGGTCGGTCAATTGCTGTCGTATGTTTCAGAGGATATGGGATGACTTCTGACCTCCAGAATTAATGTTGGCAACAAGTTGAAAATGATTATTTAAGGTCTGATTTTGACAGAGTGGGACAGACAACTGCCAATTTTCACATACTGCCCTCGGGTCCCGAGGGTCATTAGTCTTCTCCTGATGATGCCAAATTCACTGATGGCTGTTTATCATCTATTGAGAGGGTAAAGAGTGAAAGTTGATTTTCTTTCTGAGTACATTGATGGAACAGTTGTTCGACTTTCACTGAGATCACAGTCTTACTAGAAGTCAGCTGGGAAGACGTGGAGTTAAAATGGCCACCAGAAAATAAACCGATCAGATTTTTACAAACATCAGAAGAGAGTAACCTTCACAAAACTGCCTTCTCATTTATTTTACTTAACTTGCTTTTCCACAGGTGTCGGCATTCATCAGCACATCTGGCAAAAGACCAGCCCTACTTCAGCCGTTTCTTCAGAGTGGCTGGAACTTTGTCTCCTTTTTGTTTTCATACTCCCTGTCACTCTCCCTCGACTCTTTCGTTGATTTTCTTTTCTTTCAATGTAGATCCCCCCCCCCCCTCCCCCCAGCTTTTGGCCAGGAGCTGGTGGTTTTAAAACACTTTACCAAACTAGTGTATGACAGAAAACCTGTGCTACAATCCATGTCCAAGTGAAGTACGCTCGCAGGAGTTCCAGCAGTTAACCTGTCACGTGTGCGAGCATGTGTTGATGCTGTAATTAACAGGATGATCTCAAAATAATCACTGTGATTGCATTTTTGACAGTATGATCTATGAGTTAGATTTACGGCAGTATTTGAACTTGCCCGGGCGGGGCCAGTTTAACATCACACTGGTGTTGTAAAAGGTCGTCTGGTTCATCTGCCTGGTGGAACTTGTTGCTCTGAACGTACCACCTGGATCATTAATGACCATCAAAACAATCAATGTCCAGTTACCACACATACTGCTGATTAAACATTTGACGTGTCTTTGAAATCTCTATAGCGATGATTTCGCTTGTCTCACCATAACGGGCTGGCATCCCTCCCACTTCTGACCCTCTCTGAAGAATCACATCACCCTGCCACTGACAAACAAACAGCCTGATTGAAGTTTGTTATGGTGCTGAAATAAATCTCACCCATTCCCTTCAGATATGTGGCTGTGGTTAAACTTGTCACACCGGGCTTCAGGGGATCTCAGTCGCACAGATACGCTGATTTATTTTCATTTATATAAATAGGGTGAGGAGTGCAGTGATGGGTTTTGAAATAAGAATTTAAATGAATTCATATTAAAGCAGGTGTAACCTTGAAACAGGCAACTTCAAAGACCCTGCCTTTAGGCCCAAACAGTTCCTTCTTGTGTGCAGAAAACAGGATGTTTACTGTTGCTCTGAGTGTGCACACTACTTACTTTGAAAAACCTTGAACTCTATACCTCTCAGCTGGCTAGCCGAATGATAGCATGAATGAATTAATGAGATATAAGTAAATACTGTCTGCTTATGTTTGGCCACCCACTTTCTTAAGGATGGCGGTGGGGAGATGCTGGCAGTTTCACTTACCCCAATCACTCTCAAGAAAATGTGTTACACTGAAGTCTATGAATGTGTAAGATACATGCTAATGTTCTTTGGTGGGACTTGTCTGTTTGGACAGTAACGGTGCTGTGGAAAATAATTTCCCCTTGGGGACAATAAAGTCTAAAGTCTGTAAGAAATACAGGAAGTCCAGTTCCCTGTCATCGTCTTCCAGAGACATGTTAATGAAGTGCTGCTGCTAATATTAAGCATTTCATTCAGTTGTTTTGTCCTCTGTCTGGTTTTGTGACTGTGAGGAGAGGCGCCTGTCTGCGACTTATTTTGCATCCTGATTAACGCGGGTGATTACAACAAGAGAGCTGCATTCCGTCAGGGGAAATCCACATTGCAATTATAGCAGAAAAGATGCCCAGGAAACCTTGTTAAAATCTAATAAGCCCAGGGTTCTTTCTTGTTTGCCTTGTTCTGTCAAGGCTGAATATTAAGATAGCAAAAACCCAAATTAAATAAAGCTGGCAGAAAACAAAAACCAGAAGAATACTGGATAGAAGTGGAACTTTCTGATCTTCTGTTTCTTTCAGCTGTACGTGCACCGCTGCAGTTATTTTTCACTGCTTGTGGTTAAAGAGCAGCTAGTGCTATGATTGCAAATGCATACTATTAAGAAATGAACAACTGCAATTCCATTCGACCTGTCACTGACCTCATGGGATCTGGATCAATACTGATTTCTGAAGCCATCCATTGGGATGCAGCTGCAAATCCACCTTAGCTTCAAATGAGAGTTGCACCGATTGGGAAAATCAGGGCCGATGCTGATACCAATGTTTGTTTCATTACTTCTTCAGGTATAAGACTCCCACAATGCCAATTCCCAATAATAAAACCTCTTCTCTGAATCAGTAGTTAGGTGTACAGGATGCCAACATTAAATCGATTTGGCACAACAAATTAACATCAGTGACTAACGTCGGCTCATGCCAGATTACTTGCTGATGTGCCGATGTCTGTCAACTAGGGCCAATATCGTCCGATATGGAAGTTGAACTGATGCATCTCTGTATCCTCATTTCAAATGCATCATAACATCTGGCTAACACTGAGAAGCAGGACTGATGTGTATCACAAGCAGAGCGTGCGTGCGTACACATTAATGGTCTCCATCACATCTCAAGCAGGTCAAACAGACACCATGAGATTTGATTGTAAGAATTAGGCATTGTTAAATTGTCCAAATACCTGGGAAAGCATTCAATTCAAATAATCTCCTTGTGTGCTTTGTCTTTAAAAACAAATGGTTGGATGCTGATACACTTACCCGCAGATTCCACAGCATCCATATGCATGCAGTTGAAACATATGCGTTGACTAGAGAGGGCTCGATTGGCTCCAGAGTGTGCGATGTGTGTGGAATCTGCTTGTTTGTTGATGTACATAGCAAGTTAAAATGTTAGTTTTGTTTTTCTATGTGATCCAGTTAACATGATGACTTGGCATTTAGCTCAGTGTCACAGAGCCACGAGCATAGATGCTACATTTTGAACTTGTCTTGTTTAATATTGACGGCAGAGAAGATGTGTCACTGCTTTATTGTCTCAGGAGATATTTCAGCAGCCACAGCCTGTGAGAAAGGCTAACTGTTTAACTATGTGACCATTAGCCAGTTCATGCGGCGCCATTTGAGCATCAATTATACCTGATAAGACCTCTAGACTCAGCTCTAAATGAGACTCCAATAAAATAGTATTAGGTTCATTATTTTGTGCAAAACGTGTGGTTGTGCGTGTGTGCTGCAGTGTCCCACATATCCCGTCCTGTTAAGGTGGACGTGCTGTAACTCGGGGCGATTGCAGAGAGGATCACCCTGAGCCCGGAGTGAGACGGCACCGGGCTGCCCCTCATTATTCCGACATAATGACTCTCTCTGTCTCTTGCTCACTCTCTCATTTCCTCTGTCTCTCTTACACTCATTGACAGCAGCAGAGAGAGACAAACAGCACGCTCAGTTCACCAAAAGAAAATCACACAGCCGACTCAAACAGCACAGAATGAACCAGCTTGTGTTGTTGACTTTCACAGAAAGGAGCATCACAGATCTCTGTAAGGAACCAAACCATCCGATCGCTCCTAAACCACACGCTTCTTTTTTAGCACAGCACCAACAAAACCTTTTCATGGAAGGAGATGCAGATTTTGATTTTCAAAAGAGGCTGTGGAACCAGATAGCTTTGACTGTGTGCAGCCTGTAGAATGACTTCAACTCAGCTGCTAAGCTGTAACTGACTGATCTATTTTGTAAGTGCCAGCTTATCATAATCAGCTTTTGCACATTTCTAAGCCGGTGATTCAACACAATCTCTGAACCTCAAGTAAATAATTTTAAGAATGTCAGTGCTGCACAGTGAAACTTCTCTCCTGTTTTGACAGTTTTATTGTAGTTTAAACTAAAAAAAAAAGAAAAAGAAATTCTCAACACTAACAATAGAATTATTTTTCTGAGGGCATAAGTTGACAGTGACATTTTACAGCCCTGTTATTTGTAAGAACACTCAAGGGAAACACCGTGTTATAATTAGCGTGCTGTTTCCTCTCAGCTGAAATGTATTGTGCAGCCTGACAGAGAACAAGTAGAGAAACAAAAACAAAACAATGAATGTCAAAAAGAAATTAAGACCCATGTCTCCCAAATATGTAGAAAGACAACTTTTCTGCTCTTATCAAGAGTTGAATATGCGTTAGACTTCACTTTTATGAATTTTGAATGCAGTTAACTTTATTTGAATGGACAGTACCACCAAATATTAGTTTTAAGGCTTGACCCTGTGGTTTCTAAGACATGTACAGCTTCCTTATTCTTTAAGGTATGGTTGGTCATTTTAACCAGTATACCCTTTCTGTTTTATTTGTTAAAACAGTCTGCACCCAGACAGCAATCATTAAGTCATGTGCTCTGAAGAAAATACAGGAACACAGCTGTCATCTCTCACTGCTTTAATCCTGTAAAAACTCTGACCTATTACCGCCCTGAGGTCCAAATGGAAAGTACCAATCAAATGCCTCCCTGGCTCCCATTAGCCCCGTTTCCACCAAGCAGTCTGGTTCAGTTCGGTACAGTATACATTTATCGGTGTTTCCACTGTCAAAAGTTGGGAATGGTACCAAAAAAAGGGATCCGTACCATCCTAATTTTTTGGTACCCTTCTGTTGGGGTGCCAAGGGTACCAATCCGACCCTAAAGGGTCCCTTTTGTTTACTGTGTCCCGTTCTTCTTCTTCGTTGAACTACATTAATAGCGGGCTACACTGTGTTGGGCTGCTATGATGGCTATCTCCATCTGTTTTCTCTGGAAATGTATTTTCTCCCTCAATGACATTCCCTGGCCATATTCTTTTTAAGTAAAGGAGGTGCTACCGTGGTGTTTGATAAACAGTTTGCAGGGACATGCTCAGGGGTGATGCTGACAATACAAAGTAGGGCTTTGTCTGTGTGTACTCTGAGTGTGGGCAACACAGTACCAACTCCAGTGAGTCATTCCATCGGTTTAGGATGATAAATCTATATTCTTCCACATTTGTGTTTCAAGGGAGTGGTTTGTTTGCTCTTCCAACAGGCTTTCCTTACATGGTTTCTTTGCATGTTTTATACACCACAACTCCTGCTGGTCTAAGCACAGTGTTGTGAAACAAAAAGCCGTTAACATTTATACCTGAGGCCAATATAAGGAACATCAACTTTCCCATCACATTAATTATGATCAACAAGCAGTGAAAGCTATCAAGAGAGATTACATGTGCATTTTGGTTGTTTATTGACATTTAGTTTTGGAGATTATGTTCTGTTGGCGCTTTAATAAGCATAAATGATACTACATCATCCACACAGAGCAACACAAAACATGCTCTCTAACTGAGGCACAGCTTCAAAGTGTTGTTCACATGTGCAGAGGCTATAAACCTGTTTCCAGGTAGTTAGCGTCACTGACCTTCAGAAGTCCACATGAAAACTGTGCCGCTCTGTGTCAGATCAAAAAGTATCTGTTCTTTGATGTGTGGCACTGCTGTCTGCTGCAGTGGTGACTTAAGCCAATTAAAGTATGATCAAGGGCCAACTGGAGCACACAAACACATATACACACAAACCCTTGTGCACACCTGTTAGTGTGTACATTTACACTGACAATCTCCAGATACACTTCCTCATCTGTGGATGACATGAAACCATCTGGGTTGCTAGGTACGGAGACTCTACTCTTTGCATGTCTGACATGATTTGAATGGTTAGAGTGGCAAAAAGTTAAAGTGGAGATGGGTTATCTTCCTGTTAATCCCAAGGAGAGGGACTCGGTTAAATCTGTCTGTAGCTGAAAAGCCTTGTTAAAACTGAGTTCTTACAAACGGTCTTACACATATCTGTGATAGGAAGCTCTGGGGTAAAATGCAATTCAAGGTGTAAATACATTTTCAAAAGCAGCTACCCCTCTAATGCCAGGTGATTATTTCAGGCAGGTATTCTCCTGAGCCTTTTTTATGAGGCTGAGCACACTCTGTCAGGTTAGACACGGCAGCTATCAGCTCAAACACACCGCCGCTGCCGCCTTTGAGATTACTCCTGTGATTCCCATCTCTCCCGTCATGAAGACTTGACATTTAGTTACAAGACAGAAAATTGTCTTCAAAACACCTCAAAGAAAACTTTAGTATCTGACAGATAAGGGGGAAAAGAATCCAATCGCTGTGGCTGACAAAGAGAGTGAAGCTGATGTAAATAATACTTTGATGATGTCGACGATCAAAATAAGTTGCTTCATCATTAGGAGGCAGGAAATCAAGATCACAGAGGTGTAAGGAGATGTTTAGATTTATTCTTTGTAATAGACTCATTTAAGATTTTTTGTTGAATCTCTTAAAAGATAAATGTAATGACTGAACAGCAGACATGTTGATTCTGTTGAGTGAACAGAGACAGCTCTTTAACTTCATTGAGGGATTTTCAGACTCACTGTCTGTCTGGACTGCAGGCTTACATGATGCACATTTCAGACATACTGAAGACACTGAATACAGTATATCCAAGCAAACCATTTTTAACCACCATTTTCTGTGCAAGCTTTTTGTTTAACCGTTGAAACTTCAAACTGAAAAGTTTTCTAAAATTTTGATTCTATTATTTTAGTGCTCTCGGTTGAAAGTAGTTCAACTATAGGCACATGGCCGCCCGTTAATGTCACTCCTCCATCACTGACCAATCAACATAAAGAACGGGCGGGACTTCTGATATCAGCATAGTCAACTACTGTGGTGGAGGGGGAACAAATCTCAATCTTCTAGAGCGGCAGCTTAAGCCTGGTCAGAAATCCTTAGCATTGTTTACTTGGTGAAATGTCTTTGAATACAAGCAAATATTATATACTGTATATACAGAGAAGTTTAAAACCACTTAGTGTTTACTACCCAGTAAGCCAACTTTCGTAACCTAGCAACAGAAAGCCCCATTCAGCTCGTGGCCGTTAGTGGGCACAGGTAAAAAAAAATACATATGGTTTACTATATTGGAGGTGTTTATTGAAACACAGATCAGGAATTGCCACTTTCTTGGAAGGAGAATTACGCTATGCTCTGAACATTTGGCTGATCCTTTGTCATGGTTGTTAGGGAGTAGGGTTATGCAAACAGTTAGTAACTATTTTATTTTTTCAGTTCAGTTTTCAGTTTTTAAGCCTAAAGCATTACAGGCTCTTGGTGACCGAGTTTCTGAAACATTTGCCTCTCACAGGCTCCACGGGAGGTTTGGCCTGAAATAACTTTAATGTCAAACATGACAAAACCGTCAACCCCCCCTTCTTTCCTCTTGAGTCATCAGTTATGGATTTGTGTGGCCCTAATCCATGTTGTGGAGTTTTTCCGACCCTGTACCAGCTCTCTGAAGAGAGAGAGAGAGAGAGAGAGAGAGTGCGTGAATAGTCGTACTGCTGGTGAGTGGGGTAAGTTGCATTCTGTCATTGTTGTCTGACTTCAAAGCCGCCAGCTCACCATGCTGTCCTCTGAATCCCCCAAAACCTGAATACCATCAAACACTCTGTGACTGCCTTTGAAATGCTACTGACACTCTTTGGCGCTGCAATTTGCAGGCTCTAAAGAGCGCGCCTGTGTTATTGAAATAAATCTGAGGCTTGTAATGGGAATGGAAATGAACACATCTTTCATGCTTTGGCTTAGAAGGGAGAGTTGGATATGAAGATGGAGCCTTGTTTCCCTGGAGAGTAGGTTGTTGACTTTGTTCTCCCTCTGTGTCCATTGAAGCCTCGCCTTTCCTGTCATTTTCTTTTTCATTTTCCCTTCTTCTTTTCTTCCCTCCTCCATTCTTCACTCCTGTATTCTCTCTGTACCCTGATCCAGATGGCAGAAAATATGGTTTTGTCCAAAAGGAAGAGTTAACTATTTCTGCTGCATCAAGAGAGATAAAAGAAGCCGGACTAAACAGTCCTAAAGGTTTGATTTTATAGTCGGGTCGGGCTGACCATGGGCTCTTTCCATTTCACTTGATGCCGGTACAGTGAAAGACAAATGAGCAAAGATTAATGAGCTTAAGTGAGATGTTCAGCCATGCTCTAAAAAAGTAGTTTCAGGTGATGGTGGAAGAGTTGGAAGAAACTGTGAGAAAGAAAGTAAGTTTTAGTGCAAAATGGATAGATAATTCGTAACTACTGAGAGAGAGAGGAGACTTTTGGCTTCTGTAAATACTTTAAGGGGGGATTTGCAAAAACTGGATTGTGGCAGCTAATAGCTCAATGAATGAACTGCTCATCAATTTCCCCCACTATCTTCCCCATCTCAAGGTTCAGTTGATATTGTTAAAGATATTCAAGCTCAAACACACCCATAAAGTTGATCTGCCCCGTGTAGTCCACGAGGTGAGAAGCTGAATCTTCCAGACAGATCTCGGTTCTGTCCACATGTAGATAGTGAGCTGGGTGGTAAGGATTAAAATAGTAAAGATTATATATCTTTTGGTTACTTTGTTTAAATCTTCACAAACCAGATTGAGAAGCATCACCAGTGGAAACACTTATCTGAAAATCCTTTTGAAAGCAATAGTTACTTTGTGCAGCTTTTTAGACAAAACAACAACTGAAGAACATCTGGTCTGTGTACTGCACAGCCAGACAAGCTCTATAATTTAAAGTAGATCTGACACTAACATCAAAATTCACTCTGATATCAGATGAAAAACATTAACTCTGGATTACATGCTAGGGTGTGCCAGTTAGTGCCTCATGTCTAAGAGCATAAGTGGTTTGAATCCAGACATTTCTAACCCTGCTACTAAGTGCCACAAAAACAAACTATCCGGCGTTTAAGACGCACTTTTAATACCTATTTTTAGGTTCCTAACGTTGGCTGTGTTCTATATACAGGTGCCACCATTATACCAGTATGAAATGCTCACATACAGACCATCATCATCATCATCAGTGCAGCCGCAACCATTACACACTGTACATGCCCTGGAAATTCACCTCCACTCGTGTAGCTGTGCTGGGATACATCACGATTCAGACCAGGCTGTCAGCGCTGTTTTTAACAGGTATTCTCCCTCATCAGGTCATACTCAGGCATTTAAAGAAAACTGTGGTTTATTGTTCAGTAAATAACCCTTGTGGCGTTCTGGTTTGATTTAAATACTCCTCAATAAAAGTCGGTGGGCAGCTCGACTTCAGAACCTTCATCGCACGCTGAGAGCTTAACTACCGCACAGTAGCGAACTGTACTGAACCGTAAGTGCATACTTCAAAAAGAGGATTTCACTGTACTTGTTTAAAGAGGTCTAAAATGATCATTGGATGACTAATTTGCAAACAGTGCACATTTTATGATAAATGGTGTTTGATAATGAAGGTGACCCGGCTCTGAAATATTATCTTTAAAAATACACATTTTCCTGACATGTTCGTTCATTTATAATTTATTTTGATTGGATTGTATTCATAAATCAAACCGATTGTCATCTACATGTTTTTTGTTTAAGTCATGTTCAGTTATAGTTCTACAATTCATTAAGCAGACACTTTTATCCAAAGCAACAAATGGCTAAAAGTATTTTTTAAGGTATAAAAATTCAACAGCTCAACATAAAGGCGCCTGACTTTATATTGGTTTGAGCTTTTAATGAGCTGGTTCTGCTGAGACATAGCCCAGTGTTCACACTGGAGATGAGAGTCCTGCTTTATCTTCAGACGGACTCCACTGATCCACAAGCTGCTCTGAAAGATCAGATACATATTCCCCCAAATCTGAAACCTTTTCCTCTTCAGAAAGATGGCTTCCTAATGCCTGATTGGATAAAAAATCAGGAATAAGAAACCCCCAGTACTTTTTGTGATGGGTTTACTTCATGTTGCCCTACATTCCCTCTGTGTTTTCTGTGTTATATTCAACTGAAATAATCATGATTATTACTGATACATGGTGGCTTTATTGTAGAGGACAGTGCAGAAATCAGGGAGAAAGAGAGTGGGGAATGACATGCGGGAGGACCGCTTGGAGGACTGAAGCCTAACTCTAACCGCTAGGCCATCAGCGCCCCAGTAAGAACATTGTCTTGACAGACCTGCCTTTGTCCCAGAGGATTGAAGGTAATCTATTTCTAAAAAACATTATTTTTATGATGATCTAACTACTAGTTTGTACAGGTTATAATGGACAACATGTCATAAAACATGCGACAAGGATAATGCTATAGCCTTTAGGAATCTTGCGCACTGTTGCAGGCACTCCTGGATCTTAATCAGGCTTGAAAAATAAATAATTACAACTTGTAGAATCTACCACATACTGTATCTAAGGCAGACACTTAATTGACGCTTGAAATTGTCCTGCATTTTCAGACTCACACTGAGAATTTCACTTCCACTTGATTCACTAATCAACAACAACTTGTTGACTTTCTCTCAAACACCTCCCTCAACAATCCACAACAGCAGGAAGCACCACAGGGGGGGGGGTGAGGTAAAGAGGAGGGGAAGGATGAGGGAGGGGAGGATTGTCAGAGCTGACGGTGGGGGAAGACATGGGGATCATGTCTTGACACCGAAGGGAGTGTGTGAGAGAGATAAAAAGAGGATGAACATGATCAGAAGGGATAAAGCCTGGTAGAGTACTTGGCGGTACCTCGCTCAGTCAGACAAGACAAGCTCACACATGCACACGCACACGCACAAATCTCTGTGGTGACACTTTCCCTCCAATGCACCTGAAATCCTTTCCTCCCTCCCCGGTCGTTTAACCGGGTACCACTGCAGCAAATGCAACAGGCCTGTATAAGACAGACATATTAATAAGAGTCTGTTGCACGTTATGTAATTGCTCATAAGTGTTGCAGCTGGCTCGTGAATACAGATCATTGCAGCCTGGCTGACAGAGTGTTCAGAACATCCCACTCTCTCTGCAGGGTATCTGTTTGTCTTCAGGGCATTTCTTTATGTCTGAGAATTACATGTTTTTGTGAACTGTTTGGCAACCCCTTGCTTGGTTATGTTTCTGCATAAAAAAAACTGACTGTTTTTCACAAGACAGATTGTTGACATCTCTCATGTTGGTAGTTTCTTTTCTGTGCAAAGGCTTAACATCTATCTGTTCTTTTTGTGTCTTCTAGTTGAGTTTGATGACTGCGCGGGGAACGAGAACCTGAAGTTTGAGGTGTCAGACCCCAGCTTCCTTGTGGATAAAGATCTGAATCTGGTTGCTCAACGTGAAGTCCTCACCTGCGGGCCCGTCCTGCTCGTCCACGGGCTGAGTGCACATGCAGATGACACGGCACAGGTGGAAGTCAATGGACTGCCAGGTCACTCGCAGCACACACTCAGGGTCAGTAACAATTAATTCTGTGTGTGTGTGTGTGTGTGTGTGTGTGTGTGTGTGTGTGTGTGTGTGTGTGTGTGTGGGTGTGTGTGTGTATTTTGGGCATGTGGTGTGCAGGTCATTCTGTTTACAATCAGCTTGTTTATTTTCAACACATCACAACTGAAAAGGTTACGCTTCATTAAAGCATTGAAGGTCACGCTAATGTAGCATAATGGAACATAATGTATCTGTGATACATTATGTCAAATAGCAATGCCCCTGGGTTAAAACCAGAGAATATGAGTTTTTTTTTACTAATTTGTTTTCACGCCAAGATTTAGATGACAAAGCTAACACAAAGCTACAACCAGCAGTGGGTTAGCTGACCACAAAGAAATGAGAGAAAGTCCAGCCAGGCTCCGTCTGAAGGTAACAAAGTACTTTTATCAGCATGTATCAAAGTCATTTATTAACATCTTTCATCTCATGAATCGATTCAGTTGGAGTACAAACTCTACCAATTTAAAATGCTATTCAGGGGCAGTAACTTTATTGAGTCTTGACAGGTGGGCCTGAGTTTTTACGAAACCAGAATTTAATCTTCAATATAAAACAAGTGTAAACACAATATCAATACCTTTTACAATACCAAGGTAACAAAAATGATAAGCACTGTGTTGGTACAGAGAAATACCCAGAACACAGACCAACGTCTTTGAAATACTGTTAAATGAAGAATGTGTGACTCTTTGATCCAGTAGATGTCGTCCTTCAGCACCAACATGAAACCAAAACAAACTGCTGTTTGGCCACACCTCCGCTCTCCTCCAGAGACACACCTCAGACCCCTCTCCACTCACGTTCACACAACGGAGTTTTGCGCAAGTGGCGTACAACATAGTCCAAAATTGCAATTACCTGTGTCCTGCCTTTTTGTTTTAGCATGCTAATGTTAGCACACTTTCGCTCGTAGCTTCAAATTGCATGACACGGAATGAACATGATCTAAAAACTCTTACATGACATCCAAATAATCAGTGAGTATGTTCTTCTTCTCTCTAGTCCTTGACTAAAACAACTTTTATACACAAGGGGAGGAGCCGGCCGTCCCGTCCATGTAAACACAGCTCTGACAACAACACAGCCAGCGGGACTCGAGCTTCTCACTCATTGTAGACAGTCAGGACTCAGAGACACATTTACACAGGATAGACTGGATCTCTGATATATTTATGTGACATGTCGCACATTCTTCCTTTAATAGTGAACAGGACATAATCAGGAGAATTTTCCCCAAAATAGATAATAGATCTTTTTGTTAAATATTTGTTCACAATTATCACTCGTTATCCAGATAACGTGTTTGGTTGTGTTTGTTTGCACCGAACCTGACTTCTTTATTTTTGGTTTGCTGTTTGGGACATTTCTGTCAATCATTGCGTTGTGGTGTATAGAGCTCACAGCAAACTCTCTGCAGATGAGGACTAAAATAAAACATATCACTTTTTCTCTACTGTGTTCTCTGTCTGTCTGCAAGAGACACACATTTAACTTGTAACTGTACAAAATGTCAGTGTTTGGCTCGCTCTGCTTTCTTCTCATGTCATTTTTAACTACCACTGCTCCCTCTTGCTATAGCTGAAGCTTTCGGCTCAGGCAGGCGCGGAGTTGGTTGTGATGACAGGACTTTAGAGGACATAAAAGGGACATTTTTAATTCCTTTAATGTCATGATCAAAGGGGAAAGATTGGTATAGTACTGTAAAACAAAAACCACAGAAGTTCACTGAATCCTTCTTCTTTTTATGGCATAGCCCAAAAGACAACAGATTCAAGTCACAGCTCAAATCCAATCCCTGCAGAAAACTCCTTAAAACAAAAAACAATCTTTCCTTACACTGATTCATCAGTTAATAGCAATATTTCTCATTTTTGTTTGCTGTTCTGACTGTTATAAGCCCTTTTCAGGCGTCATAAGACATATTCAGAATGTCAGTTCATGTCGTGATATTGACGCCCCTGTGATGTCTCAGTTTCCTTGTGAATGAAGGAGGCGTAATTAAGGGACCAGGGGATCCCACCTCTGTGCCGTCATTGGAGGTAGTGACAGAGGCAGTACAGGGCCGGCCGCTGTGTTAGTGTGTGTGTCTGAGTATGTGTCAATCTGAAAAAGACAATAGAAAGAGTTCAGCATCCTGCTTGTTAAAGTGACAAATATCGTGAACATACTTAAAAGCATGGTTGGTCATTTCTTCCAGATACACTTTTAAAGATTTTGGTTGAAATTGTCATTAGGTCCTGACAGAAATTAATAATTCATGTTCTCTGAAAACGGAACAAAGAAAATCTGTCATCTGTATCAGTTTGTAAGCCTGTAAAAACTTTGACCAATGTCTGCCACGAGGTACCAATCTGATGAACCAATCACACGCCTCCCTGTCTCCCTGCTCGTTCTCTACCCCATGGATGCACAAGCCCACACTCAAAGCATGATCTGAGGTCTGCTTCTGGACCAATGGCGCTTGTGCACGTAAGTGAGGGGTGTGGCTTTTGAAGGAACACAGAGGGGAGGGGGTGGGTGTTGACAAAACACTGAGGGAATGCTACTTTCAAAATTATGATTTTTATATCGTAGTTACAGTCATTTTAGAGTCAAAGTTGGAAATTTCATTTATTGCCTGTTTCTGTTACTTACCCCATGGTTATTTGTGCTTGTATTAGCTATGCACTTATTAAGTGTTAATCATTAAACAGTTTGAAAGCTCACATGCCACACACTCAGTATTACTTAGAACAGATTCATACACCTTGTGTGAAATCTCTGCAACTGCTAATTACTGCTAGGTACTTAGCTTTTTCTGCTCATTAAGTTTTTCTGATTTTCATATTTATAATGAGAGTTACTCTCCAGTCTGCAGAACACATTCGCTGCCATAGACAGATGAATGAGATCAGAGGACTAATAGCAGTTTCTACCCCCGTACCTGACTCTTTCCATCCTTCAGAAGAGATTTATTAATCCACCTCCAGTCTTCATTTCCTGACCCCACACGGGGTGAGAAACAGAGTGTCCACCTTCCTGTTCAGACATGACGTTGGTCTAAATTGTATTTGATTAATTTTCATCCAATTAGTTTATTGCCCAAAGAATTAAACTTTGTCTTTATTAAAACAGAAAAGTGGGTAGATTAGTATGGAGAGCTTGCTTAGAGATGCAATCACAGGCACTGGATGTTGTTCACAATGCATTCATACATCCTAATTGCAAATTAAAAACATTAAAAATGAAATTCATCAAATGTTCAGAGGGATCTGTTGGCAGCCATATTCCTGCATACAGTATGTTAATGAATTCTAATCACTCATAAATGTGAGCCACACTCTTGCCATCTTAATTATCACCAGTTAACATTCAGCTTCCTCACAGATGTAATATTAGGCACCCATACCTTTAAAACATGATTACAGAAAGTCAAATATACTCATGTTTGAGTGATGCTGTTGCTTTAATGAAAAGTAGCCTTCTGTTTTAAGAGAAGCAGAGGTGAAAGAGAGTTGGTGAGAAAAGACTTGGGGCTGCACAGAGAAGGTGATCGATGTAACATCCACCGGAGAACCATATATGGAGCTGAAAGAGTAATTGATTTATTAAAGAGGGACGTGTGAAATATGGACGAGCCCAGAAGAGCAGCTGCTGCTGGGCTCTGCCAATACGACGAACATGTCATCACCATCACCAGAGATGTGTGTTTCTAACACTGTTGCAAGCGGCAATATGAACTGAGCACAGCTTTATATCTGTCTGCAGATTTTTAGGATTTAATGTTTGATGATTAAGGGTCTGGATTATTGATCCAGATTCATGCAGATCAAAGGCGTTTATAACACTATCAATTGTCCCATAAAATTCACATATGTTTTACACTCTCACTGAGGCAGACTTTGCAATGTTTGCTGAAGTATACATTGGCAACATTTTGGTACTGAAATGTTCCTTATGTATTTGTGCAATTCAGACAGTGCTCTCCTTCTCTTTCTCTCCCGGCAGCTTTGGGTTTAAGGTGCACTATGGAGTTTTGGTAAAGAAATGTGGAAGTTGGAGAAATGTACAGATTCTGTGGTATATGTTCATATTTTATAAACAAACTTTCCTCAGAGAAAGATGTGTTCCCTGTAACACTGTTTGAAGATAACATGCCGAGCGAGAAGTGACTCAACAGTGAAAGCGTAACTCTCCTGGTAGCTTTTTAGCTCCAAACAGTGTTCCAGGGACCCATTTTTTATCTTAAATTTTTGTAGTTCAGAAAATATAGCATATAACTGTTTCACTTCTCCAACTTAATCATTTCATTACAAAATCCACAAAGTGCACCTTTAAGAATATGTCTGAAGATCTGTCATTATTTTAAAACTTTGGTTCTTTTTCAAACTATCGATCATTTCAGAAAAAACAGAGTTTGTCTTGTTTTAAAACACATATTATTGAACCATATCGAAGGATTTTACAACCTTTGTGCTTTTTCCACTTTCCTCATGTTTTTAAAGGAAGAATATCCCTTTTTTCACACTTAAATGTAATAGAAATCAAGTATATCCTCTGAAAATAACTCTGTGAGTCCTGAATGTCTGCAATGAGTGTAACACCCGAGTCCCACTGTCTGTGATGTTTTCAGAGCTTTATCTACATCGTGTTTACATGGGCCGGCTCATCCCCTTGCGTAAAAAAGTTGTTTAATTGAGGGACTAGAGAACAGAAGAATAACATACTGTACTCACTGCTTGAATGTTTTTTTTAGATCACGGCCATTTAGTGTAAATTTACATGCAGTTTGAAGATATGAGCAAAATAAAAAGCGCTAGCATAAGCATGCTAACACAACAATGTAGCACAAGTTGTTTTGGTTTCATGCTGGTGCTCGAGGGTGACATCTGCTGGATCAAAAAGTCACATATTCTTCCTTTAAACATAGTACATGCATGACGTTTTCTACTGGAAAGAAAAACAAACATCTGCAATGGTATGCACCAGGGTAGGGTTTATGGGGAATTACTGGCCAGCTCCAATTTATATGGAAGCTTGGCCAGCAAGCCTGCACCTCAGCACTGAGCTTTGTTTCTCTGCAAATGTGTCCTTTTGTGTGTAGTCTCCAAAAGTGTTTCTGCGGCCAGCAGAATCAGCTGCTTTCGAAACTCTGTGCAACTGAATCAGCACCATTGTCCCCATTCATATCCTATATATACCTCTATTATGCACACTAATTTGATGAGGAAAACGTTTCCCTGGACTCCAGATATAGTCAGAGTTCTCTTCATTTATTCAGTGATCATCTGTCTTCCTGTTGCGTAGCTCAGTCCTGCTGCTTCCTTTCCTCAAGCCCCGAGCTTAATCAATGTTTCCATCCCTTTCAACGTGATGTGCGTCTCATTTGTTTGTGCCTCTCGCTCAGTTATTTGGTTAGCTAGTCCATGGGTGTTACCTTGGCAACAGACTTCTCCTCCATGCCATCACGGGGGACATTTTAAAACCACATATAAGCCACGTTAATGATATTCCCATCAGCCTCAGCTGTGCTTTTTTGTTTTGTGCTAATTAGCAATTTCCATATCAATATGTGCTAACCTTTAGGCCTAATGTATTACAAACTCTCCCCCTGTTTAGCTGCAGCATGTTAGCATTGTCACTTTGAGCATATGACAATATCACCTAACCTAGCTTCTGTATGTAATATGATACACACCTTTTGGACATGGTTTCACTGTAAAACAAACCAGAAAATAAACTGTCATTTTACTGTATGTTGCATCAATCCAGTCAATATTCATGCTGAAATATCCACCATTTTTGAAGTACCATACAAAGGTCAATGGTGCATGCATTCTGTCCCTGTTGGTATTATCTGTGCACTGCATGTATCCGGTTGTGTTCATTAGGATTTTCAGGTTCAAACATTCTCACTGAGGAATTAGAAGTCTTAAAAACATTTATATGTAATATTATTCTTTTAGTTATAGGTTAAGGCAATCCACAAATTGACACAATAAAACACCACACACTTCACCAAGTCAAAACGGAGGGATTAATAATTAAAGCACAAACTAAATCATTAAACGAAGATCAACTCAGTACTAATTTTACTACACACAATTCCTGACTGAAAGACATAGAAGTCCCAACTCCAAAGCATCTCCTCCTGAACTCAACACATTATAAGCACTGAGGCCAGGTGCACCTCGTTAAGTCATCAGTAGCTTCACCTGTGCAGAGCTGAAGACAATACAAGGGGAGAAGAGACAAACAGAACAGGGAAACATACAGCCTTAACAGAAATATTGTCAAATATTGAGTTTTATCACAAACGTGTGTCGTTCTTGAGCCCCAAAGCAGAAAACAGAAGACTTCAATGTTGTTTTTTTATGTAGTTGGAGAGTGTGAAGGTGAAGAGTTGAGCCAGAGTTATGGTGGAGCCGTGGCAGGACCTGAGAGCATGGCTGAGTGAGGTAAACATACTGAGGTCCCGAATGAACGATGAAGCTGAGGTTAACTTCAAAGTGAGTTGTGAGTCAGAAACAAGAAAAAACCCTCCTACAAGAATTAAGTCTGGCCGCTGCACATTACAACACTGGCCAACAGAACAGTCTGGCAAAGACTGATGTGTAGAGGCAGGGGCTGTTTTTGAAACTGCGCACTACATACTACTATCTAAATCAGTATGCAGTATATACTGTATACTGCATACTGAGTTCAACAGTTGTACGTAGTATGACTGCCAGTCGTCGGTTATTTTGCAGTATGATTGGCACGGTTAAACTGGTTTCCGGTCCTAGAATGCGGAAGTAAACAACAGCCCATCTGGAGGTAATTAACATAATTAAAATAAAACAAGTCTACAATCTCTAGTATATTCTGTCATTTATACACAATGCTCTGGGTTGAAATATGATTGGCATGCTATTAAAGTTGTAGTATACTTTTCAGACATTCAGGTTGAACTTTTACTCAGCTGTGAATAATATGAAGGGCAAGCGAAGGACCCTGTAACTGTAGCTGCTTGTCCAGCTGTGGCACATGCACTGTACAGTCTAAAAAGCAGGAAAACATATAAATATATGAACATGTCATATTTGTTATTGTTTCATGCCCATAATGTGGCAAGATAGTCAGTCACCGCCACCGACGAGTTCAAACAGCTGTGCTCCGGCATTTTGATCTCTGACCTGGCACTTTGCATTGTGGGAAACAGTACGCCAGGTAGACTTGTCCGATGCCTACTGTACATTTTTCCCGAATCAGTATGACATCCTGGTATTTGTGGCATACTGCGGATCTCGCAGTTGTTCACATACTGCATATTGCATACTGCATTTTGGCCAAATCAGTTCGTACTAGTAGTATAGTATGTGGTTTCGAAAACAGCCAGGGTGTTTATTCTGCGGAAGCTTTCTGAGTGGATGGGTCTCAAGTCTGCAAGTTCATTGGCAGGACGAGTGTGATTGAGGGCCACACTTATACAGACTCACAGAAAGACAGACACAGGTTAAACAACAACACACTCATGGAAGTGAGGTGGTAACAATGAGGAAGCGACACGGCCCGGACCTTGGGTTGTATTTTTGTAGCTCTGTTGATTAGCCTATTTTTTCTTGGTTACCATGACATTCTGTGGACAGAGGTGATTGGTTAGATCTGTGAACATGGCGACATCTCACCAATGGACTTCAAGGGGTCTGGGAAAAAAATTCTGTAGTTGTAAAATATTTTGTTATGACTGAGAAAGTTCTGTGGAAACACAACAGCTAAAGAACAAAAATGTGTCCTTAACTTTCTATTGCAGAACATGCACACTCACATAGCATTAATTGGGTAGAGGGTAGTGAGAGAAACAAACATGAAAAAAAGGTTGTAGCATAAGCCGACAGAGAGGAAGACATCCCAGAGCTAATGAAAGTGTCCTCCTGTGAGGCATGATTTTTTAAACTCTTATTTTAAACTCTTATTATTTCACTATCAATGAATCTGCTGTAGATCCTCCAGCTGTGGGACCAACATCATCAGGACATCGTTTGTCCCTGCTTATGTCCCTATCCTGCAGTCCCTCCACACTTCCCCTCCTGCACGGTCTCAAGCGTTCCATCAAACACGAGTTCACAGCAGCAGCCTCTGAAGAATCAGTAACTAACTCTTTAACACATTTTGAAGCTTGTTTCAATAAGCCCGAGGATTGACTTGTGGAAGGACTCTGCTGCGACACCGACTGCTCTGAGCTTTGAGTCTCCAATCACTGTCCTCAATGTCCTGGATGCCTTATCACCACTTTTCAATGATTTCACCAGAGAGGAGGTTTCTTTTTGAAACTTTGTTTTAAGAAATTAACTCCCTTTTTTAGTATTCCTATAAACATCAGATTGTGCATTTAGCCAAAAGTCCCATTGATTCCTCTAGGACACACAACAGAAACTTCCCATGGTGGATTCTGTAGCGTAATTATAGTATCAAGGCAGAAAATATTGGCTTGTAATAACTGAGTGCTGTGAGTGAAGGTTGCAAGAATCTGTTTTTAATACCTCTGTGCATGCTGTTAGTTTGCTGTAACACAAGCCCACAGGGAGAGAGGCAGCTGATGAATGATTCCTATTATGAGCAAAACTCTGCAAAAAAAGGGAATAAACGACTCTGAATTCAACCGATCAATATGTGAATTAATGGTAGAATGCATTTCAATTTAACAAATGCGCCCTCCAAGATATGGGCCTTTTTATGTGTGTGTGCTTCTCCTCTGTTGTATTGGTTTGTTTGTGCAGAACAACAGGGATGCATAGCATTTGCTTACCTTCAGGGCGCATTTACAGGCACCATTCAACTGTAACAACTGAAACTGATAAAACCCAAAATCATTTTAGTCCAATAGCCTATTTATATTTCCTTTTGTTATGTTTCATCCATTTTCACGTCCTGAATGAAAAGTAATATTGCATCCTGGGAAGAATCCTCGCCGTGCAATGGCAAATAGATTTCCTCTAAGCAAGCTTCCAGTGTTCAGGGAGGCTTTCTGGGGATGACTAAGATGTGACATCTTGCAACCACAGCACAACATCTCATATTGTACAGCACAACACAAATAATCTCCTCTCCCTGTCTCCATCCCACTCACGCTATCTTTTCCTCCGCTCGTTCTCTAGCTGTCATTTGTTAATCTGTTTACTGAATTGTCTATTGTCTTCCTCTCGTTATATTGCTTCCTCTTAACCCTCCATCTTTTCCTGAAATGGTTTAATGCATCTGCTTATTACTTCAACGTTTTTGTTTGAGCTTTTACGTGTGGGAGTGAGTGCTGCAGAGGAAAACCAAACAGCTTACTGTCATCTCTAATTTACAAGATTGGCAAAACAAACCTTCACCTACAAATAATTGATATGCATGATTCAAGCAAGCGGTGCTAATTGTGAAAAATTGTTGGCTCATATCAGGTGAGCAAAAAACAAACAATACGACATGTGTTTGAAAAAAAGTATTTGGCTATAAAAGTAGCAGCAAACACTTTTCAAACATTGGATATGAAGTTTGTCTTATTGAAATGGATATTTAAGAAGCCCATCATTTCTGATCTGGTGATAATGTTTGCTATGAATAAAGCATTGTTCTTACACCACTTTCAGCATCAGTACATGGATTTGTACTTTGCACTATTTCCACAAAAACTGTGTTCATCTCCAGTGGTTTGGGTGGTTAACTCCAGTTAAGCTCAGCGGCATCTTAAAGGCTGGGGATTCAAGTAACTGTTAAAATTTGGGAATGAGTCCTAAAATTAGGCGGCCACTGAAGCAGAGACGCTAAAATTAGATTATGAAAATTATGCTCAGGTCTTTCAGATTTAGTTAAAAGCAGCCGCAGATGAGAGAAAGGCTGCCTGTGACTGAAGTCGAGGGAAACAGGAATCATCACATGATGACTTTTTCAGGTCAGCAGAGGATAAAAAAGACAATAATGTAAGAAAAAGTGTCAAAGGGAGGAAACAGGGAACATTTTTTGGTGGTCGTAACATCTTATATGATATTTTTTGTGGAGAAATTAGGAGAAATTCTGGTTTTGCACTCTGTTATTAAGAGACATGCTTCTCACACACACACAGGCCGAATCACGCATGACCAAACAGAACCTGTGGACATGCATTAGTGCAGCCATGTCAGAGTGCTACATAAGGAGCGTGGCAGAGCCGATGGGGGTTTTGATCAAGGGCACCTTTCTGGCACCCCTCCAGCAGCCAGATCGACTTCCATACTTTGGATCTGCACCAGGACTTGAACCAGCGACCTTCCTGTTCCCAACCCCCGTCCCTTCAGACTGAGCTACTGCCATTACTGTCTCATTCTCAGATTTATGGGCTTGTTCTTGTCCAAATGCATAGAAATGCACACAAATGGGTTCAAAAGCACTAAAGTGGATATAAACTTGATATAATCTGAATGTAAATAATGATATGACAGCTGTTTTGCACAATTGTTGTGGTAACTTCTTGTAACACAAATAAGAAACAACAGGAGACTCGATACAACAGGAAATTGGCTTTTTACACTTTCACACTTGACAAACCAAGCAGGCACACAAAGTATTCTTTGCTGAATGAGCTCAGAATCTCTCTTTTTTTACATCTTCACTAAAGTCCCACTCGCACCTGTAGGTACCATATTGGTCTGAAAATGAGACGGCACTGAAGACCAAATCTTATGTTTCTAAAGAAAGTTGTATTTAAAACAAATGATGACAGTAACTTAGACTAAAAAAAGGCAGGTTGTTGTTTTTTAACACCAAATAAAATCATGTTGTCATTAGTTTGAGATTAATTAATTATTCCAGATTATTGACTGTTTGAAATAATTATCGGTTACAGTGTCTCCCTATATTTAGCATGACTGCGATAAAAGGTGTTTATACTTGGTTGACAACAGTTAACAGTGTGAGGTGTAATGTTGTCAAAACGCAGAGCAAGCTGTGATATCAGTCAAGGGTGTAAATATGTTGCTTTGTATGTATGCATAATAAACACATTTACTTACTGTAAGTGAGGTTAACTGTGTGATCTGCAAAGTGACTGATTGGCTGACACGGCTGCATATCCAGGAGTTTATTCCACATCGACTAGCTGTACATCCCTGTCACCGCTGGCCGATGCTGGCCTTGATATAATCCATTTCTCACCGGCTCTCCTACACATTGTCACGAATGAGTAATGACACTTCTCAATATAGCATTGGGCCTGAAAATGGCAGAATAGACAAGGACGTGACTTTCCTGCCACAGTAACTCTGTGCTCAGGTGACAGTGATGAAGGCTCCATATTCCTCTTCCTCTTAATTCAGGGAGTGACAAACACAACCCAACTCTCTTATCAAAGTATATTACGTAGGAACATAAATACTGTCAACTTAGGTACATTTATCTTCCAACTTGAGAAGCACCAATTAGTTTCTTTGGCCGATTATCAAAATCAAATTTATTAAAGACGTTGATCTATTTTACTGATCCTCATTTAAAAACTGACAGAAGCCATGCTCTCGAGTAGACGGAGCTCCCCCAACCTTCAGTGAGGTGATCTGGCACTACTACCACCTGACATCCCTGACGCCCAGCATCCACCATCAGACTGTGTTGTACCAACAACCACCGCCGTCCTCACTCATGCACAGCCTGCTCCAACCTCCACCTCAGCGGCAAGGAAGTGAGGACAACAGGAAAGCGAGGAATACAAAGGAGAAATCCTTCCTGCATGTTGTCCCATATGCTCTTTTGTAAAACGTCTCTATACCTCGCTATACAAATAATGATTGATTGATTGATTGATATAATGTTACAATGCTGGATGCCCATACTAAACATGGGGTAAAGTTCTTAGATCACGGTCTAAACATACAGTATGTTGTAGTATTCCCAGGGTGAGTCTGCAGAGGGCGCTAAAGGGCTTGTTCTGCAAATCATGTGATAGTTCCCCGATATGAAAGCCAGACTTTCTTGAGTGACCTGCATCTCTCCACGTAGGCAGATTAAGCTGTTTTCATTGGCTGTTCTACCAGCACACGAGAGCAGCCCTCTCCTGGCAGCCCTGCAGCGTTCTGCCACCTATTAGATGTCCAGAGAGCTGGCCAATCAGGATAAAGTTTGCACATGGAGAGAGGGGCCTTAAAGAGACAACAGCTGAAACTTGTTCAATTAAGGCAATGGCTGAAAGTAGTGTTTTCACTGACGCCAGTATCAGATAAATAAGGTTTTTGAGGTTTTTGAGCTGTAAATCATGCAAAGCTACTCAGTTTCACAGACTGACATCATGAAAGGTGAAAATATAATATCGTCGTTGGGTCTTTAAGGTCGGACCTTTCAATTCTGATGGTCTTTCTTTAAAGAACTCTAATTGTCAGCACAAGCACACTTTTCTTCAATGGACATTTAATTTTGTGTTCATAATGAAACACACACTGTTAATAAGGTTACATAATAATCCCTACCTGAAAACCTCTCTTCAGCTGCATGCTTTCTGACACCTGAAGAAATTCTGAATTACACAAAAAAATAACTGTTTACAATTAGCAAGGGCTATTGCTTGCAGTCTCTCACTCGTCTTTGTCTTTCTTGCTGCCTCTGTAAACGATTTGCAGCTACAAAGGGATGGGTTAGGGTTATGGGATATAATAGAAAGCCTTTATTGTAATTGTACAAAGAACAGCAAAAGGAGCTCTTAGTCAGCGGGTTAGTTAATGGGAATTGAACCCTGAAGACTGATAATAACTGGCTCACTTTACAGGCCTGCTTATTGCACTTACTTAGGAAATCAATCATTTACTGTTTTGTAAATTATTTAATTTATATCTTCCACTCAACAAATAGTCCATTGGAACCTACAGTTAAATCTGCATCCATAGCAACAGGTCATTCTGAATCACTAGCTGTCATTACTCCCATTGAACCGACCATTTCTTAAAATGAGCTCACCTAGCTCTTATTCCTCCCATATTTCCGTCAATGGGGAGACTCAACAGAGTGAACAGATTCCCATGAATCAGCCCAGCCCTTGATTGAGTTCTTGACTTGTTACATTGCAATCTTTTGACTTTTTTTTCTCCATGCACCAGTCTTTAAACGCCATGATATCCTCCACCACATTGCGTTTTGTGTTAAGTTAATTTCACAATCATCACTTTTATAGATGTGCATTTTTGAGTCTTCTATCTGCTTTTCACTGAATCCTTTCTCTTGTCCCCACAATAAACAGACACATATTTGTTTATCCTCCAGCAGGCCAATGTGTCAACCCTCTTGTTGATGGGCACCTCAATGCTACACCGACAACTTGTTAACTTGTGTGTGTGTGGCTGTCCCTTTGGTGTTAGCGTCGCTGTGTGCCTGGTATGTTTGTATAAATTTGAGATTGGAACAGAATTGGATATATTTAAGAAGACTGGCCGATCACCAATCACAGCTGAACAGGCTGAATATGAGCTGGACGATCAATCCATAGCTGCTTTTTTTTGTCTTTATGGCACTTCTATCCCTGCTTTTCGCTTTGTTTATTTTAGCGGTGGAAACAGAATCTGGGAAACAAATGTAATGAAGTTGGATTAGGGTTAATGGAGCAGCAGTAGTAAATAATGAACATGACAAAAAGACAATCTTACTGAGCTGTAAGGAAACTTTGGATGAGTAATGCAAACTCTAAAGAGAAACGGCATAAAGAGAAGTTATTTTACCAGAAGAGAGAAAGTACTGCAAACGTGGATAAAACTGTGAGAGTGACTAAAGGAGCACACTATCTTCTCCATGATGCCGAGTAACGAGAAGCTGGACAAACAAGCTGAGTCCACCTGAACACGTCTGTCAGTGTGTCTCGCCATCCTGATCCTCCTGCAGAACATTGATAGGTTTTAAATCACCATCATTCCCTCCCTATATCCACTGTCTCTCAGCTCAGTGCCGACGTGGATTTGACAGCATGATCGGTCTTAGCCCTAACCCCTGTCACCAGTCTCCACATCCAGACACTACATTTACCTTGTGGTGCCTGTTTGCCTCTCCACACATATCACACAGCTGAGACCTGTGCATGATGGGATTGATAGGCTCACCCCCCCCCCAGTGTTCAGACTCAGGCCTGATTTTTACAGGCAGCACTTTAAAGTCCATCAACTGGCTGGTGAACTGGTCACATACATACACACACACACACATACACACATGTGACTGTGCTCTTTAGACACCAAATAGGTCAAATAATCCCTCACAGTTATGAGCAGTGTTCTGTTTAACTGCTTCAGGTCCAGTTTTAGATCTCGGTCTTTGACATTTGGAAGGTCATCCCCCAGTGAGCTCAATAAGAGTGGCCATTTCAGAGACCGCTCGCTGTGTCTTTGCTTTGTTCTGGTCGGCTTGTGTTTATGATTACTGTTTCATTGTGTTCTCTCTGACCTTTGTCGCTTGGAGGGGTGGAGGAGAGATGTGGTTAGGTGTGTGTGTGTGTGTGTGTGTTTGGTCTTGCCCTCTCTGTAAAAGTGGCGGCTCTGTGCTGTAAACAAATGGCTCCGTTTTTTCCCTCTTACCTGTTCTCTTTCCGTCATTATGACAGCAGTAAAAATGGTGCCAGCTTCACTGTCAGCCAAAAGCAGTGTGAACAGTAAACAGGCAAACAGCCCCCTGCACACACACACACACACACACACACACACACACACACACACACACACACACACATACTCAAGGCTATATCTGGATGCTCTGCACATTGTCAATAAGGTGTTGTAAAGTAGGATACAAAAGATGAAGGACAAAAGGGACTATTTGCATCCCAAATGAATCCCCAAAAACACCCAGGTTTGTATTTTCCCTTCATAGTAAAAGTGTGTTTTCATTTTATTATTGTTATTAACACGTACTTCCTGTCATTGTCATTCCTCTGACACTTCAGCAGTGAATACCTTTTTATACTGTGGTTACATGCAGTGTAGTGCAGATCAGATATCTGTTGAGAACGTCTACTTTTAGTTATTTGTCTCTGCTTTTTGTTCGGGTTTTTATGATTAAAAAGTTCTTCAGGAAAACATCAGAAGTGCTCCTTTTCCATAAAGTGTCTAAAGGGGCGAGTCTGGTGCAGTCAACAAAGGCAGAGTAAACAAGCTCTGTTTGGAAACTATTGTTTACAAGCCTTAAGATGTAATGCTCATGAGCCCAGGCCGCTGTAAGCCTGGAACAGAGGCCGGTTTGAGGAGCAAATCAGAGCTCTCGGAATTCAAATCTTTTGTTCAATTTGTTGTTAGAACAAAACACGGTGACTAAGTTCACCCACAATCAAAGCAGACTTTAGAGAATAAAGAACGTACCGTATCAAAGAACTCATAATCTCTGTGCAAATTATTTAAGCGGGAGAGTTTGATGCCATCCCAAGCTTTAGAAGAACTCAATTTCTATGTCAGTAACACAGGTTTGTTAATAGTTAAAGAAAACTCTTTTGCTTACATTAAAGGGGCCATGCATCTGCATCACTCCTACATCACTTACTAAAGCATGCGGTTCTTCAGACATCAATCCCCAACGGACAGGAAGTCTGACAAGGAAATGCACAGAGTGTCGGGTCAATTTCAAAATAAACCACCGTAAACTGACTCACAATTGTATTATTTTTTCATCACTTTATCAACATTACGTCAAAACAGACACCAGATGAACACCAATCCATCCTCAGAAAGACAAAGCAACATGTTGTTTGTGTGTTTTTTCTCTTTATCCCCACGTGCTCTTGTAGTTCTGGGACTTAAGCCATTTCACACATGTGGACAAAGAGTGTGCTTATGCGCAGGGGTTGAGCTGGTGACAGCCCCGACTGATTTAACCCTTTATTATATCAGAAACATTCATGTAAAAGTAATGTTTACAGATTTAAGAGTATTTGTTGGTTACTGTATATCCTGATAACTGGAATGATTGAGCTTAACATCTCTTATAAATATTGTGGCGCAATTACCACCAACTCTCAGCAGACTAACTTTCTTACCCTCACTGCTCATAGCTGCACTGTGAATTACATGTTCTTTTGCAACAAGATATATATATATATATATATATATAAGATATATAGATTTATTTGCAGATATAAGCCAGTGTTGCACCACATTAATGCATAATGGGTCATTTAAATATGTTCAAACATTACTCAGCAGTGCAGTTTGTGGTGCATTTAAAGCTTTGCATGTACTCTGTGTATTAGAAGCTGTCTTTTTGTCTCATTTTCACTGATTTTGAATTTCATATACCTGTTCATGTATTTAACTTATGAAGCAGAATGCAGAGAATGGTTTTCCCTCTGAAATCACTGAAGATTTTGTGGGGTTATCAGGATGCATCAGATAGCAATGCTTCTGTTTAACTATCAAGACTGTGTGATTGTATGTCCAGGTATAAGCTCTTAAAAAATGGGATCAGAGTTAATCTGAGGTCAAAGAAACAAAACAATCAGATTTGTACAATGTTGTTCCTCATAAGATGTTAATATCTAATATCTATGGAATAGCATTGGGGTGTCTCCAGGCTCGTGTCCAGGTGAACAGACAGTCAGCAGACGGACCGTCCTGCAGGTCATCACCTCTTTGTTAGCAGCCAGGAGCTTCATGTTCCCTATCGGTTTCACTGATCTAAAAGTAAAAAAACAAAAAGACTGGTAAATTTGACTACATTACACAGTCACAACAATGTTCTTGTTTACAACAGCAGGAGGGCTGGAGATGAAATTAAATCATGCTATTGTATTCTCAAGAGCAAAAATCACATTTGGAATTGGCTCCGTCTGCATGAACAATACAAGAGCTTTGCCAAACCATTTCCATCTCTAATTTTGTAGATCAACTTTAGTCCGTTTTTCACTTTGTGTTCTTCTTACATGTATTATTTTTTCATTATGCTCTCCCCTGCCCTTTATACAACACAAGGGTTTGACTAAAGACTTGAAGAACACAATTCCAAAAGCTGTGGAAGCAAAAGAGACAGTTATTTCACATTTGCTAAGAAAATTTCCCCTCTGTTCTCTGCATGTGGTGTTGCGTGACAGATGCAGTCGCTCAGCTCTTTTTTTTTCATTTCCCACACAAGCGACTATGCCATCAAAGTTGGGAATCACTCCAAGACCTGCTTGTTCCAATAGTTTTTTTTCTCATCATCCTAAAACACAGACTTGACTGCTTGCTGTGTGTTTATATGTTAATGGTGGGGTTTAAGCTAATGTCCAACAGGATGCTAACAAATGATTTCTGGACATTGTAGGGTTGGTGTAAGAGCTACACAGGGGGGACAGCTTCTCAATGTGACCTTGCAGGAAAAACAATGTTAAGGATTGTTATTTGTAATGTTAATAACCTTGTGTCCCTACTCTCTTGTGTTTTAGGATATCCTGGGTGTTGGTCAGACACTGCCACACAGATCTAAGAGATCCCTGCTGGTCCCACCTGTGATCATAACTGAGAACCAGAGAGCCCCTTTCCCCAAGGTCATTGGCCGGGTAAGAAACACACGGTGCTGCTCTCACAGCCAGGTGGCCTCGAGTCCCCAACAACAATCCAAGTCTAACCCTGGAACTTTTTCATGACTAGAGAAACAAATGTGTCTGGGGTGTTTCATTCAAAATAATAATCCTGGAGAGAAAACAAACTGAGCCACAAAAAAAGCCATTTGACACATGATTTTTTTTTTTATGGTTGGTGTAGTGCTAATATTGGCAGCTATTTTAGATTTGTGTTTAGATAAAATACTTATTAGTTTTAGCCTCATTTTAATCATTCTTGCCCTTTACAGTTTTAGGCTGAATCCCAAAACTCCACATTCATGGACTCACAGAACTGTGGTGCGTTCAGAGACAGTGTGGGAAAGCTTAGCACTGTCCAATGGGGAAATAGTCAAATGCTATACGACGCCATAATGAAAATATTTGCCTTTATAGCAACGCTACGTGTAGTTCAACAGAATCACACTATCAACAAAAGGGCGGAGCACAACATACTGACAAACATCAAACGTAATGCAGCCATTTAATTACAGAGATCGTAGCAGACGCGTTCATACACTCTATGCACCGTGCAGCAGTCACAGTATATAAACGTCACCACCCCCTCCTACTGGCTTGAGGATAATATCCTGCTGCGTTCTCACATCAGCTCACTTAATATGGAAACAATACTAGGAAGCTGGCAGGAGAAACTGTCAGTACAGTCAGAGTATAAAAAAACGTGTCTGTCTGCTTTCACACATGAAGCTCCTCCTGGAAACAGCAGGAGTTTTTCAGGAGTGTTGTGAAGTGTGAAAGCCTGTTATCATTTCATACCACTGCTGCAGTATAACAACATGCTTCAGAAAGTTCACTGAATATGTTTTATTTATTGATCCAGTCGTTACAGAGTGAGTTGGTATTAAGCCTTTAAAGAAATATAATGTGTTTTTTCATTTTCAGACACCATTATATTTACTGTATTCTGCTTATTGCTCATAAATATTTGACTCAATTTCACCTTCCCTTCACTCTTTTAAACCTAGCAGGTATATAATAATACGATATAAACTCACCAATGGCCGACACTAAACATGTTAGCAAAGCCTTAACTAACCTAAAGTTTATTTTTATATCCCAATAACTCAGAAAATTCAGAAAACATCTATCTGACATTTAGATCTGTCGTACACCATTAACTAATTCCTAGCTTCCTCACTGCTACTTCACTCCTGCTTGAATGAAAAGTAATATTCACCATTCTGTTTATCCTCATAGCTATTGTTTTATGTTTTAAATAAAAATACCCTGGAATAATAATCTATGAAGGTACAACCTTCTGTCAGAGTGCAGAGGTTCAAGCTCTTTTCTTTCATTTAAAGGCAACATTTGAATGAGGTCTTCTTTGGCAGAGAACTAGCAGAAGAAACAATGGCTTAATACTTCAGCTTCGACCTATGAAACAACTTGATCCAATTTTAGTTCAAGCAGCAGTTTTTCCATCCGAGTGGAGCTTTGACCGAGCGCACTGCTTCTACTTTCCTCCTCTTTAAATCTCTCGTTTTTAAAACTATGTGCTGCTTTTAAACCTGTGATGTAAACAGCTTATGATAAAAACTACAGATGGTGTACCTTGCCTATCAATATTGGAATATAACAAGAGTTAGAAATACACAAAATATTTGATAAACCACTGAACGGTTGTTTCCTGACCAAATTAAAGAAACCTTTGTACGCCTCAGACTTCTTCAGTAGGTAGGAACTGTGGTATGATCGTTTTTCAGTGTGGTCATCGTTCAGTGGGCTCAATTAGACACTTTGTTTTTATTTACCAGGTAAATCTGAGACATTTTGCTGGACCTCAAATCGTTGGAAATTTGGATTTTGTGAAGTTTCAACATGAAACTACATCATAAAAGGCCTTTTCATCTAAATGAAAACAAAAGTATGTTTTACAAAAAACCTAATGATAGGGAGAGCGTGAGCTCAAACCAGCTCTGAGTTGAGCTTTTGATTCAGAGAATGTCATCCATTTAATTAATAAAGGACTTTTAAATGGGATTGAAATCGCAGAGACAAACAGAGGAGCTGTATAAATATGTGAAAAGGCAAGTGCCGCTCGTTGCCTGCCAGTAAGCGTTCTCATGAACTGATTTTATTTATTTTTATTTTTATTTTTTTTACCTTGTCTTGAGACCCTGTTTTGATCAACTAACTGAACACCTAATGCTTCCAACTGCTTAGCTTGGCTGTTTGAATGATTTTTGTAATCGGGCTGAAATAACCTGAATGTAGCCTACGCCTGTGGTAGCCCAAACGTCATACAAGAACTCTAACTTTTACAAAAACTATTGCGCCTACCCAGTGTTCTCATGTCCTGATCACTGAGTGTTTTTTTGTTTTGACCAAAGGTGACCACCGCGGACAAATCTGCATTCTTTTTGTCTTCTTTTGACACAAGTTACACTTTGAACGTACTAGTGACAATCAAACGGTAGCCTACGGCTGCTAGCACCGGCTAATTGTTTTTAACATCGGATCCAACTTGCTAGCAGGGCTGCTAACATCTCTCCTCCCGACAACATGGAGACTGTTTGTTGTGAAGGCTGCCTGACACTCTCACGCACTAGAGGAGAGGTTACCAACCTTAAAGAGAATATCCGCAGGCTTTCCGAGGAGCTTCAGAAGAAGGACCTGATGCTTTCCAGCTACATCGACTTGGCAGCCTCTCAGTCTAAGAGGATCATGGCTATGCACTCCGATATCTCAGATACCTTGCTGTGGGATCCTTTACGTCCCCGACACTCCTCCTGCTCGACCCCAAACCCTCGGGAGTCCTGGGCAGAGGTTTTGGTGAGCAGTGGAAAACGCAGTGGGAGACTATCTGGGTCTCCCCCACTGCTTCTCCTCACTAATCATTACTCGGCACTACAGGACGATGATCCGGGTGAGGTTAATGGGACCTCTTCGGTGACAGTCTGAACTGACCAAAGAGCACTTCAACCAACTTTTCAAGCTCTTAATACAAACTGGTAAATCCATTTTCATTTCCGGACCCACTGCGCCTCTGTCCAACGCCGCTCGTTTCAGCAGAACCCTCTACCTCCACCACTGGCTGCAGTCCACCTGCAGGGCTCACGATGTGGCCTTCATTGACAATTTTAATCTGCTCTGGAACCGCTACTCTCTTTTTAAAGCTGACGGACTTCACCCAAACAAAGCCGGCTCACACCTCCTAATTACAAACATCCAACACACAGTACAGTACACGCCATGCAACTGACTATCAATAAATGACGACACGACTTCCTCTATGGTTCAAGCACTCCCAACTGTTTCCCCCACCAGCCCCCCCTACCGTCCAAAGGTCTGCTCCTCCATCCTCCCAGCTCTCTCTGTTATCAACAGCTCCCCCCATTGGCCTCATCCCTCGTTACCACATTCACTGACATTGTCTGCAATAGAAACTCTCATTACAAGAAGGCATCCAAATAAAAACAAAATCACTGCTAAATCTGTCAATTTTTCAAATTTGTCAACCATCCCCTGTCAGCCACTCCCTCACCCTTCACACTGTAAAACACCACATCATAACCTGAAACTGGCTTTGCTGAATACTCGCTCCCTCAACAATAAAAGCCTCATTCTCCATGACTTCATAACCGACACCAACCTGGACTTCCTATGTCTCACCAAAACCTGGCAAAAACCCTTGGACTATTTCTCACTAAACCAAACCACACCCACAGGATACACATACATGGACAAACCCCGCCCCGATGGACAGGGTGGTGGTGTTGCAGCCGTTTACAGGAAGGACATTAAAACTACCACCATTCCCATCCCTGCATTTGACTCATTTGAACACATTGCTTTCAAACTCTCTGGTCCCACTCCCCTAGTCACTGCTGTAATCTATCGCCCCCCCCCCCCCCCCCCCCCAAACCAAACCCTTCTTTTTTCAGTGATTTTCATGACTTTCTGAACCAACTCTGCTCCATCTCAACTTCTGTTCTGCTCCTTGGGGATTTTAACTTCCACGTCGACGACACTCAATGTAAAACTGCCAAAGAATTCCTGGACCTTCTTCACTGCCTCAACTTCACACAGCACGTCAACTTCCCCACTCACAGCCGCAGCCATATTCTGGACTTGGTCTGCTCCACTGGTCTCACAATCCATCAACTGTCAAGTCTCAACCTCAACATCTCCGACCATCTGGCTATAAACATGGACATTCTCATCCCTCTTCCCACTCCAAAACAAAAACGAAAGATCTCCTTCAGAAACATAAAATCAGTCGACCCCTCAGCTCTCTCAGCCTCTATTACCAGCAAAATCTCTTCCTCCCCTCCCCCCCAATTTAATAACCCCTATGAACTCATCACCTACTATAACAACACACTCTCCTTCTGTCTAGATCAACTGGCTCCCATCAAAACTAAAACTGTTTCATTCACACACTCTGCACCCTGGTACACTCCCGAACTCCATAAAATGAAAACCCGTAAACGCCAGCTCGAAAGACTCCACAAGAAAACCGAGAAACCAAGAAAAAAAACAGTTCACTTCCAATCATACTCTGACTACCTTAAACAATACATGGAAGCTCTCAGCTCAGCCCGGTCCACCTATAATTCACACCTCATCCACTCAGGCTCGTCCAACCCCAAGGCTCTCTTCTCTACAAACCTCTCCCTCCTTCACAGCTGATAAATGCAACGCTTTTCTTTCATTCTTTCAATCAAAAATTTACACCATTTACAGCAGCTTCAACACTCTCACCGTCCCCTCTTCATCCCTACCCGCATCCCCTCGCCTCATCACCCAACCTCTGTCTCAGTTCTCCCCTGTGTCCCCAAATGAGCTATCCATCATCACCTCTAGCATGAAGTCCTCCACCAGTATTCTCGACCCCATCCCATCCAGTCTCGTCAAAAACTGTCTCCCAGCCATCGCGCCACTCATAACCCAATCATCAACTCCTCCCTCTGCTCTGGTTCAGTACCCAAAACTCTCAAACTGGCAGCCGTCACCCCCATCCTCAAGAAACCTGGACTCAATACGGACAGCATGTGCAACTTCCGCCCCATCTCCAACCTCCCCTTCCTCTCAAAAATACTGGAACGTGTTGTCACCTCTCCTCCAATAACCTATTTGAACCATTCCAGTCCGGCTTCCGTTCCCAGCACAGCACAGAAACAGCTCTCCTCAAAGTCACCAACGACCTCCTCCTCTCCTCAGACTCTGGCCTCCTCAACATCCTCATCCTCCTCGATCTCACTGCAGCCTTTGACACCATCAGCCACAGTATTCTTTTATCCCGCTTAGAACACTCACTCAACATCACTGGCACTGCTCTTTCCTGGTTAAAATCCTACCTCGCCGACAGACAACAGTTTATCAACATCAATAACTGCTCCTCCTCCATAGCTCCTTTGTCCCAAGGCGTCCCCCAGGGTTCGGTGCTTGGTCCCCTCCTGTTCATCATATACTTGCTCCCCCTTGGTAACATTACCCGCCAGCATGGTCTCCATTTCCACTGTTATGCCGATGACATCCAGCTCTACATCTCCACCAATTCAATCACCACTGAAACCCACTCTACCCTGACAAACTGCCTCAATGAAATAAAAACATGGATGCACACCAACTTCCTCTCTCTCAACTACGCAAAATCGGACATAATAATTATCGGCCCTAAATCCCTCACCAATTCCATTCACAACTTCTCCTTCACAATAGACAACTCCACTCTCTCCCCCTCCCGTCATATCCACAATCTTGGAGTCATCTTTGACAGCCAGCTCTCCTTTGACCACCACGTCACCCAGCTCACAATAACCGCCTTCTTTCACCTCAAAAATATAGCCCGCCTCCGTCCACTACTCTCATTTTCTGCTGCTGAAACACTAATCCATGCATTCATCACATCCAGACTCGACTATTGCAACAGCATCCTTTACGGCACATCATCCAAAGTCCTTAATAAACTTCAATACATCCAAAACTCTGCTGCATGCCTCCTCACCCACACCCGAATACGCGAACACATCACCCCTGTCCTGCATAATCTCCACTGGCTCCCTGTCCCTTACCATATCCAATTCAAAATCCTTCTCCTCACACATAAAGCCCTTAACCACCAGGCCACCTCCTACCTCACGGCTCTCCTTCACCCTCACACTCCTTCACGCAGCCTCCGTTTCTCAAAAGCCAACCTCCTATCTCCCCCTCTTAGAACCAAGCACTGAACCTGGGGGGACAGAGCCTTCTCCATAGCTGCCCCCTCCCTCTGGAACTCACTCCCTACACACATTCAACACTGCACCGACCCTCCTACTTTCAAATCACTTATCAAAACTCATCTCTTTAAACAAGCTTTTAATGTACGATTGTGATGTATTTTCTGTTTTCTGTAGTTTACCTTTATTGTTGTTATCTTTATTGTTGTTATCTTTATGATTTGTGTGTAATGCTGCGATGTCCGTTAGTCTGTCCTTACTGTGCTGTTCTTTATGTTTTAACTATTGTAAAGTGTCTTTGAGTTTTTAAAAGCGCTTATAAATAAAATGTATTATTATTATTATTATTATTATTAAGTGTGATTTAAAAAACACAGCTTTGCTAAAGTCTACAAATATGTTGTTTACTCCTCACTGGAGAGGGAACATATGTGGAGATAAATAGCAGTCTGGAATACTTTAATATGTCATTAACTCATGGAGGTGTTTGCAGTGAAACACTTTGGAGATTCTGTTTTGGTTTGGAGAGATGAACCTCTGTGTTGTTCAGGGAGCAGATAATCACAGTCCACATTTCTCACTCAAAGGGGTTTCTTCTTCTTTTCTTAAGGGCAACTAATTTCTGCATCAGTAATGTCTTTGACAGTGAGCATCCAATAACAGGAATTACCCACACAATGTGCACATGTGCATGAAATGAGGAAGGAGTTGCCTGCAGACTCTTCACAATCTTGTGTTAGTTTTTATATATATACTGTAATGTAGAATAAGAGTATTAGTTCTTATTGCCTATATTTTATACAGCTCTGGAAATGTCTTTTAATTTTTAAATACTTTATTAATCCCTGAGGAGAAATCCTGGTTTACACTCTGTTATTTTAGAGACATGCTTCTTACACACACAGGCCCGAATCACACACATTCACAAACAGGACCTGTGGACATGCATTAGTGGGGAGATGTCAGAGTGGGGCTGCTACACAGGGAGCGCACCAGAGCGTTGGGGGCTCGGTGCCTTGCTCAAGGGCACCTTAGCAGTGCTAGGTAAGGCACCTCTCAAGCTACCAGAACAACTTTCTTATTTTTGGTCCTCACTGGGACTTGAACCGGGGAATCTCCGGTTCCCAACCCGACGACCCTCCGGTTCTCAACCCAAGTCCCTACAGACTGATCTACTGCCACCCCTGGTGTTACTAGTGTTACTGTTTACAACATTTCTCCTGACTTCCAAATTAAATATTTAGACCCTATTTTCCAGAGTGGTGTATGTGAGAAATATGTTTTTGCTTAAGTGGACATTTTGTAACGATATCGTTGGCGGTGACCATGCTGAAGAAAAGACTGCTACACTAAAAACATCCAGAGGTGATATTGGAACTCTAACAGCATCATCTTTTCTCTAATAGGACTTTTTTAAATTAATCGTAGAGCGATAATAAAGATATCAGTGCGACTCTGCTCCAAATATCATGATGAGCAGGAATGGATTTATTTTTATATTTTACTATCAGCTCAAACTTCCAAGTACAACTTCAGGAACAGCGTTTCAAATGCCTTAAAGCAGAGCAAAGATTTCCTGAGGCGTTGCATCAGGCAGTTGGCTTTCAACAAGGCTTTATGTTCATCTCTTCTCCAGAAATATACAGGAGAAAGATAAGAGCTATTTGAGGGTTTTTCAAATTGTTTATTCTCTGTCATAGCTATTATTCCACAGACTGTCACTTTCTCCCACCATCTCCAACCATATCCCACCGTCTGTCACCATCTCCCAACGTCTCCCACCGTCTGTCACCATCTCCCACCGTCTCCCATTATCTCCCATTGTCTCCCACTGTCTCCCACCATCTCCCACTGTCTCTCACCCGTTTCCCACCATCACTCACCGTCTTTCACCATCTCCCACCATCTCTCACCTTCTTTCACCATCTCTCACCATCTCTCACCTTCTTTCACCATCTCTCACCATCTCCCAGTCTCAAAATGAAAAATCAATGCGGAAGTGCAAAAAAACTGCAGTTCTTGTGAGAGGTTGGCTCTTAAAGCCAAGGAGTCCCCATTAGGTCCAGTATTAAAACAGCACACTTTGCAGGCCATGGCCTTAATAAAAAGTATCCTGGCTTAAACTGGCAATCTATCTATCAATCTGTTAGCATTGTGCATTTGTGTTTGTGAGTTTGACATCATTTAGGTGCTCTGGTCACCTTCAGTTACCCTTTGACCTTCTCTGTTAAATATCATTTAAAATATATTGGCTGTACCAAAATAGATAGCAGGGGGTTGAATCTGATGCCAGTTCAGTTATAAATTATAGATGTCTCATGCATTTCTGGAGGTGATAGATGATGAAATGTGTGTGTCACACATACGAGATGTTTTATTAATTCTGGAGGTAGTTAAATATCAGAAGGTCCAAGGACTCGTCCACTTATCACACTAAGTGCAGCGACATTTTCTCAAGCTAGTGAATCTATATTTCATCTTAAGGATAACTTTATGTGAAGTTTTTTAATATATATTTTTATTTAATACCTAAGAGGCGGCCAATTTCTCCTCTCATACGTTTTTTCCATTATCTGTTGACTCATCTTTCATCTTTTTATGTCCCTCTATAATACTTTAATACATTTTGGATCCTTTTGGTGACTAAAAGCCTCATAAATTCAGAACCCCCTTTTTGCTATAAATTAATATTTGGTGTGCTTAAAAGAATAAATGGCTAAATTGTAAGTATGTAGAAAACTGAAGTTCCCAGTGGAGACTTGCCTCTTACTCTCAGTTTACCTAATTACAGACTGACAAGGGAAAATAGTGTATAGCGTCACAGTTTGATACCTAATTTACGTCTTTGATATTAGGAAGTTTCATCAGCTCTGCCATCATTAGGACTCCCTGCGGATGTTGAAGCTGTGACATTGCTGCTGCTAGTCCTGCAGAAGGCGTGTATCTCTTTTCCAACATCATTAAGCCAATATAGATCAGAGATTTTCCAGCCTGACTTGTTCTCAAAAGACAGAGTGCTATTTCTGCTATTGGTTTTATGCTTTGCGGGTCACTTGAAGTATTTTGACTGAAGCTGGTAAAAAATGACAGAATGCATGTAACCTCTACTAAAGTTATTCACTTCATTTCTTGTGAAAAGCAATTACATGGTTAACTTTTCTATGGTTAGAATTGTGCATGCAACTCAAATCACCTGAATCAACTTTGAACAAATGGTCAACATAATAACATAGATTCTAAACGGAAAAGTCTCCCCCGCAGGGTCTGAAATTAACACACGCCCAGCGCCATATGTGGCTACATTATCTGTTTGGCGATTCCATTTCAAAGGGCTATCCGCCACTGAGCACATTACATATAATTGTACCCTGGAGAAAACAGAAACCGGCCACCAGCCTCCATGTAGTCCCTGTGAAGAAACTCAACAGCTTAGAGAAATAAGAATGGCGGGTAGCCAGTGGATTTAGTGTGTGTGCATGGGACCAGTAAGTGAGAATTTTTAGAGGGTAAATTTAATCACCAGGGAATTGTGCAAATATCTCCCCTGGTGAACTGTATACAGGACAAGAACAGGGAGGGACGAGAGTCAGCAGATATCTGTGCTGCATTGGAAACAGATATTATCTCTACAGTATGCTTCACATTTCGCTGCACACTAAAAACAAACTGTTCATAACATCACCTCTGCCTCTGTAATGTCACCCATTGGTTACTGTAGGAAGGTTTGAAGCCCTTCTGTTGTGGTCACCATGTAGGAAACGCTGTCTCAATCTAACTTTTGATCAATCTAGAAACAGACAAAGAGGTGGAGCTGAGGCGGGCCTTAGGCCTCCTGTCAATCAGCTGCAGCAAACCAGCCAGTAATTTAGCAATGCACCAAATTATGCAAAGTCATGAATAACATCTAAGGTTCAATACATTAAAACAGATGATTTAACAAATCTAACCCCCCAAAAAGAACTACAGAGAAGACATTTTTTCCTTAAAGTGTGCTGTTTTAATACTGGACCTAATGAGGACTCGTTGGTTTAACAGCCAACCTCTCAGAAGAAATGCAGTTTTTTTTGCACTTCCACATTAGTTTATTTTTTAACACTAGAACTAGCCACTAGGCTTAAAAGAATGGCCGAGGTGTAATGTAATGAGGTGCACACAATGTGCATACATGATGTGAAGTTTCCTCAAATTGTGGTCCCGGAAAATCTGCCTATATCCCCTTCCTCTTCTCCCCATGTTGCACAGTCCACCGATCCTTCTTTCATTCCTTTATCCCTCCATCCTTCTTTGATTCCTGTATCCCTCCATCCTTCTTTCATTCCTGTATCCCTGCATCCTTCTTTCATTCCTTTATCCCTCCATCCTTCTTTCATTCCTGTATCCCTCCATCCTTCTTTGATTCCTGTATCCCTCCATCCTTCTTTCATTCCTGTATCCCTACATCCTGCTCCCATGCCTCCACCGCCAGCTTTGCATGAGAAGACAGCTTAATGTGGGCTATTTTACCCAATAGAAGCTATATGTCGGAGTCTAGGTGAAATTGATTTTCCACACCAATAGCTTCCCTCTTCTTATGCAACCTACCACTTCCATATGGCAGCCATTCATTTTTCATTCTCCCTCCTTCTCCCCAGATGATAAGAAGTTGAAAGCAGTGGGGAGCTGAGATTGAGAGAGCTACAATTTGACATGTTTGACCGTGTGGTCACATGCACGTGTGTGGAGTGTGTGTATTTGTTGATCGTGTGTGTGTGTGTGCGCATGTGTGTGTTTGTGTTGTAGGGGTAAGGGAGGATTGGCTGTCAGTGGGACTCACAGGGGAAGGTTAAGAACCTTGTTGTTTATGTCACACCTCCTGCAAGCTGTGGAATTGTTTTGATACAGAGGTGTCTCCCCTGCCCTCCCTCGGGGGCCCATAAACAGCTCACAACAACTCACACAGCAGCTGGAGCATGCAATGAAATTGATATGCTTTAATGTTCCTCCTCGTACAACCCACTTGAGTCCCTGCTGAGAGCACCATTTTTCAGACTGCTCAAATATTCGGGGAGATAAATCAATCATAGCTTAAGTAGTTTAAATGTTTATTCCTGAAAAGCTTTTCGTTTGTTTCTCGGATTATGAGTTACACGGGGGGGGGAGTCATTCTCGAGGAGGGGATAAGACTGACATCAGAATTCAAGAGAAAATATGTCTCATTTATATCACTCTATCATTTAGTGATTCAATCAGTCCATTCAATATGATTGCATATATTATGTATATCCTGCCTGTAAAATTGATGCAATAAGGAACCTGAATACTGTGTCCTTTTTATTCCTTTTATTCCTGCCTATTCATTTGATTCAAAGATCACTTTACAGACTCATCTGCCTGAATCTTTAGGTATTCCCTCTACAAAAAGGCATGAGAAATATGCAGCTAATACGGCTCAAATGAATTATGTTGCTGCCTTGGAGCTGATGAATAAAACTGTGATAAAAATACAAGGGGCCGTTTAGTTCAGGGCTGTTTCCATGAGGGTAAAAGAAGAACCTTGTACAGCTATTAAGATTTCAATGAATATAGCAATCTTACTAGTACTTATAAAAGCATGAATGCATCTTCATGTTTTCTTGGCAGTGAGTTAGCTGTTTGGTTATGTTCACTGTGCTAACGATCCCAACGACCTTAACCCACTCAGGAACAGTTATAAGGCCATCAAACACTGGATTTCAAAGAACTTTCTTCTATTATATTTTATCAAAGTTTTAGTGTTTTTCAACGCAGTGCATGAAAGCAGGTTTGATTTGTCACATGATGTATTACATCATCACACATTACGAGATACACATAATTTTTTCTTGTACATTAAGCGTGGGTTTTGATTCATACGCTCTCATTTGAAGATGACCATCATACTTCACAGAACTCAAACATCAGGTCCTGTATCCACAGACAGCGCTGTAAACCTCCTCTTCAGAGCGCTTCTCACCAGCGCTCATTGTTGCTAAGTTAACTTCTGCTTCCCTCGGTGATGTCCCGTTGTTGTCTTTAAGATAGCTCCCTGTGCTTAATATTTGTTTTAATTTAAGGAATTATCACCAAGAAAACATAAAGACTCTGTAAAGAAGTCATGTCCTGACATCAGCAGCAGCTCTACCCTCACCTGGAAATTGTTCTCTCGAAAAGATCAGCCCATAGGCCATTGTTGTTGATAAAGCCTGATGGATGATTTGGATTGGTCGGTGAGGGAGAAGTGACATTGATGAGTCCTGCGCTGTTCCAAAAGTTAAACTGTTTTCAACTGAGAGCGCTGTGAGGGCAGCGACACAAAACCGCTGAATCTGAGGGCGGTATAGAACTAAAAATGCTGCCTGTGGACACAGACCTTTACTCAGCTGGGCATTACCAGACATGTTCCTCAAACCAGTTACTGTTGAATGTTCCTCGAGTCCTGACAGAGCTAGTTAAATCTGTTTTTTTCTTATTCTTTGAACAAGATACAACATCTCCATGAGAGCAATGAACTTTAACCTTTTGGACATTTTGGAAACCTAATTTTGAACCTCACAGCCTCTGTTTGACACTGTTTTACACAAGTGTGTTTTATGTATTGTATTCATTTTTATAACACTCATTGAGCTCGAGTAATTATTTTAATACTTTTTAGTCTTTTCCTACACTCTTGTAGTTACGTATTCATTTTTCTTATCTTAGCTTCTTACAAATCCTCCAGTTAGTTGATGTTACTTTCCGTGTATTCATCTGTCTTCTGGTTCTTTAAATGATTTGTTGTCTGTCTTTTAATTGATTCTGTAATGACTCCATGTCCGTGTAATTGAGAGCTGCCCCTCAATGATCTCTCCAGCATAAATTATGATTGATATAAAAATGAATGATTGTAGTGCCAGCTGATAGAAATGTAGGAGTGATTTTTGACAGCAACCAGGCTTTTGACCAGAGCACAGTAGTCCAGTCATTCTTTTACCAGCTTAGTTGTACAACACAAATAAAGTCATACTGGAGAAGGTCATTCATGCTTTTAATATTTTCTCATTTAGACTACTGTAAATCTCTCTATTCCTGTCTTTTCAAATTAAAAAAATCAAACAGCTCCAGCTCCCCATAACCTTGGACCACAGTCCAGGCTTAGGACAAAAGGTGACTGCCGCCTCCTGTGAAACAGTCTGTCAGAGGAAGTTAAAGGCTACACAATAAGTGTCATCTTTTAAACCTCCTCTTAAAACACATCTTTATAGACAGGCTTTTAAGTCAAATGTACAACCCAGCTAATGGACATGAAAGATAACACATGATATTATTATTTTTACCTTTGTTCTCCATCACCTGGCTGTTAGGCCATCATCTGACTCCTACGTTAGAACACTTTCTCTACATCTCCTCGAGGTTTCAAATGACTATAATTTCAATGTCGAGAAAACTAAGACTTCTACTCAATCTTGTGGCAGACCAATCAGAGTTGATGATTAAAGTGTGACTGTTTGACTGACAGCTGTCACCCTCACTGTATTTGATGAATTAGTTGTGTTTCTGACATTTTTTGTGTCCAGAAGATTGATGAGGCTGACACTTATAGTACCGTAAGGCACAAAAAAAAAGTACAAATTACATGATGTGTACCTGCTCAAAACTGTCCATACTCGTCTCCCTTTGATTGGCTACAGGCATATTGTAATGTAATCTACTTGCTGACATCTGACAATATCTGAAGTGCATTTCTTCATCCTCTCATTTGATGAATAAGCACACACATAGATCCTCCGATGTCTCCTCTCTTTTCTTCTTTGCAATAATTAGTTTAATCAACTGCTACTCAATATTCACCAGCTCCAACTCCAACATAATATGCTCTGTTTGCGTCACAATGGTTTCTTGTACACAAACACATAACCGGAAACTGATGACAGAACTGGCTTAGAAATGGCACAGCCAACTAACGTTTGAAGGCGGAGTATTGCAGAGCTACACAGACACACCAATGCACAAGTATGTAGGACTCATGATAATGTAAGCCGCTCCGGTGTAGCTAAAGCGTAGATTCATCACATAAGTTTAAAGGAGATCTATTACACTCACTTTCACAATTAATGATGTCAGTCTGGGACACCTATGGAGTAATGTGGACAGATGTGTTGCTTGAAAACCTCCTTATGTATCTGATACTGGCGTCAGATAAATCCTTCATTTCAGCCTCTGCCTGGAACGATTAATTTCAGCTGCTATCTGTTTAAGGCCCGCCTCGCCACCTGCCCACTTCCCTCTGATTGGCCAGCTCTGTTTCCAGTCGCAGGGAAATTTGAGTGAGCTGCCCGGGTAGGCATGCCAAACAACTTTGCTCCAAAGTATACTCTTATACGTCGGCAGAACCTGACGTCAGGTTCAGGCCAAGATCTGGTAATGTCTTGTTCAGAGCAGCAGCAGACCACGTCCGGGGATCATGCCAACAACTCTGTATCTTATGTTAAAAATACATCTTCAGAGGTTTAGTATCGACATCCAACATCGTAACATTATATGTATACATTTAAATATGAATCAGCAGAATAGATATCCTTTAAATCAGACTTCAGGTGTTATGAGGTACTTAGTTATTGAAAGTCAGTGTTTTACTTATAGAAGTTTGCTGTCAGCATGCCCACAGAAAAAAACGTTCTTTAAAAAAAAAAAAAAACAACACAGCCCCATTACAGAACAAACTAAAGTTTCAGCATGATATCAGAACTTGAATCTGTGAGGCCATTGTTACTTTCTGTGCAGCCCTGGAGTAGTCATTCATTAATTCTATCCTTATCCTTCCTTACCTCAGAGTACAGATCCCACAAGTGCACAACATGCAGGACTTGAAATGACAGGTCCAATAAAGCAGAGCATGGAGAGATTGGTTCAGCTGAAGCCTCGGCTGATAAAGTGTGGAGGATGGACATGTGTGGCTCTTTCGTTCCATTGCTTCAGTGTAGAGTTCATCCACATCGGTTCTGCCTGTCAGTCTGTCTTCTTGGGCACTTCTCTGTTCTTGCTGTCTTCTATCTGTTATCTGTCAACTGTTACACATTTCCTTGCCTTCCTTTATTACCCTACTTTTTTTCCTTTTCATTTATTCCCCAACACTTTACTGTTTTATGTCTGTTTTTTTGCTCCTACTCCCAAAAAAAACAGCAATTCAAGATCATGAATCTGAGCCTCTTACAGGAAGTGAGCACGTTTTGTTGTGTGATGTTTCAGCACTAGAAAGCAGACAGCCTGCAGGCCTCATCATTAAGACTAATTGATTATCTTAATTGTCTCGGAAAGACCAGGAAGTTCCTGCTTTTTTTTTTCCTCCCTGTGTGTTTCAGCCTGTTTAACATTGTCTGTGACAGATGTTAGCTCTCGGAGAGTTAAAAATGTCTGATGCAAATTCCTCGTCATTCCTGGACCTGCAGACACGTCCAGCAGATGGAGAATCTGTTTTGACAGGATGAGATTCAGAAAAGATGTAGAATAAAAAAAGCAGAGTAATGAGATGTGAACTGTCTTTGAGTAATCTTAAGAAAAACTAAATGACTCCTTTTTCTGTTGCATGAGCAGAATATTACAAGCAACTATTTTGTTGTTAGCTACAAGTCTGAAATTAGCAAAATATAAAATCAAAATATACTGATTGGTTTATCCCTCGATGACTAGTACAATGAAAAAAATGTTCCCTGGAAAACAGTTTTAAAGGAAGAATGTGCAACATTTTAAACAAATAAAGCAGAAATCAAGTATCTCCTCTGTGAATGTCATTCTGAGTCATGACTGTCTACAATGAGTGAGAAGTGTGAGTCCTACTGGCTGTACTTGTTAATACAAATCGTTTTATTGTATGAAAAGAAGCCCACAGCATTATGAAATACGTTCCAATTAGCTCCAGATTTAGAAGCTGCAACAAGTGACGGACAGTAATGCATCAATAATCATCATTCAGTAATATAACGTTACATTCTGATATAATCTACTTAACTAAATTATTCTCCACTTTAAAATGAACTGTATTATTAAAATGTCTGAGTACTTATGCCTCATTACTTATTCTCTTCTTTGGTCTACTTCTTCAACTGAACTCTGCCATCAACCAGAACAGATGAAATCATTTCATCAGTCTGCCCGCGTCCCCCATAGGAATGGTTCCACAACACAGGAAATGCAGAGCAAGGGGAGACTGTGAATCGTGACTGGTGATCCATGTGTGGGAAAACCAATATTTAATTCACCATAATTTGTTTTTTTAGGTATATGTCCCAGCCGGTCATTATGGCCGTTAATATCTGTGTCTGCCCGACAACTGCATGTGTCACTTGGTAAAAGCGGTACATACTGCCGAGTTAACCGTGGTTGAAAGCAGACTTTCCCTCTGCAGCTGATTCTGTTGAACTTCTTAACACAGACGTGCTTCTTAATGACACTCTTTTCAACAGGGGGTCCTCCTGATTGCAGCCCTACTGTGGCTCGTCGTGATTGACACAGGACACAGTGGCTGATGGGAAATGATTAGCAGCGGCCTGGCTAGTCAATCAAAGCCGTTTAATTAATTTAATTAACGCCTTAGCTTTCCCATTGTCCTGTGCTGTTGACTCAGAACGGCTCTACCCATCCATGTCTTCAGCAGGCCTTTCCACCTCACCTCGTCCCTGTCATTAGCAGGCTGGAGTGGCAGGACAATCAGGCGGAGCACTGGTGCAAGCCTGCCATGCTTGTACACACACACACACACACACACACACACACACACACACACACACACACACACACACACACACACACACACACACACACACAAACACACACACAAACACACATTCTTGTACACTTGGGTCCAATCAGTCCATCAACTTCGATGTCTTCTCAGTCTCACATATATTCTCTCTTTTTCACGCTCTCTCTCTCTCTCTCTCTCTCTCTCTCTCACACACAAACAGCCTGGCCTGGTCCCAGGAGCCCATTCATGGCCAGTGATTGTCATTCACAGCTGGCTCTGTGACCTTGACAGGGATAACAGAAGCACCACTGAGGGATGCTACTGCATACTCTCTCCTTCTCTCTCTCTCTCTCTCTCGCACACACACACACACACACACACACACACACACACACATACACATGCACAAGCACACACATACACATACACATACACATACACACAAACAGGCAAGAGTCAGAATCCTCCCCATGTTTCCCTTAATACACAGGGGCATGGGGAGCATGTGTTTGCACTGGTCTTGAGTTGGCTTGTGTGGGTGTGTTTGTGCAGAACTGGCATGATAATGATTAAGTGTGATGATAGTTTCTGACTTTTGCAGCACACTTTGCCTTGCAATGAACATGTTTGTCTGTATTTATTACAGATAAAACCTTAAGTCCAACTTTTGATGTCTGTGAGTAAAGGTTGTCATTCGATTTTTTTTTACTAGAATCATATCAATGTTTACAAATCTGATATGGAGACAAACCTACTGAGTCTCTCTGGATGTGTGCACATGTTTGAACATTCCTGCTGGTTCTGATTGTTGCCATCCTCACACCTGGCAGACACTCAGACAGAGGGAGGTGTTATCAGGCTTTAAACACACACACAAGCCAGCAAGCATTCAGCTACACACTCCGGTGCCGACCTATTGTTTTGGTGCTCATTTTCTCTGGCTGCTTGGAGGCGTTTGGTGTTGCGGAGCTACCACACCTCCTGTCATCTACCCCCAGAATCACATGCCCTGCAGCCTTTCATGTCTACTCGGGTGGTAATGAGAGCTGATAGAAAGGGGGTGAGATTCTCCCATCACAGCTCCCACACACACAGAGGCAGACAGACTCGTACAGAGACAAAGCCACCGGGTGCACGTTTCTATGCCAGCATGTGTGAGAATCCGAGTGTGTGTGTACGTTGCAGATTATCACACTTCCCTCCCACAGAGACATCTCCTAATCACACCAAACTCTTCCTGACACTTCAGTTACTCTTCAGCTGCACTTCCTGCGTCTTTATCAGCGATCTCTTCCTCTCTCGTACTTTCTACTCCCTCCTCTCTCACCCCCCCCCCCCCTTATCCTCCCTGTACGTCCGTTCCTGTTTTCCCTCCTCGTCTTTCTTGCATCCTTTAAAGTTGGAAGTTTGATGCACAGCCATCTGTGAATCCGACTAAAGTTGCGCCTTGGTTTTCTTCATCTGACCCAGTTTTTCACTCTCAGCAGGTGTTGGCTCGCACTGTGATTACAGCTCGGAAACATCTCTGTCTTGAGTGACAGCTGTTGCACCTGTGAGAGTGTGTGTATATGCATGGGTAGGCTTTGTATAGCGGTGTTTATGTCCTCACAACGATAGAACAGGAATACAATTCACAATGCTAGTCTTACTTTGCTGTTGAATTAGGAATATCCAAGACAACTCAAAGTACGCGAAGGTGCCCTTGATATTACTTATTTTAAAAACCGATAGACGAGAGTCATATATTTAAAACATCATGGAGAAAAAGAAACGGCAAGTGAAATAAAGGTTTTTCTTTTTTTATGTAGCACATTTACCATTAATCTCTCTCATCATCTAGTATGATGAACAAAAGGAGCAGAGGGAGTGAAAAATGGGAGAACATTGAACACTGAGATTTAAAAAAAGGATGAATGCAAAGTGAGATACAGTTGCTCAGTGAAAGAGCACATTAGATGGACACATTAGAAGAAGAACCAAGCGTGGCCCAAGAGCGAGAGGGAACAGAGGGAAATGATGAAGCGAATCATGGAGATAAATGGCAGAGAGCCTTTAGAGAGGCTGTAAGGGCTTGAGCTCCGTCTGGTTTGTAACTCTGCAGTCTCATCTCCCATGCTCTTTCAAGTGGGGAGTAGAAAGGCCCTAACTGTAGCTGCTGTTCCAGGGAAGCGCACTCTCATTAAAGGTGACCTCATGGCCCTGCTCTGATCATGAGGCAGAGAGCAGCGGGGGGGGCAATTTTATCCCAGACACCGAGTAACAGTGCAGAATGAGTCCCAAAAGGATGTCTTTCCACCATGCACAAAAAAAAAAGTCCTGACATGTTTTGGGTTGAGCTGTTCTAATGAAAATGGCTGAATTTGAAATCTAAACTCTAACTGGCTGTTTCCACCGAGCTCCTTTGTAAAATGTCTGCAAGAAGTCAATGTGATGCCTCGTCCACCATCATGGTTATGTTGTAAACATTACACTTTGAGTTCTGCTGCGTCCTTGTAACGTCATGTCTTGCTCCCTGACACCCATTCCAAAAATCTCCTGCTTTGGGGGACATGTGAAGGGGTTACATTTCAGTTGCAGGCTTTCCTAAAATCTTCTAGAAATATGGAGGGATGCATGAGTGAAAAGTTCTATGGTGGTGCAAATCCTGTGTGCAGTTTTTGGCTTCACATTACATGGAAGTTTAATTTGATGATGGTCTTCAAACACAGGCATAATAGTAGACTCATTCCTTACAACCACACCACAACAGTTTAAAAGATCAAACCCTGTCTACTATTCAACACTTATCCATGTTTGCAATATCTAAGCTCTAAAGCATTTGTTTGTCAATCCCAAATATCCTCCCAGTGTCAACAGCAAAGCCAATTAGATCGTCTTAAAGTATTTATAGAGTGACTCATTGTTTTGGTGTGTGCTCTGTGCTCCAGCACTTTGGACATAAAGGGATGAAAACATGAGTATGGGGCTGAAAATCACAGGATGAACTCTGTTCTGTTCTGAACATGACACGTAGAGGCAGATCTCCAACATCAAATACTTCAAATGTGGATTCTCATTTATGGTCAACTTTGTGTTTCATCTCTCTGCAGTTGGTTTGTGTTTATGTATTTAGATTAGCATGAAGACTAATACAAGTGAAGAACAGAAAGCTTTGCTCTCTCCAAATGTAGAATAACAGAGCTCTATGAAAAAGAACAACATCCATAAAACGTCCCAATGCTGCAAGACAAATGCTCTTTGGATTAAACCAGGCTAACCTTTTTAGCGTTTATGTTTATAGAATTTAATTTATTGGCTTCGAGCTCAGTCCTCAGGTAAGAGGGTTGTTTTAATTTTGTCATTTTATCAATTATTATTCCAATAAGGTTAAACACTTTTCATCTGAACCACTTAGTTATGGATCACCTGCAGGAGATCAAGAAGTGTTGAGGTGAACCTTGTAGTCTTTTTTCTCCTGTAATGTTTGCTGACTCATTGAAATATCAGTTAACACTAAACACTAAATGAACGGTAGACATGATGAAGTTATGGTATGTACATTTGTGTTTTCTCAAACTAGTTTCAACAATCATGCCCCTGAACCTCTCTCCAGATGTGTTCAAAGACAGGACTGACATACAACAACCTAGATCTACTTGTAGACAATCGGCTTAGTCCATCAAAGGCTGTAAACTCTAAAACACATCAACACCTGAAATAAAAGGAATCTCGGATTTAAAATCGTTTACAAAAAAGGTGAAATGCTCACTGCAAGCAAACCAGAGCTGTACCTATGTTTAATTTGTGTCTTAAATCTGTGATTTAATTTCATTGGTTGTTGGAATTTCTATTGTCATATTGTCTTTGATGTATATGTATGTCATTTAGTGTTTTTGAGTTTGAAATTAGCAATAGCTATAAACTCTCTGTGCAGCACATCAGTTTCATGCAACTATGTGAAAATGTATTTTCCCTATTATAAAAATGAATTCAATGTGCTTTCTTTACTTTCACAAAAAGGCTGCTTGAAAAAGCTTGATGCATACTGAGCAATATGTTTGGAGGCATGCTCACAGTTTTGTTTTGCTTTTCATAAAGAACAGGACGTAGTAAAGTCTGCCAACGTAACATTTTTTTTTGTTTCCTCATATTTTGCCCCCGATCGTCTGCCCTGAACTCAGGCGCTGCAAAGATCGAGGCCTCAGTTGGAGTGTGTTGCTCTTCTATATTTCTCTAACATGCTGTATTCTCTGTCTTTTTTTTCTCTCCAACCTGCCTGTTCCTGTTGTCTGGGAATCTGTGGATGCTTCTGGCTATGACAGTCTCATGTGAGTATATGTTTCCAAAAGTCCCGCTGTGAGATTCCTCATTAAGGAGGATTGTTAGCCATCAATCCTGGAAGCACTTTAACTAAACACATCACTATTGTATCAGGCTATTTCACAATACAAGTAAAAATACAATTTCCATGATTTGTTTCAGATACTTAACTGATCCAATGTTCTTATCTAAAAGAAGTCTCTTGGATTTTAAAGTGCTCACAGCAGGACGCCAGGGCTGTTGCAGAATATGCTAACTCTCCTACTTTATACGGAGGAGTTATCTCACTGATGAAATCAAATCAAAGTCTTGTGTGATATAAATTTTTAAATGCCAACTATCTGGAATTTTGCATCACCATCGAAGCTCAGTGAGCTCCTTTTGCACCAAAGTATATTAAGCAGCACACTGATGCTAATAAAAAGTGTCTCAGCATACTGTGCTCCGGAGAAATAAAAAATAGAAGCTGTTCTCCAGTCCAGGAAGCAGACTGATTAAGAATTAAACACCAAAAGCTTGTGTGGCAATTGTTTGAGTTGTTGGTGTCATCGTGTGTTTCTGTATGTGTTTGTGTGTCTGTGTGTGTGTGCAGGTGATTTCAACAGAGAAGCCTGGAAACCATATCTTCAGACTGACAGGTCCTGGTGCTGACCAGGATCCCAAAGGTCTCTTCACCATCGACATAGACACAGGAGAAGTGTCAGTCAGCCGCTCATTGGACCGGGAGGCCATTGACTCCTACCAGGTCAGTGTGTGTGTGTGTGTGTGTGTGTGTGTGTGTGTGTATGTGTGTGTGTGTGTGTTTGTGTGTTTGTGTTTCCCTTTGTTAGCTTCATTGATTGTTGTGTTGTGTATATTCCTTTATTTTCTCTAGCCAGCTCTGCATTGTTTCTGTGTGACTCATTGTAGGGCTGGGTATTGGGAAGGACCTCACGATACGATACATATCAAGTTACCATAGCAACAAAAATATAAGTCCTGGGCACTGACAAATTAGGACATTCTCATTTTTTTTACCCACCTGCACACAATAAAAGGTGCAGGAAAGCAGCTGAATACATTACAACTCATTTGAAATACTGTTGACATTAACACAAGACAAAATGAGCAAGATTCTCGACTTCTAACACTTCTTATCAGTAAATAATCATTGGCTGTTAAACGGGAATGGATGGGCTTTGTATTTTGTCATCGCTGAACTGATGCTCTCAGAAGAAGAACATTATTAGAGCCCGTTGGAGAGGCCTGTTCTGTTTGGTGCCCCTTGCCCCTTTAAGTTTGTTGATGGAACCATTGCTGTAAGGAAAGAAAGTTTAAGAGGGTCATATAAGTGTACTTTTTAAGTAAATTGATTAATCTCATCCTGTTTTCTGAAACTAGACGTCAGTGCGGGCGTTCAGCTGGATGCAAGCTGTTGATAAGCTAACTGGCTTTTATAAAACCTCAAAAATAATTCACTCTGTAAATACCAACAGATGTGAGAGGAGAGCAGGCAGAGGAGGGAGGCTGAGAGCAGCAAACATATCATCTTAATTTTCTCTGGGTGTCTTTCCCTGCTCTGGAATCATTACATGCAAGATGAAACCAGGACATTGACTTTCAGTGGTTACCGTCTGGTTCCAGTTGTTTACAAAGCACCTTTGACAGCCAGTAACCAATCGTCCTTGTATCTCATGAATAATCTGGTAAACAGACATTATGGTCTGTTAGAGAGAACATACATCCAGTCATTATACAGGTTCAATCTATTAACATAAAGGACTCTGTTTATACAACCCGTGGAGCGCTGTCCAAAGAGCATGAGGCACGTGTGTTAGTGGTGTTTCAGCTTCGCTTTTTACACTTAATCTGTCTGCAAAGTCAGACACAAGGGGCAAAGTGGTTGCTTGATTATTCATGTGAGTGTCAAACAAATCAGGCTAATCAGGGTGTTGTCTTCCATTCCATTTGAAAGCCACATATAACCTTTACATTACTTGAAATATGTTGGATTTTTGTCTTTTTTCTCTGTTTGTAAGAGATCATGCTGGGTTCAGACTCAGGATTATTACTTTTATCCACTTCCAATATGTCAGTGTACACCCAGAGCACACGCAGACTACTACAAGTAATGTTGTGATATGTAGGGCTGACACCCTTCAGTCGTTAGTTGGTTGATGAACTCTCGTTGGTCGGACAATCACATGTGTTACTTTCATAGGGAAGATGAGCTTAATCCATTTAGCCTTTTTTTAGTGATGAGAAGGAGGTAGGATGTGTTTTGTTTAGGAGTGATATTGTGTGAGAAAACAACATTGTTTACGGATAAACCTATTTAATAATATAGCAATAGCAATTTTATTTATATAGCACATTTCATTACAGATAAGCTCAATGTGATTTGTATTGAGGTTAAAAACAAAATCAAAATACAGCATACAAAAGAAAGAAAGTGTTTCCACAGTCATTAATAATTCATTCACACGACAAAGCAAACATCAGTTACCACAAAAGTGATCATACATACACACACACATACAAAAAAAACTATTCATATGCTTTCGAGAACAGGTTTTGAGTTTTGTTTTAAAAGTAGAAACAGTAGTAATGGACCTTAGGTCAGCAGGGAGTTTGTTCCGTAGAAAAGGACCACAGTAACTAAAGGCCCCCTCTCCAGACTTGAAGGTGATTCTGTGTTGTACGGTGAGCCATTGGAGAGTTTTGAGGACTGGAGTTATATGATAAAATTTCCTCATACGGGTCAGGACTCTGGCTGCTGGATTTTTAATAAATTGAAGTTTTGCTACAGATTGTTTGGATAATCCGGCATATAGAGCGTTGCAGTAATCTAACCCAGTTGAGATGAAACCATGGACTAATTTCTCAGCGTCAGTTTGGGATATGAAGGATCGGAGTTTTGATATGTTCTTTAAATGGTAAAATGCTGTTCTGGTAAGGTTGGAGATATGATTGTCAAAGCTAAGGTCAGAATCCAAAATAATGCCAAGATTTCTGGCCTGCTCACTGTATTTCATGGACATGGATTTGAGGTGAAGATGGATTTGCTGTCTCCGATTTTTAGGACCAATGTTGAGTATTTCTGTTGTGTCTGTGTTTAGTTTGAGAAAGTTGCTGGACATCCAGGAGTTGACATGTTTTATGCAGTCTGTTAGTTTGTTTCTTACTAATATATCTTACGCATATCTTTCTGTTATATTTATCATATGGTTTTATGGACAGAAAGTCAAAACAGCCGTCACGACTTTGGACTCTTGCGTTCTAGGAGAGACTTTAGACCTTGAGGCACATTGCTATGCCTCTGATTAGCACCGTGGGGTCTACCTCCCTGTGTTGGCTTCTACAATATATATTAGCTGATAGCTCAGCTGATGGATTTTTCCAGCACACGCGTGTCTAGACTTTTCTGATTGGGGTGGCCCATCTAAGGCTCTGAGGTATGCAGGTGTTGCCTGAAGTGTGACGTGCGCAAAAACACACACAAACAAATATAAATGATTAACCCTTTCTAACCTCATCAATCATATCTACTTTATAACACAAGATAATGACAACATTAGCTTAATATTTTAGTGACACAAAAAGATAATAATGCATGTTCACAGTCACAATTTAAAGTACTTAAAAATGTTAATGCACACTCTTGCACTCCTGTCTAACTGCCAATGTTAGTTCATTGCAAGTAAGACAGAGTACACAGTGTCCTATGCACCTAAGGAATAGATTTGCTAAGTTAATTTAGAATTTAAAGTTCAAACAAAAGAAAATATGCTACATTGACAAGACAACTACCAGCAGCTTTCTACAAAAAATACCTAATAGTTGATTTTAACACAAGTCCAGAACTTGATAGGGCAAATATCCAATCAGGTACATTTGCTACCCACATAACAGGATTTCTGTTGGTAAATACCAATAACACTTGGTTTTTGCTTTGCTTGGTGCTGTGTGCACATTAGGAATCAAACAAAAGTATTCTCTTAACATAGAAGAAGGTCAGAACTGAGAGTAGAAGCAGTATACATTTCAGCTGTACCCTCTCTTTACCCCACACTGTGTAAAATACTGATTTATAAGATTTGGGTTTACACAAGTGTTGGAAAGCATAATGTCAAAACATGCCACATTAAGTCCTTACAGTATCAAACGAGCCAGGTGTTAGCTATGAATATGAGTGTGAGGTGGTATTTCTGAGTTTTGAAACACGCCATTAAGCAAAGAAAAGAAAAACAGGATGCTAAAGCAAATTCTGCCATTGACAAGGAGAACGTTGGCATGTGGAATAGTCTGAAGCTCGATAGATCGATATTAGGGAGAAAAAACATCCGATACCGATATATATTGGACGATATCTTTCTTAGGTCTATCTTCAATTTGTTGAGACAGATATAGATATACACATATATTGTGTTGATCCCCCAAATGCAGTCATACTGTGCAGGTACGTGCATCACTTCTTGACCCTCTGAAGAAGTATCATGCTTGTTATAATCCATATAGTTCACTTTTCTGGTGACAGCCAGAAAGAGAACTGCTAGTCTGATACAACGATACTCAAATGAAATGCATTTTGAATGGTGAATAAATCTACAAATATCGGTGCATATCTATGATAAAAGCCAATACCAATAGTGACTAGTTATGTTAATATCAGCCAAGATTATTTGGCTCTTATATATGCCATTTAAAGAGTTTGGAGGATTGAATCTATTTTTAAACATTTCCAAAACCAAAATTAAAGAGATTGTTACTAAACATTTAACTGCTTGTTTATCTGGTGTGCCTTATAGGCTCCAGTTGCTATCAAGGCTTTCTCATCAACCTACTTCTTCTACCACCTTCTTTAGAAACTAAAAAGATTTTCCAAGGCTTCTGAGTGCATCACTTACTAACTTCATGTTTGTGTATTTGTAAGCTAACTAGCAAAAAGCCCACACCTTAATTAGCACTTCAAACACCTTGAATGTTGTTGTTGTTAAACTTGAATGTTTATAAAGAGGTGAAGGACTTTCATACTTTTCATACTTTGAGAGGTGAAGGACTTTCATACTTTTCATACTTTCAGACTTTCATACTTTCATACTTTAATAATTAAATCCAGTGTTATTAAAACTCCTGGCTGACGACAGGGAAAAGAGGTGTAGAGCTATTCCGGATTTAGCAAGATTTCACCGAAGTCTGTGTTTTTTAACACCAAGAGTTCAAGGGAAGAATGTGTGAAAGACACAGTTCTATGATGATAACACAAAGAGAAACTTTGGCTATATTCTTCTTACATGTCTTCAGGCTGGTACTATGTTTTAACCTTGTCAGCGTTGCTAATACAACATCGTATTATTCACAGAGCAAAGATCATGAAGAAATACTTCGAAGCAATCTCTCCAACACTTGATAATGTATCCATCATGTAGTGACAGCTTGTTAACATCAGGTTTTGTGTTTTTTAAAACAACAGGGTTCATTAAAGAGTCTGGAAGCAACACAAACATCCCAGATGCTACCTCATTACTTTGCAAAGCCCCGCCCACTTAATGACCCACCAAACACGCCGCTAAACCTCAATTTCCATAAATACTCTGCCGCGTCTTTCCACAGCAAGCGCCGCGGCCCGTCTATTTTCGAGTACCCTGCTGGCAAGCGTCAAACTGGACAAAGTGAATCAATTCCAATGAATCAAAAATCCATTGGGGCGGCCCCCGACCAGCGTTCATCACCATTATGGTTGCCAGTGTTCCGATGCTTACTCCTCTTCCACTTTTTTCCTGATTATTTTTTCTCTCCTATAGACTGTTAATTCTCCTTCATTTTTCTTTGGTGACTTTCATTGATGAATTTGTTTTTATATAATATCTTATTTTGCATTTTCCAACAAAAGTAATACACACATCACAAATCAACAAAGTCTATAACAAGGATTTACACAATCTCAATAAAGAGACACACAGACAAAAATGAGACAAACTTTTGTTTTAGCATAAATAATGCACGCAATGCTTAGCAGGGCAATGAGAGTGAGTGCTGTCAGATGGCGCCCCCTAAGGGAGGTTTCCTACTGTTGTTTTGTGCCACTGCTTTGGTTTAGGTTTTTTGGCTTTTAGGGGCCCCCTACTGGTCTGGGGCCACAAGCAGTTGTCTGCCTTACCTGTTGACAAGCAGCGCCTCTGACTGGACAGAATAGAACAACCTGGACAAGAAGTTTGAATTTGAATGTATTTATTTAAAAGGGACAATGCAATTTAACGTGGTTTGAAACTGATGTGCTGCATAAAGAGTATATAGCTATTGCTAATTTCCAACTTGTGTCCCTAGTTGGGCCTTTGGACAGACAAGTCAGACAAGGAAAAGCACAGCACGTCCCGTCAATTTCAAAATAAAACACTATATACAAACTCACTATCGTATTTTCCATCAATTTATCAACATAACATCAAACCGGATGAACAACAAATCATCCTCAGAAAGACAAAGCAACATGTTGTTTGTGCGATTTTATCTTTATTCCGCACGCACGGAGTATTTGGAAATTGGGGGTATCTGCTGTCTCTGCAAAATGTGTTTAAGACAGTCTGTCAATATGTATATAAAACAAAAAGTAGCAACAGTTGGGTCCTACTCGATCGGCGACATCTGGTCTTCAAAAATGAAGCCAATGCAAAAGTGCAAAATCCTGCAGCTCGTTGACTGTCTGCTTGAGGCTGGCTGCATGAACACAGGAAGTCACATACACATGACGGGCAAAAAATAGAGAGTTTTTACAGCAGAAATTAACATGTTTACAGCCTGATACAAAAAAAACAAATAAGTCTGGTTAGTTGTTGTCATCACTGGACCATACTGTATGGGGGGGTTAATTTTTTTTAAACTGCTCCGTTTTGATTTTGAAAACTATATGTGTTATCCATAGTCAGGTGCGTAGCTGACATGATTGACAGGTGGGTGCGATGTAATGGTTCGTCAAAGTAAATAATAATAATACATTTTATTTATAAGCACTTTTCAAAACTCAAAGACACTGTACATTTGTTAAAAATCCGCCTCAGCTCCAGCTTTCAGCCTCTCCTTTCAAAACCAAAAGTCTAATGAGATAATGTTGCCTGCTGCAAAGTCTAAAGACACCGACAAAGAGAGAAATTGAAAAGAGGACGGTAAAGAATAGACTCAGGGATCGAGGGAGCTCCTCCATTAAGATTTGAATGTGTTTGCTTTGGAAAAACTTTAGCTCAGCGCCAAAATATTTAACGACACAAAGACTGAGCTGAATCCAATGTGACGAGGGACTTTAAGAGCTAGAGAGACACAAACCTACTTAGGATGAACAATGAAAATAGTTTGAAGCTGCTGATTTATTATAATAGAGAAGTGCATGACCTGGAAGACAGAAGAATCCTTAATATACAGTATGCACATGAGGCTGGATGACGTATACGACCAGTACATCATCTGTCTATAGGTGATAGAACTAAACTCTTCTTTACTCAGTTGTTTCCACAGTTGAAGACTTCTGAACAAATTTGAATCCTCACCTGAGTGACATGTCTCTCCTCTCTTTTAATTTTCCACAATTTCCCAGTTTGGGATCAATAAAGTAATTCTATTCTATTCTATTCTTCGGCTTCTTTTGTCCATACGATGCTTTTTTTTTTTAACACACAGGGTCATGTATGAGCCGATTTTTGTCTTTCCAATCAGACTTTTCACAAACCACTATTCAGTTCCTGCCTTCGGCTCTTTATTTTTAAAGGAAGACGGTGCGACTTCTTGATCCAGTAGATGTCGCCCTTGACCACCAGCATGAAACCAAAACAAACTGCTCTTTGGCCACACCTACGCTATTCTGAAGCCTCCGCTCTCCTCCAGCGACACACCTCCAACCCCTCCCCACTCGCGTTCACATGAAGGAGTTATGTATTAGAACGCACCATGTTTAAGAACCATTGAGCACAAGCAGTGGACAAAATTGTTCTTTGCTCGAGCTGCAGTCGCCTGTGTCCTGCATTTTTTGTTTTAGCAGGCTAATGTTAGCACACTTTGGTTAACTAGCTTCACATTGAACATAAATTAACACAGAATGACCGTTATATAAAGACACTTACATGACATCCAAATAAGCAGGGAGTATGTTTTTCTTCTTCTCTTAGTCCTTGACTAAAACAACTTTAAACTCAAGGCCGTCCCGTCCATGTAAACATGATGTAAACACAGCTCTGACAACACTACAGCTGGAGGGACTGGAGCTTCTCACTCACTATAGAAAGTCATGACCCAGGGAGACATTTACAGATGATAGACTTGATTTCTGTTTTATTTATGTGTAAAATGTCACTTGTTCTGCCTTTAAGACGCAACTCCACATTACAAGAATAACAGAAATCATAAAAGTTCACGAGTAAGCTCTGTTTGTGGCAAACACAGACTTAATTGAAACTGTCAGTCAGTAGGTCAAACTTCCAGCATAAAAGCTATCAAAATATTACGTATAAGTTTTAGATTTTAAATGCATTGAATGCATTTATAAGATAATTAATCCGTCTCATGATACCAGATTAGCATTAGTCTTCTTTTTACAAACACACTGAGGGATTTCTCTTTTCATGGTCTGAACAAAGACAGACCAAAAAATTATATGAAATGGCTTTTACACCCCCATTAGAGTGAATGCTGCCTTTGATGTGTGATCATTTCAATGACCTGGAGTTAGAATTAGCTTCTTACATGATCATTATTTCTAACGTGGTTATTGGAGTTCCTGAAGGAGAGCTGTTATGTCTTCATCGTGTTGATGCACGTGCAGGCTTCACATGGTCACTCATTTCTGAATTCTCTTCTTCACGAGCAGGCCTGTACGATATCTTGTTCACTATTATCACAAGCAGATAGTCTGTATCTCAGTCCTAAGTCAGTACAAGGGGCTCCTATCAAATGTAGCGTCTGTTTTTAGTGACGGTCCTCTGTGTACACAATGAAGACTGTATCACTTTTATGGTGCCCCGTGCTCCCTGCAGGCTGTCCCGCTCACATTCATTATCAGGGTCTCCATTGCTTCTGTAGCTAATGGCTTATGTGGGAGTTTAAACATGAAATATTCAGAGGTGGATTGAAATCCCCACTTACTCTAAAGGCACTTTATTGGCACTGTGAAAAGGAGACCTTGGGGTCTTTTAAATCTAACATGGCAGAGCCTTTAAACGTGTTAAATGTGTCTGTTTTGGCTCTATGATCAATATTTTTGAATCTACACATAATCACATTACTACTAGTGTGTTAAAAGGGGCTGCCATATAACACCCCAGAGTATTTCATCTCCTGATTCTGGTGTTCCTCTCACTTCTATGGAGCTTTTAGGGCTCCATAAAAACCAGGATATAAATCGCACCAGTATATAAGGCAGTCTGTTTTGGGGGTCTCCTAGAGGGGAAAAAAGGGAAAAACTGTCCACAGTGTATAGCTTCTGTTCAGCTGTGTAGCTCTGTCCAATACCATCTGTTATTGCCATGTGGAGTTTGTAGTCCTTGTAGTTGTATGGTAGTTGAGCTCTCAGCTAACAGTACGTTGATAGTTGTGAGGTATAGACCCATTTACCTAGAGTCGCTCTGCCCACCTCTGCTGTTCATCTAGGCAGGATTATGAGCTATAAACTGCTAAAAAGTGACATTGCCAGCCTGCTCAGCCTTTGCCGTTACTCTGTATATCACGACACATTGAAGCAGCGGCTCTCAGTACACAATGAATGGGGGCAGGTTGCACACGGTGAGTGTTGGTAGCGTCTGCTCTTGCAGTCATGACAGCAGGCGCAGCCTTTCATACCATTATACTGGTTTCACTGGTACTGTTTAGCATGCAGTCCACTTTTTAAATGAAAGACAGAATTAAAAGTGCATCTGATACACCTCATGTGATGTTAGTTTTTTTTTTTTTCTTTTTCTGGAAACTCCTACTGTGGTATAGGAATGTATCCCTTCTGTCTTTGAGAAACAGTTGCTTCAACACAGATAAATAAAAAACAACCTGTGCAGACAACCTGACCAGAACAAACAAAAAATGGGTAACGTTGATATCTGGTATGTTTTTTTTTTGTACAGTTCCACTGAATGTTCAAACTGCCACACAAACATAAGGTGGTCTGACCATCATTTTGTAATCCGTGATGTGTTTGTGGGCAAATGTAAGAAAATGCCAAGTCTATTATTAACTGAATACAATAGAGTCAGATGATATTTAGATTTAGATCATGTCCATCTGTCTGTAGAGTGTTGCTCCTCGTGTTCAGGGTCTTAGTCTCGACCGTGTGCAGCCACCTGATAACATGGACACGTCCTCTTCTTCAGGCACATGTTTAAGGTCCAACTACTCTCTCTCCTTCTCCTTCTCTTAATTTACAACAATAATTCAACCAAGGTTATATTAAACAGATTATCCTGATGATTTATTCTATTCCATTCCTTCTTCTCTTTGTTATGCTGCTTGATGATTGTCTTTATTTTAAATCACATTATAATCGTCCTAGAAATAAAAAATTAAAAAATCAGAAAAGTTTACTGGTACTTTAATGCGCTGGTGAGTTTTGGAAGCATAATCTGAAACAATATGGATGCACACATTGTTAGAAATGAAAGTACAAACCAAGCAGAACTTTGCAAACACATCTGAGAGAAGTGCAGTCAAACTTCAGCTGAAAAAACAGCGAGGGGTCAGCTCCAGACAGATGGAAAGTGGGAATTGTAAGTAGGCTATTACAAGAACCATAAGCAAGGCAAACAAACAAACGCCAGACAAAGTAAACACTTGCTGTGGAATAGCAAACAGACACAGCGATCAGCTGGGCCACATGTTCAGAAGGATTTAATGTCAAACATTATTTCCTTATTAGGCTCAATTAGGGAGAAAATGAATGCTAATGAGATGGAAAATGGAGAGGCAGGGAGGGGGGGTGCAGGAGGAGAATGGGGCTTATCAACGTGTTTGTGACAAGCTCGGGTCGGGTCGAGAGTGGCGGCGGAGAACTCTAATTGGCTTAGAACAGAGGAAGGGTAGAACGTGAAGTGATAAATAACAGTCTTGTTTACACAGGTAGAGATATGACCCTCAGTAATGCAGGTCATCACAACAATAAGTGTGCTGAGTCCTTTGGGCTGCTTTCCTGGCAGATGTGGAAATGTTTGGCCACACAATATGATATAGATACACAAAGGCTCCGTAGGACAATCTTTTGGAGTTAAAACATGTTTTTGTTTTCTTTGTGATTTGCACATTTAAGCTTTTGCTTAAAATGCTGGTTAGACCAAAATAGTCTGGAGTTGTAGGCTCATTATCACCATCACTAGTGTTGATAATTTGATGCTTTAGATACTACTCTTCAAATATCAGCATTTAACTCTTTAACGTAATTAAAACCAAAGTTTTCTTCTCGTCTAGTTTCACGTCTGCTTACTCTGGCCTCAGAGCTCGGTGTCTCAGCTCGAGTCTTGCAGTAGAAAGTCACATTTATCCTTGTGATCTTCTCTGACAGCAGATCCAAAAGACACCATATACCCTCTATTCCTTCTGTCAAGCCACAAAAACACAGGGACAAAGGGAGGGCTCACTTAAAAAACAAACATATAGACCTATCTCAGTCCTGCAAAGACTGATCGGAAACTGACAGCTGTTTAGAATTTCTAAATATCTGAGATTTCAAAAAACTGTCCAAAGCTGTCCGCTCAAAAACTGTTTTGTTAGCTTGTCAAACTGTGCAAATAAAGCCAAACATTTTCACCTATATTTACCTTTTTCAGAGAAAGTAGAATTCAAACGGCGTCATGCAGCTCAGCTGATGGAAATGGCTTTGGCTGTGGTCACTGTCTTTTTATATTTACATTAATTTTAAGGTTTTTGCTTGATGGAAAGTAGCAAAGAAAATAAAGTGAAAGTTTAATTATGCATGCATGATTTGATATGTATAGAAATGTGCACATCACTCAAAGCTAAATTGTCTGTCAGAACCATGGGGAGGAGCTTTTCCACCCTGATACAGAGAGTTTAAAGGTCAGTCTCACTGTGTCAGACGTCTGTAGCAGACGTCTGCTACAGTATGTTATTCAGCATCACAATTTTTGCGATCACTTATGAACAAGCAGAGATGGATTGGTGCTATCAGCTGCAAGATGCATAAAGATAAAAGACATGTTGTCATCTTTGCACATGCATTGTAGAATATATTTTAAAAAGTATAGTTTTTGAGCAGAGAAAGAGCATTACACACACATCAGCATGGCAGGTGCACTTTAACACTTTGCACTTCCTGGTGCATGCCTAATTAACTGTCAGTCATTCATGTGAATTTGAAAGTTAAGTGTCTACAAATGATTGGCTACTCATTGCTGATGATGCTGCAGTAGTGTGATGAACATGAGTTGAAATATGAATGAGGAAGAAGGGATCTGATGACAGCTCGCCGGTCCTCCCTTGAGACGTTAAAACTCCTGAGATTTAGTTTCCCACTTCTATTTTTCAGTCCTCTGTTCCTACAGTTCTCTTAACATTTCCTACAAAAATAACCGCTACATCATACTAATGTATATTAATCCTCTCAGTACAATGCAGAGCAAGGTTGCTCGACACAGAGCAGGTTTTTTAACACAGGTGTTTTAACATTCAGAACAGTGTGACTTTAAGCTTGCTTCAGGCATTTAATTTTTGCAGACAGACACAAAAATATAATTCTCACAATTTGCTAAATGTGGTGACTTTGCATGTTTTTTAGCCTTATACTTCATAGCACAAGGCACAGATCCCTGGGATGTCTACGCAATTTTGTTGTTTAATCACATTTTACAGTCACTGCTCCTGTTTCTGTCCGTCTGGATTAAAGCTGCTCGACTGCGGCTGTTTTCTCCTGCTCAGGTGTCACACAGAGGGTTTTTATATTAATCTGTCGTGTTGCTTATAGGTGGAAGGATAGATGAAAATCAAAACAGTTCACCTTTCTGGTTGTTGAATTGAATACTGTATGTGTGGTTCTGTTGTTATATACAGTTTCTTTCTTGTGTATATCATTTATAGTTTACAGAGTGTGTCCTCCTAACGGAAGAGGTAATGTTTTAATACGTTTCTAATTCTGGGGGAAAAAAAATTAAACATATGTTAACAAGTTCAAAGCAATCAGTCTTTCAGTAACAGTTCATGAAAAACAGCAGGAACAACATGACAAACCTTTTCCACCGTCGCACATTCATGGCTCTCTTCTTGTATTCTTCACGTGTAACATGTTTGTTCCTTTGTGTCTTTAATTTGCATTTAATGAATTTTTGAGTTATCAAGACCTTCCTGTCTGCTGGTCTTGTGGGAAACATTCTCCCAAGTCTTCCGAGTGTGCCCTCATTTTGCAAAGTGTATCTGGGTCCTTGTGCATAATGTGACATCCCACACACTACTGCTGCATGCATGTTATACAGTAGTGACTTAAAATAAGCAAGAGAGAGCTGCAGATAGTGACACATGTTAAAGGTTTGAATATTTAAGCTAACTACTGTCATGACCTGGCTCTGAAGGCCTGATAAATAACAGGGATACATTAATTTACATTTAGTAAAACACCAGTTTAACTAAATGGTGTAAAAGTTTATTAAACAAGATACCAAAAATCACAATTTACAAAAGAGTTAGGTGTGTTTGTCAGTGAATCAGTGTGTCACCTGTTGGGTGAGTGTGTGCTGCATGTGGTAAAGTGTAAAACGAAACTAACATGAGCAAACTACAACAAAAGCCTGATGAGACGAGGAGCTGCGGTGATGAGAGGCTGAGAGGCTGAGAGCGAATGAGAGATGGGTTGACTGCCCGAGCTTAAGTAGCCTAACACCTGAGAGACCGGCCAGGTATACCCAGGTGTGGCAGAACACCGGCCACCAGCCGAAACAAAAACACTCAGACAGAAAGGGCAAAGCACAACAGCAGGCCCTGCTGGCGCGAGGGCCGTCACACCACCAATCAGAGTCAATAAGTCTTTTTAGTCATGATGAAGTGAAGACATATGTGAGAGGGCAATGCTGGGCACAGCCGTAAAAAGAGGCTTGCACTGGGTAAGCCACTTTGTCTTTAATTATTGTGCAGTAATGGGCTAATCACACATCTGAAATACGAAAAGTGCAAAACATGGTTGTCTGAGGGATCCTGTGTACATCCATAACTTTGCATATATGCGCCTTACTATGTGTAGTGGTGATTGGTAAATAATCACAATTCTATTTTTCACACTTTTTTTGTATCCATATAAATGCAAACCATCCATTGCAATTTCAGTAACATATGGTGCACACTCAAACGCTTGAAGTCTTCAGAATACATTCACCACTGTTTCATACAGCTATCTAACGCCTTCCTCATTTAGAGTAGAAGATGCTTTATGAGCGAGAGTCCTGAGACAGGTGAAGCCTGTTGTCCAAATCCCACTCCTGTTTTCTGCTTGGCTGGACTGTAATTTCCTGGGCTTTGGACAGCAGGATACGCTGCCCTGCACACAGGAAAACAGCCCTGATGTGCACTTAGTCCCTGTATGTGGGCAGGAGATAAAGGGCACACAAAAACACACACACACACACACACACACACACCATCAACAGGAGCACCGCATACACCTACTCCCCGTGCAAGAAGACCTTTGGCCACCATAGTAGCTTTTACTCTCATTCCACAGAGTCCTGCATATTTTACTACACCGCCTGTGCCTGTGGTTTATAAATATTTTACATGCTTAATTGTGTGGGCCACTATGATTGCACAACACAGGAAACGGTTCGCCAGCCCGTTGTTTGGTGTCTCATACCACTAATTACTTCTTAGAAATATAATCTCATATCTTACCAAAGTTCAAATAAATTGCATGATAGAAATAAACTTTCTTTGAAGCAGTTTCAACACTGCTCACAGGGACTTTTTTTTCGGTAAGCTTTAAGCCTCTCTCCAGGTCAGGATCATTCCACTCAGTGAGATGTGTCACTATCCTGCTGTCCTTCCAGAAACCCCCTAAAACCCCTGCAGACATACTGCTGTGCCTCTACTCCCAGATAACCTGATTAAACAGTGAGTGCCCTGTTGCTCAGCCTCGGGCATTACTGCTGCTAATACAGCCTGTCCACTGCCTGCTGAGGAGCACAGCACAGCCCCTAATGCACTCGGCTTTAGTACCAGGGCAGCTCTACTTTCATCTGTGGAGACAGGAACGACTTTCAGCATTATCCACTAAAATGGCTGACATTGACCACAAAGGAGGAGCAGTTGATTGACATAGTTAAATAGATTATTAAAGCATATCTCTGAAGGGAGAATAAAAGTGATCACAGAATCGAGGCACCAAACCTGTGCTTCTAATGGTATCACATAGAAAAATGGAAAACACATCTATCGTTTAAGAACACCTTCATCCACATTTTAATTAACAACCATATAATAGTCACAACTCTATTTGCAACTTTATTTCCCCTAAAAAGTGGATCATGTCTTATACCGATGTGACCAGTATACCAGTATAAAATGCTGACACTCACAGCGTCATGACCACATGTTCAGCCACCAGGTAAAGGTAGGAAAATGGGATGCTGTTTGTGGGTTCCTTCCTCACAACTATCAACGTTACTGTAGGCTGAGAGCTTAACTACCATATGGCTAGCAGGACTGCAAACTGATATATTAGTGGTTCTCAACTGGTGGGTCGGGACCCAAAAGTGGGTCTCGGAGCCGTTTTCAGTGGGTCACAAAGGTGTGCCTGGAAGAAAAATTGTGTCCAAAGGTCTATTTTTAAAAACAAGATTGTTTAGTTCATTTTCTTTGTTATATCACACTTTGTACCATCTGAAGTCCAAACTGCACACTTTCTTATTAAATACAATCTGATTGATTGAACTGTATCAGAAATTTGGGTTGCGATTTTTCATGAAGGACTTGGTGGTGGGTCCTGAGGCTCGACCAGTTGAGTACCACCTTACTATACCGAGCTAGTGGACACAGCTGCACAGAAATTGCACGATGTGGACTTTGCTGAATACAATGGAAATTGACAAAAAGAGAGACACCTTTGCACATTTAGCACTTTGCACCGTTATGATGGGAATTACCTGCACAGTGATTACACTCAGCTGTTGTGTCAATGGCATAGCTCAGACCTGAAAACTCCAAATCCAGGCCACCTATGGGGATGAATATATTCCATTGCAAAAGAATCGGTGCAGGCAGCTAAGCCTGGTTTCCACCGACCCTCCAAACAGAACCTTCAGTGGCAGACAAAGGAGATTGAATTATAGGCTACCTTCTGAGAGGAAAGGGTTTTTTTTTCTACCAAGATACACCAGGGAGAGCCTTTGTGACTCTTTCAACACCTTTCTGAAGCAGGATTATTTTTTATCTCACCAGACGGCCAGCTGATGAAAGATCCTTTCTGTAATTTTCTCTACTTTTTCACTCCCCCACTTTTTTCCCATCTTTTGTTCAATCTCTCTCCCTCCAAAGACCATCTATTTATATCGTTCTTTGACTTTCCCACGGGCTTCTTTTCTTTTGATGTAATGAGGAACGTTTCAGATCTGTGACTCTTGGATAGGAAACAGAAAAATAAATTCATACATCACACAATCCAATATTCCAAAAGCAGTTTTGTTAACGTTTGTTTGCTGAAGAGCACACCGAGCCCGAGATGATCACGCTGATTACAACCAGTCAGCTTTTATGACTGCCAATTAGACCACAAAGGCATCCACATTCCACTTTTAAAGATTAAGAGCTGGCTGCTCAAACATGGATAACACAAAGAGCCATGCTGTGATTTCAGTTCAAACAAAAACCTCTTTTGTAAAGTTCTCAGTGTAGGTTGAGCTTTTTCTATGACATCTTGTTTTAGACCAATGCAATTATTTGGGTCAGGAAGTGGTCAAAAAATGAAAGGAATTAATTGATGAGCTCAACCACCACAAATATGGGTCAAATGGATAGAACATTTTAATCAAAACTTTTTCTCTACTGTTCACGATTGCAAACTCCAATATTTTGGGAGTGATAGTGGAGAGAAGTCATGTGTTTTTTTTAAGCGGTAAAAGACAAATGTACTGAGGACTGAGCAATGTACTTGAGAAGCCCCTCTCCAATTTCACTGCAAGGTCATTGTCTTTGTTAGCATGATAAGGTTTATGTGTTACCATGTCATGTTTGACACTACCCAAGTAAGCTGACTGGAATTCCATCAGTTTGACATCTTTCTAGTCACAAGCAATTTTAGACTTATTACCATTTTGACCTGAGGCTTTCAATATGGAGAGATCACCAAAGTTATAACGTTAAATCTGATTTGGACATACATATTGGCACAAAGCACCATGACCATCCAATCGCGATAGTTAGGACTTCTCATGCCAAACCTCAGATAGAAACCGAGCAAAAAACTGGTCTTGCTATATGAAGCCAGTGTAGAAGTGGAAAACACTGCAGTTCCTAGAGTGTCCACAGCCTGGTTCAAAAATCAATATCGATCTGAATATCTCTTTCCTTTATAGTCAAACAATGTTCGGGGGTTGATCATTTGTTTTGATTTTATGCAGGACAAAAGTTATGCATAATTAGGGAATTGACTGATATGAGGTGACTACCAGCAGGTGTGTTGTAGCTGTTTGCCAAAAGGCTTAAGACCATCCTCAGCTCCACCTTCTTGCCTGTCACTAGGCTATCCTTAAATCCTTAAATTAGGTTGATACAGCATTTTTCGTTTGGCTTCATAAGTGCACTTCAGAAACCTATGGGTGGTGTCACTGAAGCCACATACATGAATTATACTTTCTATGATATACATCTTCTGTTGGCATCAAAGATAAGTTGTTACAGCAATTTCGCATGGCTATATTGTCTTGTAATATGTACAATGTTATGTTTCAACCCAACCAGTGCAGTAGATCTTTGGTAATATCATGTAACCTTTAAGTGTAGCCACCTAAAAAAAAAAACCTGTAGATTCCCAGTTTCAATAACATTAATACCAGTGGACATAGTAAATATTTCCAGCAAATATCAAATGTATCCATCCTATAGCTGTTGAGATCTCCCGTTTAAAAAAAACATGAAAAAAAAAATGAAAAAAACAAACCTCTTTGGATGCTAGAGGAGTCTGGGAGTCATTGGTGCTTGACACGAAATCTAATATTTTATAAGATATTAATATATATATGGACTAATATATCAACATAGCCATCCTTAAGAAGGTACTAGCATTGCTAAAAATGTCAAGCCCTATGTAACTTATATTTCAACCTTAGCATGTTTTAAGAGAAAACTGTGAAAAAAATGTTTTTCGTCCAAACCAAGTTGGTCTTTCCATTTCTCTCAGAGATTTACAGCAAGACGATGAAATGAACATTTCATCTGTGTTTCCTACTTGGCAGGCTGCTTCCAAACCCTTAATTTTATCGCTATAGGATTATTCAAGAATGTGAAGGTACAGTAGATGCAGCAGATGTGGACAGGACCGGTGGATTAGCATCCCGCTGTCCCCGTGGGTGTTTCAAAGGGAAGCTGACGCCTTGAGGATCTATGCTGTGGGATCTAAGAGGAAAAGAAAATGCTTGAGAAATTGAGGGGAAAACATCCTTCTGTTATCACATCTTGCAGCAGTATGAAAACCAAAAAGTTGTCTTTTACCTTTTACAGTGTAAAAGCTGTGGTTTCAACATAATGAAATAAACAGTTTCTCCTAAGGTTGTTTGTGACTTAAGCACAATAAAAAAAACATGTTTTAAACAATTCCTATTCAATTAACATAATCTATATTTCATGAGCTCTGTTCGAGTTCTAACAATGAGTGGCACCTCCAACTTCCCATCATTAGACTGTCAAGATCTGCCTTTCTTAAACAAGTATTTAATATGCTGGCTTCATCCTCAAGTTCCTTCAGTTTGTAAATATTCCAAACTGACCTGATGAGCAGCAGCAGTTCAGCAGGTTTCTCAGTGATCAGATTATGCACTCCTTGCTGTGTCCCAGGGAGAACATGAGGAGAGTTTTAGGGAGGGAAAGCTCTCCCTCCTGGGGACTGTCTGAACCGTGTTAGGGGCAGGCCCGAGGGTCTGCAGGGTGGAGAGCAGCCTGCTGATAAAGGCCGAGCCAAAGGAGTGTTTGGGAGGTGCACAGCACTATTCACCTTGGAGCTACTGTGGAGCAGTTTCACTGGGATCTTAAGAAAGCGGCAGGCAGGCAGAGCCCCTTTGAATTCACCGGCTCAGCAAAGGGAGGATAACTTGAATGGCTCAGGAGGAGCTGGATGCTGAGTGAATGTGAAATGAGTCGATGGCAGTGGATGGAGCAATGGAGCCCCTTCCATATGCATGACTCAATCCCCTTTCACCATCTCCCTTTTCACCCTTCCTATTCTTGTCTGTGTTTAAGAATGTGATAAATGCACCAAAGCTCAGCTACCTTTTCCTTTAATACTTCCAAACCCGCTCGCAAAACCCACCCTAGCCCATGGCTCACGGAAGTCATAGGAGAGCAAAGAGCAGGGCTGAGGTCAGCAGAGAGAAAATGACAAAAATCCAAACAGTCCGCTGACCTCAATGACTATAAGCAAAGACTTGTCTCATTCTCCTCCAGCCTGAAAACGGCCAAGACAACATATTATCAGAACAAGATATGCAATGACACAGATACAAGAAAAATGTTTTCTGCTTTTAACTCATTGCTTCAACCACCTCCTCCTCCACCCTCCGATCTGTTCACACCAGACATGTTTGCCTCGTATTTTACTGAAAAGGTTGCAACCATCAGTAACCAGTTTTCTGAGCCTGACCAACTCAGCCCAAAGGCACAAACCAAAAGCGCCTCACTCGACTCATTCTCCTCTCTGACTGAGGATGAGGTCTCTAAGCTTGTGCTAGACTCTCGGCCCACCACCTGTCCTCTGGACCCAATACCATCAAGCCTCCTGCAGACCATTTCCTCTCCGCTTAATGCTGCACTTAAGCATATCATCAACTCCTCTCTGTCAACGGGTGTGTTCCCCACCGCATTCAAGCAAGCTCTGGTCACCCCTCTGCTCAAAAAAACAACACTAAACCCAGCCCAGGTTGAAAACTACAGACCGGTTTCTCTTCTGCCCTTTCTGTCAAAAATACTTGAGCGCACAGCCTTTAAGCAAGGCTCTGAGTTCCTGTCCAGAAACGATCTGTTTGACCCAAATCAGTCAGGCTTTAAGCGGGGCTACTCTACTGAAACTGCACTACTGTCAGTAACAGAATCGCTACGAGCTGCCAGAGCAGTGGGTCAGTCCTCAGTTCTATAACTGCTAGACCTGTCTGCTGCCTTTGACACAGTCAACCATCAAATCCCCCTATCCACGCTCTCTGAACTTGGCATCTCAGGATCTGCCCTCTGCTGGTTCGTGTCCTACCTCTCTGGGTGATCCTTTAGAGTGTCGTGGAAGGGAGAAGTGTCCAAAGCGCACAATTTATCCACAGGGGTACCTCAAGGGTCAGTGCTTGGTCCCCTTCTCTTCTCCATATACACAAGCTCACTTGGTTCAATAATCTGCTCTCATGGCTTCTCATACCACTGCTATGCTGACGATACCCAGCTCTTCCTGTCATTCCCGCCAGACAATGTTACAGTCTCTGCAAGAATCTCATCATGCCTTGCTGATATCTCTAAATGGATGAATGAACGCCACCTTCAACTCAATCTTTCAAAGACTGAGCTCCTTGTCATCCCAGCCAGTCCCTCTATGCAACCACAGATCAATATCCAGCTTGGAACAACCAAACTCATGCCCACAAAGTCTGCCCGGAACCTGGGTGTCACGATTGATGACCAGCTAACTTTTAAGGTTCAAGTAGCCGCGATTGCCCGGTCATGTCGATTTGCCCTGTACAACATCAGGAAGATCAGACCTTACCTGTCAGAACATGCTACACAGCTCCTGGTACGGGCTCTTGTGATATCACGCATCGATTATTGCAACTCTCTACTGGCAGGTCTTCCTACATGCACTATCAAACCTCTGCAAATGATACAAAATGCAGCAGCACGACTGGTCTTCAACCTTCCTAAAAGAGCACATGTCACTCCGCTGTTCATCTCCTTACACTGGCTCCCAGTTACTGCTCGCATCAAATTTAAAACTCTGCTGCTCGTTTACAAAACAGCGACAAAAACGGCTCCTCCTTACTTTAACTCTCTCATCCAGGTCTACACTCCCTCCCGCCCACTACGCTCTGCCAATGAAAGGTGTCTGATCCAACCTTCACAACAGGGTCCTAAGTCTCTGACTAGACTCTTCTCCTCTGTTGCCCCCTGTGTGGTGGAATGAACTTCCAAGCTCCATTCGATCTGCAGAGTCCCTCTGCACCTTTAAGAAAAAGCTAAAGACCCAGCTCTTTCATGAATAACTACTTAATGATGATGGTCTCGATATTATTGATAATGATGATGATGGTTGTGACGATGGTTTTTGTTTGATAGAGATGACTTATAAGATGACTTATATACTGATTAGAGCTCTCAAGAACTGCCCTCAATGTTGTGCTTTGCCTGTGTGCAATGCCTGTCAGCACCTGCGTGTCCAATCGGACTCAAAGCTGATCGTTTGCTCTTACTGACATTGTTCCCTTTTTTCTAGATCCTTGCTTGTGTTGTACTTACTCTACTTCTACGTCACTTTGGATAAAAGCGTCTGCTAAGTGAATTGTAGTAGTAGTTCCACACTGAGCTAAGCAACCAAATGACTGAGGCTCACAGCGGCCTACAGTGTATCTCCCCCTGCAATCAATCTATGTTCTCATGTGAGTACAATGGCTTTCCATTTATCAAAAACAAGAGGTATCCTTAGAGACAGAGAAGAGGAGGACAGAAAGGCAAGAAAAACAATAGCTTTGGCTACTGTTGTGTTTGATTTGCAAGAATACATACTCTGTATTCAAGGGGAAGCATATTTGCTGTGGGGGCTTTCTGGACTATGTTGGAGTACCTTTGGTATCAACAGCTAGCATTTCTGGGGGCATTGGATGCATACAAGAAAACAGTCTGTACAGAGAGTAAGAGAGGCAAAATGTACAAACTAATGCAATCACTGATCTCCTTGGCTTTCATCTGACTACAGTTTAGCTTTGTATTACTGTATTGTAACACACATCAGCATAAGTACGGCTAACAATCTTATTAGAGATGTTGTCTCTCTCTACTCCTAATCCATTCGCCCCCTTCACATTTCTTGCCAGACTTTGATAGGTGCACAGAATAAAGTATATTGGCCTAGAAATCCTTAATATCTTGTCAGAATAACTTCTGATATCCAGGGACTTTATCTTAATCAGATGATATCTGGTATGCTCAAAGTTTAAAATAGACGAAAGAGCCTCAACATAAAACTGCTAAAACCCCTTAAACTGATCAGTTTCAGTTTCAAGTTTTGATAGGTGACTGTCACCATCATAGACTGTTTAAAGAATGGACTGTGGAATACCTCACCTGAAGTTAAGCCAACATAATTAGAGCTCCCTCTACTTTCTGGCTACAGTATAAGTCATGAACCCCGCCTCCTTCATGTTAAAAGATGGGACATTGGTCAAACCAGAAAATCAAAATACACATTAAAAACATTTGTCTGAAACCTGATTTTATGGTAATAGTTATCACGCTGATTTGTATTCAGGTCACCTATTTTTCAGAGAAGTTTCTTTTTAATTAATTTGATGCTTTGAAAAAGCATAAACAACCACGTTTGACAGCTCTGTTGGCAAATGTGGCTCCTGCGGCGCTTTTATGCAGAGGAAGAGCAGAGTAGAGCAGAAACAGGGAGAGGAAACGTAACAAACCCCACAGGAGTCATTGAACTCCCATAACTGTGAATGTCTGCCTCGATGTTACACGAGTAGAAAAGGATTGAAGATAGAAGAGGACTGAGCCACAGACTGGTTACTCTAAGGATGTGTTGGTATGTCTGAAAAGGAAAATTAAATCAGTGAAGTTCAACAGCAACATCAACAGAAGATATTCATAATGTGGTGTTTTTTTTTAAGAAAGTTGTCTTTCAATCAAATTGTGACCTTTCCACCGTGTGAAGTGTCGAGGTCTCAGTGTGATAATGATCTGACCTCTGAGGGAAATGCCGCGCTGAAGCGTTCCCGACATGGTCTCTGAGCTAAAAGCAGAGTGAGAGGGAAAGCGAGGCTGCAGGAGATAGATGCTTTCACTGAGCCCTGTAATGTTATCAGACAGGATGGCCTGTAGTCACAGATCTACACTCAGAAGGTGGAGCTGGGTCAGCCAATAAACACAGAGGTGATGGTCACAGACTTTATCATTTCCCCTGTGACTGTGTGCTGCTGCTCCGGCATCATGAGCAGTCCCATCTCCTCCAATTCTCTCTCCCTTTAATAAGTCATTTCGCCTCCAAATCAAATCACTGCTACAGTTTCTAATTTTCAACTTGAGGAAATATTTCTCCATGATCCGTGATAGAGACAAAATAGCCTCCTCATTTTGCTAACAGGCAAGTGATGAGCCGTGTGAGGAATGCAATGCCTCGGGTCTGACATCAACTTCCTCAGCTAATCTGCAGCGCACACACACACACACACATACACACACGTTGTGCCGTTGTGATTGGGTGCTTTTAGGGAATGTGATGGGCAATTGAACATTGATGCGCAGAAAACCAATAACTAAGAATAAATGGAATTTAAGGCAAAGCATCTGAACAAGTAAGAAAAATATTCCAGATCCCTGTAGGTAGGAGTGACTGATGATAGTGTCTGTAAAGTATGTGTCCTATTACAGATACATGCTACATGCTGGAGGTTGATTGGGTCTCTAAAGACCTTATTCCACATGTTCCCTTATGCTTAATAAACAGTACCTACATACGTATATACACAAAAACGTGCATTCTCGTGCACCTTTTTTAGACCACAAAAATATCACATGCACATATTTTCTGCAGTTCTTTATTATGCATACATCTCTTAAGAGAAAGGGAAGGTGCAGGTTACTAGGATTTGCACAAGAACCGAGCCCATGAGGACCCTTGAGGATTCTTTAGACACTAGTTCAACAAAATGAGCTATTGGAGGAGACCCCTCCAGCGGTTACTATGCAAAGATGAGTGAACCATATGAATGGCTATGCTGCTTTTAACAAATTCTATTTTATAAATATTCACATTGTTGCAAAGTCAGCTATTAATCACACTCAGTCTTTCACATAAAGCCTCAAGTGTAAGAAAAATGGTCTAAGAGATTATTGTGTCCAGACCATTTTGAAATATGTTGTGTCGATGAAAGCAATAAAGGGAGGCAAAAGAGTGGAAAAGTAGTGATGTCCCAACTCAATACAGCTGAATACAAATGAAGGGCTTAGAACATGGGGTCATGTCTAACCATCACTGTGTCCATAAATATATACATCTATGTATGCAACTCCGGTTCAATATTGTACACATAAATACACTCATGTCTGCTACCCTTGTGCAATAGTATGTGCGTACACACATCTATATCTGTTAATTATGTGCAATATGCCAATCGGCAATTACAACAGCTCTTTACATTAATTGGAATTAGGGCAATTGTGCAATTTACACCAGTACTTCACAATTATGTGCATTACACCAGCACTTTAGCACTTAACCTCCTGTCCCTTTAGCACTTTAACTCCGTCAGTCACTTTATTCCTGGTTTCTAATTTATGTATATTAGTATACAGTATGTGTGTCCTTCAACCTGGCAGGGGACCACAGATGGAAATAAGTCTATAATCTGACATAATTACATGTTTATGTTCATTGATGTGCACGTCCCTATTTTAAAGGAGACATATTGTGAAAAATCCGACCAACAAAATGTGAAATAAATCCATCCCGTCCTTTGTTTGTGGTCTGCATAAGTCTTACAACACAGAGAAAATGCTCTGTTTTAAATTTGCTCTCCTTGTGACGTCACAGTGGGATTCTGGTGAAAAAAATACCCTCCCCTCCCCTGGTATAGGTGAAGGAGTGATGTCTACTGGGAAAATTCAGTTGGGCTCATTGCATTTAAAGAGACAGACACACCAAAACGGAGTGTTCTGAGAGAGCTGGTTTATACAGGGTCACAAACCTCCACTAGTGCTTGATTCATGTTATATTTTGACCAAAGCACAGCACAGATGTTTCATTTAGACCACAGGGGACTGTTTGAAAAGGCGGAGGAGGGATATATTATGTCCCCTTTAAATAAAAGAATAGATAAATATCACATATGAGGTAAATGTTTTTTATGTGTGATTTTATCAATACAATAATCTAAACATGTATGAACTGTATTATTTTAAAAATAGTATAGTGGAATAAAAACAATACATAGTTGTGCCCCACTGAAAAGGCCACTCAGTGATGAAACCATTGAGACCCTCTTCTAGTACTTCTGCCTTTCTGATGACTTTCATAACCTACCAAACAATATCAACAGACCCAGGCTTTGTTTATGCAAGCTCCAGGTATTGACAACACCGGCACTATCTGCCCTACTGCATGGCCCCTAATGGCCCCCACAACCCAAACATTAAACTGGAGGCCCACCTTGAGAAGGCTTAAGAGTTTGCTCTGGCATCACAGGTCCAACAACTCTCCATGCTATTTCTCTAACCGCTCCTCATACCCACCAGCAGAACTTTTCTAACCTATTGTATCCTTATGTCAAGAGAAAAAAAAACCATTCCTATAGCCAACATTAAACATGATGAAGGAATGACACAGAAGAAAATAAATTCTCTTCCTGTGTTTTTGCCCCCAACTCACATAATTTCTCCTCATCCAAATCCACTGATTTGTTTTCACTGCTTTATCCAACATTTCCTTAGCTGTCTTTGCTAAACTCTGTCCACACATTCCCAGTTCTCCCAGTAATGAGATAGTTGATCGTGCGATGAACCCTCTACATCCCACTTCTACAAGACAGACTCTCCCATCCTCGCTCTTCAGCTTCAATCTTCTGATGTAAGCCTGTACTATGAAAATAGAAAATTACAAAATAACTTTAAAAAATAAAAATTATTATTTCTATGGAAAGTTCAGTTTAAATGCTTTATCATTTAAAGTACTTAAGAAAGCAGGCGGAGAAAGAAGAATAAAACTGGACTTTTAAAATACATGTCAAAATGTTAGTCTGACATTTCCTGAAGTCGAACTAACATATCTAGCCTGGATAAAGTGGTGGGGGTTGATTTGCTCTTGAAGCTATACACGTCAATTGGCTCCAAAAAGGCCTAAGAGTTTCATGCTGGGCTTTGACCCAGAAGTCGAACTGAAGGCTGAAGAACACAGAATTAAGATATCAACATGGCAAGTGCTAGAGCCAGAGCCATGCATTTTTGGACAGATGAGGAGACACAGTTTGTTTCGTCAGGTTAAGGATTTTCAACATTCAACCAATTTGCTGACCACTAACTTGTTTGATTGTTTTGTGTGCGACTTAGTATGTAAACCAGAAAAAGGTCCAATTGTAGGGGGCTAGAAAGGGGTTAGACTTAAGAGCCACATTGACCAAAAAATATTTCTGCAAGAGCCACAATCAAAAAACTTCTTTATTTCCTAAAATATGTGTTGGAAACACAGTGACATGACTTGCAAAGAATAATTTCTGACAATGTTTTCTTTTTTTAAATAATTGCTTTGGATTTTTTTTTCAAAGTAGGACCTAAAAGAGCCACAGCTAGTCCCAAATGAGCCTCATGCCTTAGGCTGAGTATCAATGCTGTAGTACAATTAAATTGCCTAATCAAGCTATGACTATAGGTTGACTTAACTGTGCATTTAAATGGTAAATGGACTTAAGCTTGTCTAGTGTTTTTTTAGTCTTCTGACTACTCAAAGTGCTTTTACACCTCAGATCACACCTACACATTCACACCCTGACATCACAGGTTGCTATGTAAAGAGTCCATCAGTTTTAACTAATTAAGGTAAGTGTCTTGCCCAAGGACACATTGGACCGGGAGATCGAACTCCCGGCCTCCCGGTTCAGAGCCGACTGACTCTACCACTGATCCACAATGTGTGCGTGTAAACATACTGATTGTTCAGCACAAAGAAAGTGATGCAAATCAGAGCTATTCATGTCCGTCTTTGTTAGACACATCACAGCTTCTTCTCTGCTACGAGACGAGAAGTGTTTGATTATGTATTCTCTTCGCGTGCCAAACAGGTTATTGCTGTGCTGTTGGTGTGTTCCCCATTCAAATGATCTGATGCAAGGCTCCTCGTAGCGAATGTTCTCATTACTGCTCAGACATGGTGAGGAGAAAAGCTAGACTCTGCATGTGTGTGTGTGTCTGCACGAGTGGGTGAAGTCATGCGTACACATACTTGCTGGCGTAGGACTGTTGTTCTTTTGCCATGCAGATCTCTGCTTGTTTCCGTTGTATTAATATGCCTCCTGGCTACTGTGAGCCGGTGTGCTTGTGGGCTGAACGATGGATTGGATAAAAATGCACGTTTGGTTGAGGGCAGAGTTGTTGAGTCAGCAGTTCTGCAGGATGGATCCGGGGGGGGGGAATGGTTCCTCTCATTGGAAAGCCTCCTGTGGTATATTCTCAAGGTAGAGAGGAGGGTGGGATGATATATAAAACTATTAGTCTCCTAACACTTAAAACACTTAGTTCAGCTGCATGTGTGCCATTACTGCCACTATACACCATATTCTGTAGGCGCCATAGTGACAGACACATGGAAAGAGGAAGAGATGGGAGTGAGAGGGAGGAAAAGGAGTGGGTTGACCCGTGTGATACAGGGGTTGTATGATGTCATGCATTACTGATAGGAGGAGGAAAGGCTGCTAATGTGATGCTGCAGATAAAGGAGGAAGTGCTCACACCAGATCTGTCCGTCTGTGATGAATCTCTGCAGACCTGCTCCAGCGCTAATAAAGGAAGTGAAGGGATCTCTTTAGCCACAGATTAAGATTGAAATGGAGGTAATGTCATTACATGCAGTTTCTGTATAGGATACAGATCAGTGACTTCATAGTGTGCATTGCCTCATGGGAAGATTGGATTAAGCCGAGATTATATCAAATGTGATGTCGATCTTGTGACCATCAGCAGCGACAACAAAGAGGCTGTAATCTGTCGCACTCTGAAGTCAGTGTTCACACACATAGATGTAAGTCGGGTGGACTGCCCAGGTATATTTACAGCCACCCAGGAACATTTTATAGTAAGAGAGAGAGAGAGAGAGTAATTGCTGTAATCTTTATAAACTATGCGTGTCATGAGAGTGCCAAACCTATGAGTTCTTCCCTATATCCTTTATGTCAGATTCTATTTGATTTATTTCTGCTGCATTGCTCTTTGAAATAAAACGCATGCATTGTACTGTTGAAACAAAACAAAATAAATAATGAAACTTAACTGTGGCTGTCCTTGGGTTTTCAAGGCACCGTCAATTTTAGTATTTGTACTGAATACACCCGGACTTTCTCTTCACTGTAGGAAATAACTCCTTTATCTTTTGATTCACAGCTGGAAGTGTCAACCACGGACTTCGAGGGAAACCTTGTCGAGGGACCGGCCATTCTCATGATCACTGTCATCGACCAAAATGACAACCGGCCTATTTTCAAAGAGACACGTTACACAGGAGAAGTGCTTGAGGGATCCCCGTACGGTAGGTGACATTGTTGTATTGAAGGGCCCTGAAGGGAACCAGGCTGTTATTGGATTTAGTCAGACAGCAATATCACACACAGTATGATTGCTACACTCGAGATGTACTCTGATCTTGACACTCACTGTGGATGTATTGATGTGTGTGAGCTGCTGGTTTGTACAGGTTGTTGTTTGTTGTGAACACTCTGCACATGCTTTAGTCACTTGAAGACAAACACCTCCTTCTTTTTCTCTTTTACAATTATCAGCTCAGCACTTCGACTTGCAGAGGCCCTTGAGAAGAGCACATGCCCCTTCTTATCTTCTTGCTTCAATATCAGACACCAGTCTCATTAGTTCCTCACTTTTGTTGGCAATTTTAGGGCTGACAGACAGATTCTGTTCTTTTATAAAGACAATGTAGATGTTATTTCTATACGAGCAAACCTTTACCTTAAACAACACAAACTTTTGTTTTGACATGTAAAAATAATGTAAAGTATTTTAAAACATGTTACAAACTTAAATTATTATTTAAGATGATGAAGTTCTAGAAATTTAAGTCTGTGACCGTCAAAGCACTGCATGAAATTCACCAAAACACAAAAATATTTGTTTTTGGTAACTTCAGATGTATATGAAAAGATACTGTGATAGGGCATTCACACTTGCAGAAAACTCCTGAAAAACTTGAAAAGAGCTGTATGTGTGAACGCAAACAGCCAAACGTTTCACTCGGACTTCACCCAGTGTTTCTCCGGCCAGAACCCGAGTATTTTCTCTGCAGCAAGTCTTAGTGGGCTGATGTGAGAAGGCAGCAGGATATTCTCCGGAGAATTCACCTCGAGCCAATAGGAGGGGGAGTGACGTTTCTATCCTGTGACTGTCAGTGCATATACTGTCTGCCCACGACCACTACGATCTCTATGTATATAATTAAACAGCTGCATTACGTTTCCTGTTCTTCAGTATGTTGTTCTCCGCTCTTTTGTTGACATTGTGATTCTGCCAAACTACACGTAGTAGGAGAATATCCGGAGCACTCCTCCTGAAATAATCTAGATATTATCAGGAGTGCAGATGCGAAAACTGCTTTAGTGTGATCAGCAGTAATATGCGCTGCCACCTAACGCTGCTGCTCTAATTATTTCTTTTGGTAAAAAACTGCCATAAAGGGGCGGAAAGCACAATTTTTTTTAATAAGTTCAAAAACTTGTTTTTCACACATGAAATTGTACAACTTGTGAAAAAGATGTTATTCACACTGTGGTTGTGAAATCCTTGGAACAGCACAATATTTATTTATACGTCATTAAGTATATTCTATCCTGTTCTAACTTCTTCCTTTTGCTCTGCCTAGACTGAGAAAGTATACCACTGACACTTGTTGGAATAGATCACCAAAACACGTCGGCCTGATGATACCAGCATGATCTGATGTTGTTTACCGTTCGTGTGTGAAGCTCTGTCATTGCTCTTTGCAGAGACATCCCCCTTTTTTTTCTTCTTCTTGTGTGTGTTGAGATGAACTTTAAGATGTTGCCATGAAGCCTTCTGGATTCCTGGATCTGAATCCATGAGATAAAAGTTTAATGGTGTCACTCACTGATTTGTTTGGGATTCTGTGCAACCACCCTGTTGTTATTCAGCATTCAGAGAGGTATCTCCCAAGTGTGTGATATCCTCCTTCAGCTGCAGCATAATTCCAGACATGTTACTTCATCCATTTATTAATGTCACATAGACCAATCATACAGTATAAACAAGGACATTTAGGATGATTTTACTGCTGTCAAATGTCAAGACGGATCAAATGGACGTCAACAGTATGTGAGGGTTAAGCGTACTTGACATCTTTCGACATACAGGATTTAGAGTAAAACCAGATATTCACTCATTATCCTTCTCTCGGTCTGAGAGATGAGATTTGAAGACATTTTTAGAGCTTTATAATTCTTCTGTTATTGATTTCAGGTAGTTTTGACTAGGGATGTTCCTAGCTGCTAATTTAAAATTGGGTGGAAAATAAATTTATATCCAGTCTAGTTGACGAGTGTATCGATAGGAAAACACACAAAAACACAACAAAAAAACCAGTCAAAATTGATTTTTTCAAGTTTATTCAACAATCGGTAAATCGGTTTGCCATGTGTGGCTAACGTTAGCTGTGCTAGCACCACTAGCCTTCAGTCCTCCTTGAAGGTTAAAGGCAGAGTTGGTCCTTTTTGAAAACTAGTATAAACAGTATATCACAGTATAAACTCTGTCATCGGTGACTTGCTTTGAGTGTGGGCTCGTGCACGCAAGAAGTAGAGAACGAGCAGGGAGATAAGGAGGCTGTGATTGGTTCATCAGATTGGTACCTCGTGGCAGACATTGGTCAAAGTTTTTACAGGCTTACAACTGATACAGATGACGGATTTTCTTTATTCCTTTATCAGAACACAAGTTATTAATTTCTGTCAGGACCTAAAGACAATTTCATCCAAAATCTTAAAAAGTGGATCTGGAGAAAATTACAAACCCTGCCTTTAAATGGTGTTAATGCTTTGCTTTGGTCAAGTGATTGTATGCCAGATTAACTGGACACAGCCTTCTTACAACTTAATCTCCATTTACTTGATCTGAACACTGCCAAACTGTGCTGCTCCTCTGAGGTGCTATCTGCTCACTGTGCTTGTCGACATCCGGGTAATATAGCATTGTGGCAGTATGGTCATGAACTGGTGCTACAGTAAACCCCCGGCTAGTGGTGTGCCGCTTTGTTACAGTTTAGACTTAGCTCTTGATCGGTATAGCGGGCCTGAATTCATCAAAAATATTAATCATTTATTTAACGGATTGCAAACTGCTGAGAGTGTCGGATTTATTCATGTAATGGTCCAATCGCGCACATCTCCACTTGATAGGTATGTGACTCTGATGAATATGTGCCAACAGATTGTTAATTTAAGAGCTGTAGCAGGAGACTGTCACTGTCTCACTGGAAAGTCTTTCACTATGGATCATTTGGAGACTGGCAGAGCCTTTGAGAGACTCCTCACCTCCAGCCTCCACTGTAAATATTAACACTTTCTTAGATGTCATGTTGTCACAGGAGCTTCTTTGAACTATTGTCAAATCCGCTGCCTTTTTCTTTTGTTTGGAGGTGACGGTTGAGCCCTTACTGTGGGGAAATGCTGTTTGAATTATTCTTCCTTCTCAGGAAAGTTCCAGTCTTCTGTTACCTTTATATAAACTGGCTATGTGTTCATGTGTGCTTTTGTCCTGCAGTCTTTAAAGCTGGCTGACGTTTCTAATGTTGTTTTTCATTCTTTCCATGTCCAGCTGTGCTGTGAATCACTGTCAGTCAGCGTACCGTGGTTATATATGTTGTGTTGTTTGTGTGAGATTTGTGGAGGTGGTCACATCCTGGGCATCCTGCTGTTCTTTGCTCGCTGCTTTTTGTCTCTTAATGTTGAATTGTCCATTTCTGGCGAGTTGATCGGGTTTCATATTTATAAACGAGAGATGCAGTGAATGTGAAAATCTAGGCTGATACTTAAAGGTGAAGCGATGTGACTGTAATCTGCCAGTTTTCCGCCTACTTAGCCCTGACCGGTGACTGGCCGGTCCTCACAAGTATTGCCAATTTGGGACGTTTCATGCCGCTGCACACAGCGCCACACACACAACAAGCTAACATGTCGGCAGTGTATATGTAAGGTGCCCATCAGCAGAGGAGAAAAAGGATTGACATACAGGAGGATAAACATGCTCTCTCTCTCTCTCTCTCTCTTTCTCTCCCTCGTGGGCTGGGGGAGCACAATGTGTTATTATGCCTGTTAAAGGGACTTTTTTTTTTACATTTTGCTCAGTGCTCATGATGGATTAACGTTGGGTTTTTGTTGATATTAATATAACAATAAGTCTTTTACCTGCTCTTTTGTAAAGTGTCATGATTTAACATTTGTTGTGATTTGGTGCTACAGGTTGATTGATGATTGAACATTTTGAATTCATATTTCCGTTATGTCATTCGGTAACGGAGGGACACTTGATGTAAATGATTTTACAGGGAGCTTGCCCATTACTGCATGTCAGACTATGAAAACAGAACCAGTTTCCATTCAACAGAGAACTTCTTCTGCCTGAATCAGAACTTACCGTTTGGCACCTTAACTTAATGCATCGCAGTAGATAAACCTCAGCTGCTGACATCGGTGCATGCCACATGATTTGCTGACTGCAGGTGGTCTTTGTGGCTCTTGCACTGAGGCGGGGATTCAAATCCTCTTCCCATTGTCTGTTATTAATATGTTTTAATGACTTCTCAATGTGCGGCCATAGTGTGCGCTGCATCATGTTGGTTGTGCTATTTGTTCGGTTCATATGTCTTTTGCAATATTTGTATCTTGTCTGTTTACCTCGCTTTGAAACAAGAGGCGTTCAGGACCTCAGAGGCTGCTGAACCCATGTTTAGCTGCGTGTAACAGAAAGGTTCTTAGCATCCCTATTGTACAGCTAACAAACTTGAAAACTGCTTTTGAGGTAGAGCTTGAATTAGCTCGGGAGTTTTGAAGCATACTGTCCTGTAGGGGTGTAAAGGTACACGTACTCGGACCGTTTCGGTACAGGGCCTTCGGTTAGTTAGTAAATTGTAAAAAAACTTCAAACATAAACTGTACAGATTACTAGTTCCTCGAGCCCTGTCGGTTTGGACACCTGCATATAACCGGGATGGAGTTCTTTTTACGGACTTACTCTTAAGTTTCGTTTTCATTTTCAGCTATGATCCCGCTCCAACAGCTCAGCGGGGCAAACGGGGAGACGCGTCTGTGTGGGAGCATAACCTGCAGCATGATAGAGTGAACACCCTCCCTCCCCAACAGACAGCCTTTTGCTAGTAATTCTGAACGGGCCACAGCAATAACAAATGCTATTGAAGTTCTTATATCGACAGAGGGAAATATTAATAGTTCTTCGATGGAACTATACTGTCCCAGATGTGATTAGGTTTATTATGTGCTCAAAGGGCATTAAAAAAAGTGTTGCCTTCATAAACTAAAAGGTGTCAGTGTAATTAAAAATAAATATTTTTACATATAGGCTATATTAATTACTTCATTTAATTCTAAAATACTTTATTTCAATCATATCTTATTTATTGGTGACTCTTTTGGTTGAAGGATGAATGAAGTTTATTTTATGTTTCTTTGACAATGTTTAATTTAAAATGTTATTAAAAAGTAACCTGAGCAGGTGTAGAAGTCTGAACTGTCGATGCTGCACTTAGCCCAATGTGTAAAATGGAAATTCTAAATGTTCCTAATAAAGAAAAATAAAGTGTTGCATCAGGTCCCTTTACTGTACCGAACCGAAGCTTCAAAACTTGGAACCGTACCGAACCGAAATTTTTGTGTACCGTTACACCCCTACTGTCCTGTGTTTAAAGGAAAGTTAGAGGTGATTTTATTTGCCTCAACTGTTCTCAGTTCCTGAAATGGATTGTTTTCTTCTTAGTCCAATAACTGTCATAGTTGCACCACATGGCACTGATGATGAAATTATCAAAAATCCGTTGCTTCACTCTGTGTGCCCCTGCTGTTCACCTTGAACTGTGTTTCTGTGATTCGCCCCGCAGGTCTACCTGTCAAGAGTCTGAGGAGCAAACATGTTGAAGATTGTGTGGAGGAATACTGTACATGTGTTAAATGAAAGCCCCCGACATACATTTAGAAAGCACGTAGAGGGAAACAAAAAGGATACAATAAAAATAAAAAGGTTTGCACTGCTGACTACGAGGCTGCTCGCTTTGTTTGTTCTCACATCATTAGCACAAAAACCACAGACAAAAACTTTAATCACCAACAGAGCTGCACAGATAAGAGGGATCAGTCAACAGGCAGGACGAGGAAGGACACACACACACACACACACACACACACACACACACACACACACACACACACACTGTACAGATGGCTTCCCATAGAGACATTCTGAGTGGTTGTCAGCCTCATGCTGGACTTGCGTTATGAATTGCTAATGCCGACGTTGCTCATGCAATGCTTTATATTAAGGGAGCAACGTCATGTCATTACAGGATACCAAACCAGATAATAGGCTGACAAACTCGCACATCTGAATCTCGTTTAAATGATGCAGTGACAGTCTATTCTGTGGTCACACATGTAGAGAATGTGTGTTGTTTAGAGCCTGAGTTTTATAACTTAATTTGAGGGATCAATACATGTGAATATCTATCTCTATTTCTTGTGACTTCCTGCCCTCTCTCTGCATGAGTTTAGTTGGTTTGGCTTCCTGGCTTTGCAGACAGTAGGCGGAGTCAGTAAGGATATCAGTGACTGATCATGACTGATTTATCAGACTTACATATTTATGATTGTTTTAACTTTAGTTTATAATAAATTAACTTCCTTTAAAACCTTGCATCATATGTGATACCCGATTTATTGGTATCAGATTTTTTTCTCTCCCAAATATCAATATTGGTATCGGCCCCCAATAAACCATTCCGTCAGGCCCTAGCTTTAACTTTAGGTGCCCACCTTATGGCTTACTTGCACACACACCTGGTTGTTTTTCAGTACCAGTTAAAGAGACATACAGCCTGCTGGGAGCAAAAAGAAATGTGCCAAATCTCTGTTAAGAACATGTCGTATTGGTTTGTCCACAGTTAGGACCAGACCTCACAAACACCTCAATCATCACTTACATGTGAAGCTCTGACTCCGTTTAATGGAAAAGTTACCTCTGACTTGTGCAAGCTCAGCAACAATACTTTAAAAAACGGATTTTACATTATGGGTTGGATCTGATATCATCCACACAGACTTTCTCTCTTGATGTGATATCATCGAGTTGGCTTAAATTAATTCATCTGATAGTGTATAATTTATTTTAAATACACAGTCTGTCTTAAAAACGTTCAGTCAATGCCTTTATTCCCCGGTCGTATGAACCAAAGTGAGCAAAATAAAATGAAGAGAGATTTTATTTTCAGTCAGTATGATCTGACAGCTCCTTGGTACTATCGTTGCCATGGATGCCAGATCTAATTGAGCTCAGAGATAAGATGAGGGATGCAGCTCTGAAGACTGTTTTTCTGGCAGACGCCTGCAGAGCCGCGCACTAAATAGTCTACTTAGCCAACATGTCAGTTCAGCCTAAACGATCTCTCGAGTAATAAATCAGTCACTCAAATTATGTTTAACAACCTGTCACTTCTCCATACAATACCTGGACAGTTGTCGGAGATTTTGAAAGGATAGTTTTGTCGAGGAAGATACCAGAATGTGGAGCCAGACTTATCATCCTCATCATCGGCTGAGATCTTTTTACAACATTTCTCATTGGCCTCTTCATCCAGCTATAATCTTTTTATTGGTTGTGTGATAACTCAGGTTGTCAGGAATTTTCAACTTTGTTACAGTACAAATCAAAAGATTATTGAGATTATGTTTTGATACTAAATCAACAAAAGCAGACGTCCTTGGCACTTAAAAGAGTAAAATAACTTTAAGTTTCTGAAAATAAATATTCTCTAAGACTGAGTTAACTTCTCTCTTTTTGTCTGTTTGGTAACTTTTGATTTCTTTACTCTTTGAGTAGTTCTGAAGTCAACCAGGTCCCTGAATTCCAGTATTCATTTTGATGAAGAGTGTTTTTTTGCTGGGTTTCTCTATAAGTGGTTTTATTTTTGATTTGTATGGCTTTCCTCTGAAGCATGGAGATTGGATCTGAATGTGTTTTATATTTGTTCCACCATACTTCCACTTCACTTGCTTTGAGCAACAATAAATCAAATTCCTCAAGCAAGAAGTAAAAATGCAGGAGATGCTGCTGACGGAGTGCCATGTGTTACATGAGTAGATGTTAGAAAGTTTGCATACTGAGAGTCAGGCAACACACTCCAGAAAGGTATTTTAAGGTACAAGCTGTATAGGTGGCTTCTCTGTGTGCTGTGCAGAGCTGGAGCCAGTGTCGGATAAAGGGGGGGGGGGGGGGGGGGGGGTGTAAAACATACAGCACCATGCATGCAGACAAATTATGTTTAATTTAATGTTGTGCGCGTTATTTGTCTTTTATTGAATGAAAATGTGTGCATGTGCTCGTCCACAACTTTCTTTATGTGTGTGCGTGTGTGTGTGTGTGTGTTTGCGTGCATGTGCAGTCTGTAGCAGTGTGGTGTGTGTTACCCAGCGGTGTCTGGGCAGCAGGGGAAGCTGTAGGGGAGAATGTCACACTGCTCTGACATTTCTGTTCAAACCGATAACAAAAAGCAGCCAAAGCATGACTCTCACGACGATCCGTCTCCTTCTCTCTCCCTCCTTCTCTTCATGTTTTCTCTTTCTCGCTCATCTCTCTCATTCTCCATTTTCCCCTCATGACCTGCAACCCCCAGGGCACTTTGTGAACACTATCCAGCACCCTCTTTCTTCTTTTTCTTCTTATCTTCGTCCTGTCTACAATCCTTTGGATATTTACTTTTTTCACCCTCTTCATCAGGGGTTGTCGGTTTTTGTCAGAAAAATGTTCCTTTGTTCAAGTATTGACTAATCACGAATCAGCAGGCTTTGGTACATGCAGGGAAAGAAGGCTGCTAGGGGAGCAAAAGTAACCCTAACCCCCCATAGTGACATTACTACTCCCATCAGAAATCAGATCAGAAAACGATTTATCTCTATAAACAGATTTGTGCGTACAAAATGCAGCTAACAATCCCTTCTGGATAAAAAATCTACATGCGAAACAATCTGCTTGATGCTTTGTCCCAAGAGCCAATCAGAGGAGGATGCAGAGGAGGGCTGATTGATTCAGAGATTGGCAGCAAAGAATATAATTTAAAAACAACTTGTGGCATTGATTTAAAATAATTAATAGAAGTTGAATCTGTGGATTTCTCCGTGGCTCAGATGACCTGGACCAGCAAACCTTCGTTTTCACATTTGAAATCCTGACTTTGTTTTAAATTAATGTTAAGCGATATTCTGCTTTTATTCAGAGAAGGACCCAATATACTGACGGTAAGGGGTTAAAAAATGTGCAGGTCAAAACTTTATGTTGTTCTTGTGTGGCTAGGTATTGTAATTTGAAAGGTTCCTTCATGATGTAAACCTCCAAAACAAATAAAGATAACAAAGAAAGTCATATAGTTTATTTAAAGACGTATCAACCTCCTCAAACAGCTTCATTTGATCAACGCTCCTTCAGGAGATGTTGTGTGAACTCTTTGTAGAAGTGGATTAATACAAACAGTACCATATGCTCCGGGGACTATTTATCGCTGCAGGACTGTGTGTGAGGAATCGACTCAAAATAAACCATCATCTCAATGTTCATTGTATGAGGGGGAAATGTCACCCACTGCAACAGTGTGACACATCATCACTCCCACGCTTTATTTGCATTTCTTGACATTAGCTTGTTTAATTCATTGCATTAGAAATATTGAATGTAGAGATAAATCAGGTTATTTAAAGATCTTCAATACAAAAGCTTCTCTCTCGTGTATCTCTCTGCTGAGCTCCTCAGCAAATATATTCTTATTTAATATATATCTGGAGTTTTTGGGCCATTTTTGCCTTGAAGAGAGAAAGTAAATGTTGAGAAGAGAGAGTAGGGTAAGACATCGACAAAGGGCCAAGGTCGGATTTGAACCCACGATCACCACTAAGAGGACTATTGACCCTGTACATGGTACATGACATAACCCCTATGCTTTACGGGGCCCCAAGAGAAGACTGTTTCTTTTAACTGATGTATTCATTTGTTTTAAAAACATAACAAACCTATGAATACATTTAGACTCAAGACGGGGGCGCTGGTGGGACAGTGGTTAGTGTGTGCGCCCCATGTATGGAGGCTGTAGTCCTCCGTGCGGGCAGCCCAGTTTCGAAATCCGACCTGTGGCTCCTTTCCTGCATGTCATTCCCAACTCTCTCTCTCTCCCTGATTTCTGACTCTATCCACTGTCCTATCTCTCAAATAAAGGCACAAAAAAGCCCAAAAATAAATCTTAAGAAAAAAATGTATATACTCAAAACGGTCACTTGAGGACAGGTGACTTTGCCCATGGTACTTAATGTTGGGTACAGAGTGTACAATTTTGGGCTGTCCAAGGCGAATGATGAGTAATCGTGGCGATTACTGTGGTCGTGGCTCAAAAAACGATGCTCCTTATATGTCACACTGTGAGAGAGGACCAAAGAAGACTGATCTCCCGGTTTAAGTCAACTACCAACCAATAGAAATGCAGCATGAAATGACACACTAATCAGCGCGACCACACAGGTGCTAGAGCTGTGGAAAGCATACGCTAGTTCTGGGTCACACAGTACATGCATGTTGTACCCAACATAAGGAGATCTGTGTGGCTTGAAATAAACTAGAAGATTCCAAAAATGCATGATCCCTTAGCCTAACCTCTTCACAGCTGTGGTAACTTTTTCCACCGTGTTGTACATCTCTTTGGAGAGGGCATTGAGTTTCACTCGTCTGTTTATTTTGAGAGTCACTCGGGAGTCATTGTTGCAACATCAACAAAGCAGTCACATCAGTGGGAGTCATGAATAATGTCAGTGTTTGCAGAGAGGAACTTGTTTGATCTAAATTTCTGGGTGGAAAAGGTGAGCTGCAGGAAAATGACTGTGTTAAGACTGTCATGTTCTCTGCAATTTATGTTTATGTTTCCTGAGCCAACACCATGCCGATGAGTTAAAGCTAGCATCTAGGTGATATATCTAATGTAAGTGGACGTGATGGGGTATAAATGAAGATATTACTCAGAGCCTGGCCTCTGTTTGGGATCCAGACTAATTTGTGTTTATATCAGAGGTAATTAAGGCCGAGTCCCCGCTGTGAAGAGCGCGAGGATGGATCTGGTGTGCAGTTCTGCTCTATGCTCTGTGAACTCAGACACACACACACACACACACACACACACACACACACACACACACACACAAACACACACACACACACACACACACACACACACACACACACACACACACACACACACACACACACACACACACACACACACAGGCACACGCAGGAAGGATACATTCAGTTTAGGAACAACATGAATACAATTTCTGTCATGTCACGAGTAATTCTATTTATCAAATTAAGTGTGATGTTTTTTGAGGTCATTCGATTTTTCCACAGAAAACACGTTTTATTTACGAGATGATGTCACTTATTCCATTTAGCTGTAGTGCATGTTGTCTCTCTTACAACACTGATAATGCCACTCTCTCTTCACGTTCTCTCTATCGAGAACAAACCAAATGACGTTTTGTTGTAGGCCAACCCTGAAGTAGCATCGTCATGGGGTCTATCAAGAATTCGCCTATGGGATTTTTGCATTGGATTTTGGATCATTGCAGAAAACAAGCTCTGTTGCAAACTCACGTTTCTGATGCGTAGACGTTTTGTTCAGCAGGATAATCTTCACAAATGAACACCATTTTTATGATGTTTGAAGCGTATCTAAATTCTTGATTCTGGTAGCGTGACAACTTTAGTCATCCTCTGACCTGTGGCCCTATCCTGACTGTCCCTCCCCTGCTGCGCTCCCTTGATCTTAAAGCTCATGAGTAAACCCTCCTGCTCAAGCATCAAAACTGCCCCCGACAGTAGCATCCAGCATCCTCCTCCTGCAGCATGCCACACAAAAACCTCAGCATAACAACAGGTGAACAGTATATAGGTAATTGCTCACATATTCTGCCAGGTTCGGAGACTGCTAGTGAGGGAAGAAGAGGCAGCGGATTGGTGAAGTGCCAGTTTTAGTAAATTGGGGCAGAGGAGGCAAGAACGGGACGAGATAGATTCAGGAGATAGATAATGATTCAGCTTGGAGATTACACCAAAACTGGCAGGTAATTTGTATCTGGATGGTGTCCGTTAGTCCCATTATAGTCTCTGTGTCTACCTTTGTACTCTCTCTCTCTCTTTCCTTCTCTCCTTTTTTTCTCCTCCCCTGTTTGTGAACTGGAGAACAGCCTGTCCTACACCCTACCAGGTGACTGCTGTCCCACAATGCCTCATTATCAGCTTGTCAGACTGAGAAAGAGCCTGCTAAATTAATGTCTGAAGTATCTTACTGGAGCTGCTGCCCAATTAACTCCCGGGCATTGTTGTGATAGGATAAATGAGTTGACCCCCTCCTCCCCCCTCCCCCCTCACGTAAAGATGTGTATGTACATGATGCCATTTGGTTCAGTGAAGTTAAAAGGTCACCTGGTTACATTTTCTTTTCCTCTAATTACTCGGTGACTCATCTTCACTGGATGATATGCAAATTACATTTACAAATTAAACACAACAAGCTAAATGATTGTGTAAAATGAGCCGTCAAAAGACAGTATTGTAACATGATCTACGTCTTTATGGACGGTGTATAGAAATGCATGCTCCAATCCAGCAAGAATCACTCTCATCTATATGTATCTGTTCTCTTTTCAGCAGTGAGGCATCATTGATTTTCTTGAGCCTTCTTAACTGAGCTATCTTCTTTTGAATTACCATAGGGAGCGATATGCATTACACCACTGAGGAAAAAATTGCATTGTAAATGGTCTTTATTTTCAACAGTGATTTGCTCTGAATATGTGTGAATAGGGCTTGATTTGAATACATTTCTATAGTTTGGAGTAAATTATTTTGCTCCCTGGTGGGTCTTATATGGCTCCCTGCGTCAAGGTAAAATGGCATCAACATCCATCTCTCTCTCTCTCTCTCTCTCCCTCTTCTCCTTGTCATTCATGAGTTTAGTAGATAAGAATTTATTCCAGATTTTAGAGCGTGAGAGTCGGCAAAAGAGCATTGTTGAGTGTCAAATAATAGAAGAATGATGCTGTGAAGAGGATTGGGCCTTCAAGGTGTGACAATGGTTCATCTCTTGGCTCCCCCGGTGGCACTTGAGTGCTGCTAATCTGTTAAAAAGTTTCTACTCTCCTTCGCCCCTACACAAAGTCCCACATCAACCCAGGGTTTGATTATCTGTCCCCCTCTCTGGATCGGCTGAGGCTTGCTCTTCTCACTCACACACACACACACACACACACACACACACACACACACACACACACACACAGAGTTCAACAAGACAAACCAATCTCTCTCCCATCGACATTCCCCCCCACCCCGTCCTTTGTGAGAGAGCCTTTGCCCCTCTCTAATATCACAGCTCCACTCCAGATTCTCCAATTTAAAATATCTCCACTTTTTTATTTCAAACGACCTCTCATCAAGCTCCTCTCTCTTTTAGAAACCATAATGTTTCTCTTCAAAGTCCCTGAACAGAAAAAAGCTTCCTTGTAAAAGCTTCCTGAGCAGATAGATTGAAAGGTGCCCGGTTTGATGGCTGAAGTGTCGTAAAATTTCGGTGTGAAAATAAGACAACCCTGATTAAAAGACAACCCCCTCTTTTCAAAACTCTCATTCTTAAGACCAACACTTTTTTCTTAATTTGAAAATAATGATGATGCAATCATTGCGAACAATTTGGTTGTTGTTTTTAACATATCAAATAAGATCATGTTTGTAATTTCTCTAAATCATTGAATTTGATTGGATCTTCATTCATTAATTTCCAGTTGACTTTACACTCACTTTCTAATCTTTCTTCTTAGTACAGTGATAGATGTTGGCATTTAAAAAATAAATAAATATAGCTGTGGGGTCAGTGTTGCCGATCTGATCCAGGTGATATGAGTTGATCACACAGTGTCGAGATGACAGATCCTCTGACGTCTGAGCGAGGGTGCTGTGTACCTGTGTTTAGTTTTTCAGTAACACTCTGTGGCAGCTTTGAGCATCATGGTAGGATTTTGTCTGCTTTTGAAAAGTCTTTTAAAGTGTGCAATGTCTGGACATTATGCTTCATAGCACCACATTTCTTAGCTGCTTGACTTTTGTTTAATGACTGTGCTGCATTTATCTACAAATTCGCATCATAACTCCACCTCAGTCATCGGTTAACCTGACCTACCTTTGAGTCACTTTGTTCCCCCGACAATGACCGTGTCTCTCCCTGCACTGTGGCGCTGCAGATGTGAGCCTCAGCTGGATATAAAGATCAGTGGGCTGTATGAACTGGCTTTTAAAAGTCTTCACCCCAAATATAAGATAATCCCTCTTTTTTCAGATGTATTGTTTTATATTATCATCGATCAATCAATCATTATTTGTATAGCACCAATTCATGATAATTGTTATCTCGAGACGCATTGTTAAAGGGTGATGGGATAATATGCAGGAAGGATTTCTCCTTTGTATTCCTCTCGTTCCTGTTGTCCACACTTCATGCTGCTGAGGTGGAGGTTGCAGCAGGCCGTGCATGAATGAGGACGGCGGTGGTTGTTGGTACAACACAGTCTGATGGTGGATGCTGGGCGTCAGGGATGTCAGGTGGTAGTAGTGCCAGATCACCTCGCTGAAAGTTGGGGGAGCTCCGTCTACTCGAGAGCCCGGCCTCAGCTGCTGGGACAAAGCCTCCTGGGCTTCTAACGCACTGACAGAGTACGATAAATCATACTGACACTAATCTTTGGTAAGTACTCGAAAAAGTTTCACAAAGATGAAATCCTGATGGCCTTGGTAATGGAAACAGAGTCTTACTCCCTACAACAACCACAAATCTCCGTTTGATATCTCTGTGTTTGTGTTTTGTTGTTAAGGACTGAACGAGAGAGGCCTCAGCAAACAAAGAGAATGAAAAAAACCATGTATTTATAGCTTGTTTACTCGAAGAACAAAGCAAAGAAAGTGGGGAACGGTGCCTTGGATTTCTGTTTTTTTAATTGAAATTAGAACGGTAGAAAATGAAGACACAACTCACAATAAGCTCATGATTATATAACTCAGCCTAACCAACCTTAATGAGCCAGCAATGATTCAGTGGTGTTTAAACTGGAGGAGCTGTCTCACTTACCTCCTCACAGACCACTACCTTCTCGTATCCCTTTAAGCAGAATGGCAATTCAATTCTTTCATTAAGACACGCATCTGGGCACAGCGTACTGATGAGAATGTGATTGGGGGAGACAGCCACTTCTATCTAGTCAGCCTGTCATTCTCCCCTCTGCACCAGCTCCTACTTATTTCAAATTACTGCTCATCCTGATCTGTTTAAATGAGGCTGTACAGTACGCAGTCACAAAAAGTCGACTGTCCCTCCCTCCCTCCCTCATCTCCTGCTTCAGTTCTGTCTTTTTTTCTTTTTTCTTGAAACAGAAAGCAGAACTCACATGATCTCTTGGGTTTTGCACCGAGATACGACAGATCAGCTTTGGGCAAAAAACTCTTTGATTGAGTATCGATCCTCGATTGTCAGAAAGGCAGAGATGACAGAGTTCACACATGTGAACACGGCTGCGGCCTGCAGAACATTTTCTGCTGCAATCAACTCTGCAGAACAAAGAGGTGTATCCATGGGGCAGGAATTACATGGTGCTGTCATCTCCGTGGCGACCTGTGATCACGTGGTCACCATTCTTGTCAAAACAGGTGATACGGTAGATTCAGCGCCTGTAATGGAATTGTCAAATCCCCACTATCATAACCACACGCTGTACATCACCTTTAGGCTAAGGAATTTGTGTTTCATGTGACATTTCACCACTGAGTAATGGAAACGTTAGACAGAAATCAATAAGAGTGGAATATTAGGAAAGTTTGAGTGGAGCCCACACAGCTATAAACACATGTAACAGACGGCTGGTCGTATTGATAAGAGGCGTGAGATGGGTTTAGCCATGTGAAGTGATGGCGAGATGGATTATTCGGGTGTGTTTGTTTTCCCTCTCTTCATTTGTTTTTATTTTCTTTCTGACATCTTGAAAAATGGTTTAGTGATGAAAACAAAACACAAAGCACTTGATAAAAATAGACCGCTGTCAGAGTCATATTTCCCTGAAGCTTTATAAAAATTGCTTTTTCTGCATTCATTTATCAAGGAATGCACTGGTTTGTTTAATCCCACGGGACTAGACTCTGCAGTATTTATGTTGCAGACACACAACAGAGAACCTTCTAATTGCCTTCATGAATGCTTTTATGGTCTTGTGCACTAGAGGTAATTTCAGCATCTGAATTGATTCCCAGAAGACTTTAAATATAATTGGGGGAAATGGCAACTGAAGTGAACCCCAGCATATTTTATTTATGATTATTGACAGGTAGTGATAATAGGCAGGATTTTTTCTCACTGTCTCTTACTTCCTTGTAGAATCTCCTGGACGTTATGAAACAAATAACCATTTCATTCTGTCCTGGCTTAAGACATTTAATAAAAAAAAGTATTTCCTTTGTGATCTTGGAACCAAGTTGTAATCACATGCACATTTTTTAAAAAGTAGTATAACAAAAGGAAGATGATTTATTATTGGTGCTTGTAGCTAGGGATGTCCCTGTTGACTGAATGCAAATTCAGACTAATAGACTTTTCTTACACTGAGAGAACACTGAGAAAACACCCAAAGCACAATTGATTTCACTCGGCTAAACAACAAGTCAAGAGGTCAATTTGGTTTAACAAGTAGGGCTAACGCTAGCAGCGCTAGCACCACCAGCCTTTGGTTCTCCTTGCAGGTTAAAGGCGACATGATGCATGATATTCATTATTTATCTTTATTTTGCTTAACGTTGCTCATACAGCAAAGCTAATGCCACATGTAGAAGTGTGTGAAGGAATAGCATCTTTTGTTGAATGTTTTTACATATTTCTTGAAGCCCTTGTTACCCTCAGTATTTATAGGAGATTTCTTCGGCCAATGGAAGGTGATTGCATCAGTGATTCCCGTCTGTTGTTGGGAGTTTGATGGAAAGGGTGTCGGCTGTAAAGCGTCACT